>NC_084768.1:9169538-9496725 GCF_028858725.1 Colius striatus | reverse complement strand
AAATGACTTTTATAACTTCTCTGTAAGGCTATGTAAGGATAAACTGTTGATTACTAGAGAGAAATATAACCTGCAGCACCTTCATCTGGCTCATGGTTAAGGGACACAGCTGATTGGTTTGTTTAAATATTTGTATTTCATTTTTTTAATCTCTCTGCTAGTTCATGTTTTTGGTAAGACTACAGAATTACGAGATTTCTGCTCCTATTTCTTAAAATCCCTTTTCATCTACATGCCATACCAAGAGTGAGGATGAAATTAAGACCATGAATTTTCAAAGTGTTTCATTTGATTAAGAGCTAGTAACAGCCATAAAAGGAATTGGACTTAACAATGTGGGAAATACCACACTTTTCTAGAGGAGAAAATATTGAATAGATATATTCTTTTAACATATTCATATATATAACATATATATTCAATACTATATATTTGTACAGAATAATATACATTGAACATTATACTTTCTCACTGGTGTCCAAAGGAGAATGGTAGAACATTTAAGCAGGGCATTTTCAGGTGTTTCTAATGTTTCAGATGCCAAAAGTGTGTTGTGAGCAGTATATTTTGGCAGTGGTACAACGTGGATGTGACCTCAGAATTCTGCAACCTGGCACCACTGATAGCCAATTTTACAGTTGGATGACACACTGTGTGTAATTACTGTGTATGGTGCCAGCCTCCCTCCTTTGTCTCTGAGTGGGGGACTTCAAATTTGGCTGTATTAAAACAGATATGCTTTTTGTGTTTCCCTCTCAATTGATGGCCAGTTCAGTTCAGATAGTTGTGTTTCACAAGTGAGAAAATGTACAGTTATTGTGCAGCCACTGATTAACCTCTGCACCTCTGTATATATTCACACTTTGCTACAGATGTGCATCATGTTTTAAGTAGTGCCAAAGCAAGGAAACTCTTACCTTCTTTCCACTTTGTGTCATCATTTTGGTTTTTTTCCCATTTTTCAGAGCTCCCTCAGTGAGAAGGCAGATTCCCAGCTAATGGCCGTGCCTTACAGAGACACCAGCCTCAGGTAAAGCAGAAAGACTGCTTTGTTATTGCTTTCTACTTAATGATACAATTTTTCACCAACAGCTTGTAGAAAGTGCCATTTTTCACCTCTTGTCAGGATTCTTAAGCCAGGTGATAGCTACATGTGTTAGTGTACTTTTTGTCCTGTAGCAAATATCATCCTCTAATGATCCAAATACATTTCAAGAAACCCCTGTATCCCAGCTCTGCTCCTCTGGAGTCTTTCTACCAATGAGTCTTAAGAAAAGCTTTACTGTACAGAGTCCCTTCTGAAACAGGTTTGAATTGTTAGGGAATAATAAAGGGGGAATTGTCTTGGAAATATCAAGAGGAACACCAGCAGTTCATAAGGAGGTTTCAAAGAGTCTGGTAAGACAAAGGTTTTCCTTGCTACCTTCAAGATTAGAGCCATTATATATATAGTAATTTGGCAATATATCGTTACATCTTACTTGTGTCATTTGTCTTCATCTCCTGATTTTCCCTAATGACTAGAACATAATAACTCAAAAGTTTCCTGATCTCCCCTGTCCTCCCCCATCCCATATACCTATCCTATCCCTCTGCCTTGCGGACAGAACTGGAGTAAAAAGCCGAATGAAATGAAAATTCTCTGTCCTGAACTCTCTGTGACAATATTTGAAAGGTTTTCCTCTTTGAAGTGACAGAGTAAGCAGAATGGAGTATGAAGTGAGAGTTTTGTTGAGAGTACCTGAAATGCTGCCATGGAAAGTAAGGCAGCTGTGGCCCTTCCATTTGCATTGCTGTTCTGAAAATAGGGTCAGCCTGGGAGAAATCAGCAAGCTGCAGGCAAATGTTATGGAAACCAAGCTGCCAAATTTTTATATGTCTTGACTAATTAAAAAAAAACATCTTTAGTTCTACAGGCAGCTGAAGGATGTCTGTTTTAACTGGAGACTGAACAAACAAGCCTCATGGCATAAAGCAGTTTATATGCCTGCATTACTCTTCAAAAGAAAATAATCTGGATTATGAGAAACAGCCTGCAGCATCATGCAGCTCTGTGTGGAGTAATCTGTGCTCAGAAGGAAGGAAGGTTATTTTTTGAGGGGGTATGAATGATGTTGAAATGAACAGGACCAGTGAGTCATGGCAGCTGCATGCTATGACTGTCCTGGAACTGCTAAGAACATAGAACAGACTTCTAGTTCCTCACAAGGCCATCAGCTATTAGATGCTCCATGAAATCACAGAATCACAGGGTGATATAGGTTGTAAAGGACCTCTGGAGATCTAGTCCCATGTAGTCTCATGCAGCTCAGTATGCAGTTGCCCCCAAGATACCCTACTGGCTTGCAATTCAGCTTGCCTGCCAGCACTTCAACTCCTTGCTGCAGTGCTTGTGCCTCATCAGTTGGGAGAACTGGAAGGGTGCTGTTTATTCTGTGTTGTCATTGATACTACTCCTGAGGCATTGCCTATAGAGAGCTGTTAAGGAACTAGAGTCTCTGACAATGTGTAAAACCAAAAACTAAACAACTTTTAGGTTTCCTGGTAAATAATGTAAATGTTTATAGGTAGTCCTGAAGCTTTTATTAAAGATTCAAGTGCCTTTTTGTGGAGTGAGTCAAGGCTTTTACGTTTTAGTGCTAGCACTGTGAGTGGAAATTGAGTGACCTTTACCTTCTAGAACACCCTTGTTGGTGACCTGAGTCCTTGAACAGGAGCACTAATGATACTGGCATTATCACGTTGGTCCTGGACTCAAAAAATAAAATAGATCAATTGAAAGGTATTGCAGTGAAGTCAAAGCAGAGGAGAGACATCAAAATCAAGATGACTTTAAAGAAAACCATTAACTGCCCCCAGCTCTCTTCAGTCTTTTTGACTTTCTTCAAAGGTAATTTCTGCAAGTGTGTATTTAAGGCTCTAGATATGAGACTGGGACTCTCCAGTTATTTAAGTTTCTAAATTTAGACTGTTGAAATTGTGCTTCTTGGTGCATAAAGCACTGAGTCCAAAACCTCATTCCTTCTTAAAACAAGCATGTATACAACATTATAGTGCTCTGTATTGCATGACAGAGCAGACTTTGAAATTATTACTGAAACATCTGGTAACTTTGCACCTGTTTTCAGGTCTTCAGTTCCCCCTTTCTTTTCACACAGGAGTCCACAGTGGGTATTTTAAGTGCCCAAAGGTAAGCGTGATGGATTACTGGCATCACATGGAATTTGGGACTGGTGATAGACCCTGGAGAGCCTTGTAAGGGCCCAGCAGTTTCCAAGTGCTTTGGAACAACTTTCTCCCATGGCTGGATTTAGAATTATAAAGAGCTGTTTTTTAGGTCTAGCTGTATCTTCTTGAGTGTGGGCGGGCAAACGGATCCGTGGGACCTGCTTCAGTTGTTCAGGATGTGTTTTACTGAGCAATGAGTGGGCGTGATGCCTTTTATCTCAGTAAAACTTCAGTGCTGAATCTCAGGGGTGGTTTGGTGGGCCTACATGTTTTCATGAATGAGTAATCAAGCTCAAATTAGCTCAGATCTTTGTTTCCTGCCTGTGAAGGATGGGATCCAATTCCTCGCTTGCATAGTTCTGCTGAAGAGGATGCATAGGGTAGAGCTGCCTGCTCTTGATCCCCCCAAGGACTTAAACCCCCAATCCTGTTAAAGGGCAACTGGCTTGGCAGCCACAGTCCTCTGATTGCAACAGAACTATATTAGCAGCAAGAGAGGAGATAATGACAGTCTACTATTACTTCTGCTCAAGACAATCACTTGATGATAGATTTGTGCCTTGTTTGGGATGCATAGTTATGTATATTTTAGAAACATACCAAAATAATCTAAGCCAGCCACCATAGTTTAAAATCTGGGTCAGCAGGAGACGGCTTGGGAGGGATAGCTTGATCAGTACTTTTGCCACAAAAACTGCAGACAGACAGTATGCTACTAAAGTGGGAAAAAATTAAAATGACTGATTGAAAGCCCAGCTAATGGTTTGTGTACAGCTTTGCAATTTGATTAAATATGTTATTTTTGAATGGGGTTGGAGAAGTATATACGCTAGTGATACGTGCTGGGAATTTCTCACCTTTCCAAGATAAACAGTGGTTAAGTACCACAACTGCACATTTTACCAGTGTTTTTGCTTAGAATAGTTTAGACAGAGTGTCTTTTTCTCATGCCTGATATGTGTAAGACAAGAATTGTCTTACATTACGGAGCCCTGGCACAGGCTGCCCAAGGAGGATGTGGAGGCTCCTTCTCTGGAGGTTTCCAAACCTGCCTGGACATATTCCTGTATCCCCTGGTCAAGGGGAACCTGCTTGAGCAGGGGATTGGGCTGTATGAGCTCCATAGTTCCCTTCCAACCCCCACCATTCTGTGATTCTGTAACTATGAAAAAGATGAGCCCCAATTATGTGTGTATCTTATTTTTGCTCCACTGTCTATGTTGAAAATCAAGCGGGAATCTTAGAAGTTGATCGGAGACACACAAAAAAAAGGTGTGAGCGAGAAGATGGGGTTGTCACTGTAACTGAAAAGCTCTGCTTATACTTTTCACTTCTTTCAATTTGAGTAATTTAGATCTGTATCAGTTAAAAAAAAAAGGTTAAAGTTATTAAATGTTTTGATTTTTGTTTCATAATGACATTTCCTTCTGAAACTTGCTAAAATCTATTTCCAGAAGTCATCACAATTTTTCAAACACTTTAGGTTGAGCTAGCAATCAGCTTTTTGCCAGCCTCAAAAGCACAAATGCAATCAAACCTAGAAAAGTTCCCTGCAGCAAGATCTTTGAAGCACCTTGAACTTTCAACAATTGCCCAGTAGTTCCACTGTCTCCACTTTGTTTCCTCTTGTGTGTAATGTTCCTCATGGATGAAGAGCTGCTATTCATTTGAAAAGCAGATCTTTGTAGTCATTGTTTCACTGAAGTTAACTTTCTTGTCTAAAATAGTTACACTCCTCCCTTCTTTATTTCAGCAGGAACTCAGGGAATGAGCTGCAAGTGTATTATGCCTCTCCAAGCAGCTATCAAGACTTTTTAGAAGCTATTCGCAGAAGGGAAGATACGTTCTACGTGGTGTCATTTCGCAGAGTAAGTGTAGTAGTTATTCAATTCTGGCCTTTTCTATGTATCCATAAGGCTGTTTCTGAGTGTCTTTCCTTGTTATACAAAAGATGTCCTAGTCAAGGCTCAAGCTAAATTTGTTTCTTCCCGAGTGATGCGTCTGTGTGCCCTTTACAGTGATACGGCCAGATCGTGGTCTTTACAAAACATGCCCATCACAGTTGGGGATGGAAAGAGAGCTTTGCAGAAAACATTGTAGTGTCAGGGCAAGGCAGAATGACATTTGATGGACCTTGTGGTTAAACACTCATGTATGGTAGCAGTTCAATAATCAGAATAGTTACCTGGATATTTAATTACTAGGTGCGTAAACCTTTTGTGCTTCTGAGACTACATGTACCCTGTGCACAAATTATTTCTACTGGCTTAACATAATATTATTTCTGTCTTCCCCTAAACCAATTGAATTTGCAGTTTTGTGTTGCAGCTGTGCAGGACTCTGCGCACTGGCACAATTTTTTTGCCGTCTTGTGACTTTTATGTTGAGACAGATGAGCAGTTCTGCTGTCTCTGCACGGATACAGCATAGGCTTGTTGCTACAGCTTTGTGGAGCCCATCCTCCCATCTGCAGCAGAGTTAGTGATGGTAAAAGCTGTTTTAAAATAGAATTCCAGGTGTTTGATGTACTGAAAGCCTGAGTGGTGTTGAAGCCAGGACAGCTGCAGTAGTGAGAAGCTGCTTGGGATCTGGTGGTGGAAATGATCAAGGCAAACAGTGACTGAAACAGCAACTAAGGACTGGAAGAGTTGTTTTTGTTCATTTTGTAGAGGTCTTCATAGTCTTTTAGACATAGTCTATAGTGCATATTTGGCCTTGGTCTGAACCTGAGGACTTCACTTGCTAAGCCTTGCTATTTTGCAGTCACGATACTGGATTGTTCTATGCATGCTCACACCCAGCCATAGTTTTCCTAGGACCCTGCAAATCTCCATTTGTCTCCTTATCATAGGAGTGTCCTGAGAGATGTCCCAGGGTGATGGGAGACCAACAGTTGCAACTGCAATAGCTAATGCAGGTACAACCAGTTCTATCTAAGAGCACACATATGAGCATAACTAGTTTTAGCAGTTTCTTTGGTGGTGGTGGTGTAATTTTACCAATGTGTAGAGGCCATGTGTACATAGTTACCACAGCCCTGTTGGACCTGATCTACGGTAACTTTCTGAATTTGTGAGATGACATGTCTTTAGAAAAGGTTCAGGCAAAATAAAAACAGCAGTGCTCTTGTTAGGATTACAGTTTTATGCTGAGGAGAAATATGAGGTTAGTTCTCAGTCTTGGGATTACTGGATTGTGTCACAAGGCTGGAATTTTGTTATTAAATGCTTGGCATGTTCTGCTGTTCTTTCAGCTAGCAACACAAATAAAGCTGACACCAGGCCCCACATATCCTCAGGATGAGTAGAAGGGGGTGGAGAATTGATTAGAAAAGTTTTTCTGGAAAGCCCAAATCAAAAGCAGAATGTTGTTTATCTGGTTCTTCGCTTGTGGCCATGGCTCTAGTCCACCTGAATGCACGTCCTGGTACATAGGTCCTGTTTACGCTGGCAGATTAATGACGTGGAAGTTGTCAGCTCTCATTCCACTTGCAGAGTTGTCCTTGGAAACAGAGTGTGCCTTGTGCCACAGAATCCCCACTGCTTGGCTCTGCTGTATTGCAAGGGGCAGGCTGGGGACTTTTTTAAACCGTCTAAGAAGTTTATTTGGTAGCAAAGCTGTTGGCATTTCTGTTTTATGAATGAAACGTCCTCAAATCCAAGGCGGTTCTGTGCATTACCTCATGGGGTTTTTTTTAACAGGGCAAACCTGATCTAGTGACAAGCTCTAGCCTCAGGCACTTTTAAATTACTTACTTGGATTCTTTTGTAAGTGCAGGAGAAGGGACTCCTGCACAGCCTGAGGGATGTCATCAGCAGGGCCTCAGCCAGGGAAGGTGCCCTTTCACCTTCTCCTGAGGACTACTGACTTCATTTTCTTTGGACCACAGATCCCTGTTCACTGATGATTAGGAGCTGAGAGAGAGGACTGATTGCCTCCTCTTGTCCAAGTTAGAAGGCCAGGCCTGGAGATGAGAGGATTTGTTCTCTTCTCTTGACTGTTTGCCAGGCAGATACTCCCAAGCCCTTAATAAGCTGTTAGCAGCCATATGCAAAAGAACAAGACTCACCCAGTTAAGAGATCCAGGGTGTGGATGGTTCTGATGTTGTGACTGGTATCCTGCTCAAGTGGGAGGTAGCACCGGGTCTCCAGAGATCCCTTCCATCTGATATCTCTGGGATCCTCTCTCCCCATGGTTTCTGCTCTGTGTGCAGCATCACATGACCACACATCTCTCCTGGGTGCACGTGTTGGGGTATAACACTTTTATTTTCATGTGTTTTCTGCATATTCTCACTTGTACTACAGCCCCTGTGCCCGGAGTCCCTTGGATTTTCCAGAAAATAGCATTTGCCAAGCCTCTCTTACACAGCAGAACTCAGCCAGGGCCTCTGAAAGTGCAAGTAGGGGAGCAAACTTTGTATCCACAGTATCATCCTCTGGTGATGCTTGGTACCTGTAAGGCTGAATTTCTCATAATCTCATTAATGTTTTCTTTCCTTGCCTTGGAAGACGTGTGTGTCTGCATACTTACACTTGGAGTTGGATTTTATTTTTAAGAAGGAGAGAGGAAAATACAGTATTTGAATCAACTGAGTCCGTACAAGAAGCTGGGCTTTCACTCTGGCTACTGCCAGGCAAATCTGTAACGGCATTTTTAAACAAGAAGAAATACATAACCGACAGTGAGTAAAGAATTCTTGAACTGAGGCAGTGTTGTCTCCCAACTCTGCCAGGCCTCAGCAGCCAACATCCCTCGTAGACAGGGCTCATCACCTCATCATCTCATTTCTTGAGATGTGAACTTGTTAATTTAGTTTTTTATTGTTTGTTAACTTTTCAGAAGCCATTGTTTAGCATTGCACAAGCTCAGCACTTGATAATGTAACAAGATATGGATTCCCAGTAGTATATATTCACACCCAGGCCCAGTGCTGTCCCCAGATGGAACCAGCCTCTAAGTTGGGCTGGTTTGGGTTGTTTTATGGAGCACATTCAGAGCTGAGAGGTCTGTGCAATGGATACTGAGAACACGTTGCTGTGCTTCTGTGAGAAGGGAGCTGCGCTGAAGCATGTTGCAGTCTCCAGTTGGTGTTGAACCTTGCTTCCGTCTTTCCCGGGTCTGAGAGGCAGAATTGAGAGTATGTTACTTTGCCAACAGCTTTGATTTCTGCCCTTTAATGTCTGTGATACCAAATCCGCTTGATCTGTTCTAAAACCTCAGTGGACAGCAGCTGCAAGATTCAAGGCTGTTGATTTCACTCCTCTGTCAGCAGGGAGATAAACACCTGGCTGCCGCTGCAGTTCTCCTTGAAGCCTGGCACCCCAACAGTTCTCTCTCAGAGCTCGCATCTGTTTTGCTATGGCATATTCAGACCTTGAAATTGCTTCTAGAATTACTTGGTTAGCTTAATTTAAAAGGTAATTGAAGAAAACAAATCAATTCCAATTTGCTTTGGCCTATAAATGCTACTGCAGATTGTTCTGCTTTTGTATGGTGGGGATCAGAGTCCCCACCACTTACAGTGAGTAAGCACTAGATTTCCCTGTGCTGGAAGATTCTATCAGTGACCCTTTGATGACATGTCTCCAGGCTTATTAAAGACAGTGACTTGTTTTTAGGCTAAGAGTGTAACTACTGTTCTCAATGAAAGCATAGTTTAACGTTTAATTCACTTGGGAAGGCCACTAACATTTCCTCTCACTATTTTCTCTGCTTGTTTCAAAACACAAGTGTCTCCTGATATCAAAGTTTATCAATTACATTTAATGCAGCAAGCATACAATATCTTACAATATATGACAGTAAAAAAGTGGATATTAAAAGGTGATTCTGGTTATTATTTGTTGCAGCAAGAGTGATGCTGACTCTATGGAAGTCAATGGCAAAGCCTTTACCAGCTTCAGCAGGAGCAGGATTTCAATTGGTAATTTCTGCTTCAGTGCCCTGACACTTAAACCATAGAGCTTCAGGGAATCATGCTATTGTGGATGTGAATGTCAGGTTCTACAAGCCAACATCCACAACTAGCATTTAAGGATTTGTCAAGTTCTGCAAGCAAATTTTCACTGGAGTGATTAGCCAAATTGAAATCAGAACTGCTGTTCTTTCTTTCTGTGAACACTCAACGTGCTAGGAATAAAAAAAATCTCAATTGTGGTTTGCTTTTGTTGATGATAAGCTGGTGCTGTGTTAATTGCATTGGGGATGGTGTATTACTTTCAGACAGTGCAAGATTGTAATGCCTGGCTTTGAGATTCTTACATAACAGTAGTTAGCTGTGCTGCCCACACAGTTCTGGCAACGGGTTGAATTTATTCAGAGCATGAGTAAGACAGGTTGCAATTCACAGCACTGTTAATGCAATCTGTATCCTGCAGGCAAAACTGCATTACAAGAAGTTGGCTTCAGATGACTTTTCATAGCCAGAAATTCAACCCTAACATATACTTTTCTCCTATTTTGTTACACTTGACAATGGGTGGTTTTTACTGAACATGAAGTTTTCTGCTGTTGACTTTGTTTGTGGATTTCCGTGGACCGTGATGTGTAATTTGGTCTTCCATTCAGATAAAATGCAATGATCAGACTCATATAATCCTGCTGCTCCTAAAGACATGGTAGTTAATTTATACCTTGGAGTCCTGTGGGTTTGCAACTGCTACAAGTTCACATGCAGATTTTCAAACTTCCCTTTCTCCTTGGGGAATTTGACCTTAGCTGTTGAGAAGAAAAAATTACTTTATCCCAGAATCCTAGGATTTTAAGGTCTTGTCCTATATTGTGTACAGATGCTGACAATAACTGAGGGGAAGAACAGAGTATCCATGATAAAATTATCTGTCCTTTTCAAAGCAGAGGTCACCCTTTAGCCCATCTCCTCTGTGAGGCCAACCTTTGCCTCCTGAGAAAGGAAACAGTGTATGTGATTGTGCTTCAGCATGCCCTGAAGCTCAGCATTCAGCCTCTGTCAAATTATGACCACATTTGACTTTCAAATTTGATATTCCAGTTTGTAAACCTCCTGTTTCCATCTAAGTATCGCTGGTGAAAATGAAGTCTGACGTCCTGCCTTCTTTGCTACGAATTCCCTCTTTTCTTACTAGACTGTGAATTTTCTCCATGTCAGAGAAAACCCTGGTGTCCCTATAAAAACAGCGAAGCAACCTTTGTTTTCAGTCCTTCTGGTGCTGTCATGCTTCCTGTTGGAGATTACTTTTGGTAGACAGGGAACAGGGAAAAGCTGACTGTCAGAGGGGCTGGGAGGTGATGGGGAGAAGGGTTCCCTCTGGTCTTCTGGATACTCAGCTGGGAAAGATGTTGCTTTTGATATCATTTGAAAACTGTTCTTGCTTAGTCTAAAAACCTCCAGAAGCAAATTTAATATTCTAAAATTAAGTCTTAAAATGTATGTTGGTGTATAGAGCACAAATGGCCTTACCTTTTTGCAACCTGATCTAGGTGACCCTGCTTCTGCAGGGGGGTTGGACTAGATGATCTCTAAAGGTCCCTTCCAACCCTACCATTCTATGATTCTTAACCCTAGCATTATCAAAGTGCACATGAACGAGAGCAACACAGCTCCAAGTTTAAGAGGGAAGCTCAAAAGAAGGGGTTTTTTGGGGATTGCAGCTAAAGGCTAGCAGTTCTTTAAACAGCATTTCTGTCAATGCCTTAGAGTATTTTCCAGCAAAGCCTCTGATCTCTTTGCTATTTCCCACTGTTGTTACTCTGCAATGCCTAGAAGTTTTTGTTCCTGTGTGAGAACATCCTTCCAGAAGTAAAGAAGCAGAGGGTTACATGTGTGCTTCAGAGGGGCAGGGTCCAAGCAAACAGACTGAGTGAAGAAGGAATAGAAGGAGCATTGAGACACCTTGGATGTATAGTGAGAGGGAGCCAAAGAGCAGTAGGCAGCAAGTACCAGCTGCAGTGTAGACCCCTCTGGACAGCAGCTGTTTGCCTCAGCCAGATGCAAACAGCAGTTAGGAGGGACCTGAGGAAGAATGCAGAATGCGTGTCTGAGAAGGGAGGTAATGCCTGTCACATCAAGTGGGGTTTTGTTTCCTTTGGAAATGTCTGGTCTCTCCCTAGCTCTCCAAGAATTTTTGGAAGCAAAATGATAATCACTCTGATTTTTATCTCTTTATGTCTCTTTGAACCTCACTGTCCTCCGATTAAAACTGGGAATGAATGTGGTGTTGAGGACAAATGTACAAGCAGAGACAGAAATGTCATTTGAATATGTCTGGCATGGAGCAAAAGATACTCTTGAGTTTTGTGTGCATACTCTGGATTTGTTGGTCTTCTGCATGGTTGCTGGAACTTCATGAATCATATTAATGCCGTCACTGAACTTCTTTCAGCCTTATATGTCCCAGGCCTAACTAATACTTTGTTATTTTTAAACTAGTATTTGGAAGGACAACATACACTGCAGATAATTATAGGGAAAATAAAACATACTGCAAAAAATGTCTCCAAAACCCAAACTGGTTGCAGACAGACGTGACCAGTAATAGTATACATGTATTAAAAATGTGCTGCATGCTTGACAGACAAAGAGTTGTGGGCAAGAAATAGAGAAAGGTTATTGGTTTTGGAAAGTCTCTGTAAAAGACCCACTGCTTATGAAATTGTTCTGGGGACAGGCTAGAGAAGTAATACTTGGGAAGTCTGGAGGAAGATAAGGTTATAAAGTGAAAATTGTCTCAGTAAAGGAAGTGAGAGCAATATCTCACTTATTAAGAATAGGCAACAATTACTGACAACAGAAAGAACAAGAACCCAAGTTTATCTGCAGATAAGTAATGTGCATTAGAGTAGAGCAGGCAGTAGAGTGCAGCTCTGAAGCAATTCCTTTCCTTCTGGAAATAACCCAAGTTTAATAATGCATTAATAATACTTAAGTACTGCCAGATAATAATGTTTTTTCTTTAATGATAGTGTGGTATTCACTGAAGAAAATTTGGCTCAAATTATTCTGACCAGTTCCCAGAAGGGAATGATGGTCTCTTGCTTGTGATCTGTAGCAGTATTTCAATATGGAATTGATGCTGACCGAGCCCTAACTGTATAAAGACATAAATGATACCATCAACTGTGGAAATGCAGTAGCTAGTAAGGCATTGAGTTGCATTTCATAGGAATGAGCTTCTGCATGAAAAAAATCACCTTCATGAAGTTTCGTCTGCCTTGAATGGTAGTGTACACAGAGAGTACTTTGCAATAACCGTGGTTATTTTCTTAGTTGGACATGACACTTTCCTAGCTTCAGACAATTGATTTTTTTTCACTTCATTTTAAGGTTTTCTATCTGACAGCCCTAGACAGAGTCTCTGTAGAAGTAAAATGTGCAGATTGAGATGTTCTTAGTGTCCTTGGGTGGATTTTGTTCACAATAGAAACCATGCCTTCCAGTGAATGTTAATCGTTATAGTATTACCCTTGGGAGTGTTATTTAAAATCTTAGACACACTTCTAGAGTTAATTCTGGTCAAATGAAGTTATTTGCTTCCAATTGGAATTAATCCCTTTGCCAGATTTTTTGCTGGACAGCACACAAAGCTTATTTTATGAAGTAATAACCCAGGTGCTGTTATGAGTGTGTGCAGATTATCATCACCTCCCACTGGACCAAACAGAACACTCGTGGCTTCTAGCTTTTATTTTTAAATCACTTACACTCTTAGGACATGAAGTGTGATGAAATTAACTGTTCATTTTTATCTTTAAACTGGTTTTGAAACTTATAACTGCCTTTCAAACTGTTTGAGATTGGAACATTAAACTTGTCTTCTACTTGGAAACGCATGGGAAAGACCTGAGTAGTAGCTGCAGAAGTTCACTCGTATCTCATAAAGGGCTAAGAAAAGTTAAGAGACTTTTTAGCACCTATATGTCCTCTCTATGAATCCTAGAAAGCAGCAGGGCTTGCTCCTCTCTACGTAGTTGGACAGGCTCCAGTTTTGACAGTATAGTTGTTGAAAACTGTCCGGCTTTGGGTCAGGGCTGAAGAATTTGGAATACGTTGAGCTAAGCTGAGAGAACTTTAATGCTGGAAATCACCATTCAGGAAATTCTCTCTGTGTTTTAATCACAAATGTTAAAATTCTGTCACAAGAAATTACTTCTCCTCAATGGAAGGCAAAGCTAGATGTGAAGGACATGTGAACAACTCAAACAGCATGTGCACCATGAAAACCCTAGGTAGAAATGGCCTATCTGTTAAATCCCACGGGCTGCTGCCCATGGAGTTTGGTTAGCAAATGTTCTCTAAGAATTGCACTGCATAAGGGTTTACTATGTTCCTTGGTTTTCTGACTATCCAAAATAAGATTTGTGTCATCTATCTCAGAGAGGTGATATCCAATATGAGGAAAACAGTCTTAAGCTGTGCTCAGACAGTGAACTTGTGCTGTGTGAGGAAGGTACACAGGCCTCTTCTGATCTGAGTCCAGCCAGGCTCCTGTGTATTAAATAATACTGTCCTCTGAGACTCCAGGAATGGACATTCCCAAGCTGTTGCTCATTGGTGGTTCCTTCCCTGAAGCCTTGGCCAGCATGGAGGTTCCTGGGTTGAGTCACTTGTTAGCATCTGGGAGGCCTTTGTTGAAGCTCCTTTCCAGGAAACCGGTGTGGAGCTCTCCTCTTTTCTATGAACAGTCCTGAGCTTTCGAACCTGGAGTTTTTCATCCAGATGAGGAACCCCATAGGTAACCACTGGGCAGGTGACTACTGGAAAATGAGGTTGAAAAGGAACCATTTTGCTGTTTTAGGTAGTCTGAGGCTGCCATTTCCAGAAGGGCATGACTTTGACATTGGAGAAACACGCTGTGGGTTTCTCTTTGCTTTTGCTAAGCCATCTGTTTGGTATATGCTTACTCCTTCTCTGCTCTCCTGGCAGTTATAACCATCACTGCCCTTTAACCTTCTGCAGATTAGGACCTCTTCATGTGATCAAAACCACTCTTATGACTTACACAGTCCCTCCAAGTCTCAGTAGTTGATTTAAGAATTTACCTGTTTGCTTATAAAAGCCACTTCCAGTAACCCAGTTCTCATAGGAAATAGATGCCTAAGCACAAGACTGCTCTGGATTAAAAGAAGGAAAATAAACCCAGAACCCTGTACCTTGGCTGTTCTGTTACAAATCACCTTTATCTGCTTGCAGTGGTTTTTTTCTGTTTGAAAAAGTCCTGACAAAGCCTTAATGCGGCTGCTTTGGCTTGTATGAAATTGCGGTATTGAATCTGACCCATCAAATGATGAGTTGATGTGCTCCTTGTCTGAGTTTCCCTCCCAGTAAAGGCATGTGCAGTTGTTGTAGAGCTGTGTGCGCCTTTGGTACACTTATAAACAGATTGCCGTGTGATCAGAGGGAGAGAGGGAAATGATCTGCAGCTCAGGGACTGCCTGGAGTTCATGTTGCCTTTATACAGGTCAGGGGTAGCTCTGCAGAGCCAGGAGAGGTTCAGAGGGCAAGAGGGAATGGAAGTAGAATGAAATAGCCTCAGGCTCTTGCTCTTCTATATACCCTCACTTATATCAGGACCTGATAAGACATTTTCAGTGATGAGCTGGGGTACAAGAGAGAACAGAGATGACACATATTAAATTAGTTAATGACCAGCTGATTGGCCCTCCCGCTATGTTGGAGAGCATTAGGAGTTGGTGCCCTCAGGGTCCTCAGTACCTTTGCAGAAATTATGGTGAGTCCGAGGTGCTCAATCTTTTTTGTGTAGAATTAAAACCACTACAGGAGTAAGATAAAGAAGGGAGGGTTCATAGGGTAGCAGAGTTCATCTGAGTGAAAAAGTACCCATGCAATTGATGCTATCCACGTAGTGAAATCAGTTACTTTGCCATAGTATTTCTGGCCTCAATGTCTAAGAGTACACTAATGTACTTCCTTGTCTAAAAACCTTGATGTATCATTCTTCACATCTTGATTCTATGATTAGAATTCCAGTAGAGCCTTTCTTTGACCTGAAAGTGCCCTGTGTTTTGAAATAGAAAAGCTGGAAACTCTAGTGGCTTGATGCAATGTTGTCAATGGGGCATTTCATTTTTAAATCCCACATTTATGAAAACACAGCTTCTGTGGTTCTCTGATATGGTTGCATCATACTTTGCCAGATATTGGCAGAAAGTGTTGAAATCAGCCTGAGATTTCTTGTTTCACAATGAGGATACTTGAAGGCAAAAGCATATGCAATAGTTGTAGGTGTTTAGGTTTGTGGCACGTGTCAAGTGAGATGTGCAAAGAAGACTGCACATGTTCATTTTGATTTGGTATCACTGGCACCATTTCCCTGTACACCAAAGTTTCTAAATAATCCTTAATTAAAGGGTTTTATAAAACTCCACTAACAGTCTTGTGCAGTATTGACATTTTGTTTTTCACTTGCTAACAATTGCCCTCAAACTGTGAATGTTCACAAAATCACAGAAGTGCTTGCTGGAGGGATCTGTGCAGATCTCTGTTCTGGACTATTGTCAGCACCAGATCAGATCAGCTGTGGTTGGTCTATCTGAGTCTTGGGACCTTCCAAGGGCAGGGAGACCTCTCAGGTAATGCATTGCAGGGCTGTGCTGCCTGGGCAGGGAAAGAATCTGCATGTCCCAAACCACCACACATGACTGTGGCACCTTGGTGTGTCATCTGGCACTGCAGAGTTTGGCTCTGTTGTCTCTGTAACTCCCTTCAGGCAGTTGTAGGGTGCTCCCAGATTGGCTCCTTTGTCTCCTCTTCAGCAGACTGAACCAGCCCAGCTCCATCTCTCTTCACAGACCATCCTGACCATCCTGATAGCCTCTGCTGGCCGCTCTCCAGTTTCTCCATGCCTGTCTTTGCCTAGGAGAAGAGAGGAGGCCCCAAAATTTTACAGAGTATTCCAGCTATGGTTTCACCAGTGCTGTATGGAAAGTGACAAAACGTTCCTCCATGCTCTGGCCACACCTCCCCAGATTTGGCTTAGGTTTGCTTGATTTGCAGTGTTCCTCTAATCCTTCTGGTTTTCTTCCTTAACTTTTTTTGCATTTAGGGTTGGTTTCTTTTAGTTAAATCATTTCACAGACTGCTATTGCTGCTTTGTGGACTACCAGGCCCTGCAGATTCTCAAACACTGCACAAGGCTCCATTTCCACTCAAAGGAGAAAAAGCAGAAAAGCTCCTCTCATTTTTTCCCACCTATCCCAAACACCTACCATTGCATGGACTGAATTTCCTTCTGGAGGCGCCTCTCTCCTGCTGTAGATTTTAAAGGAAGCTGTGTCAGACAGCTAAAGCTGGAAAGAATTAATCTCACCCTAAGTGGAGAGATGAAAGGTTTCTATTTGCTTGAGACATTATGTTTTAAATGTGGTTGAGAGTTGGTAAGTCCTGATAGAAGAAAACATATTGCTCTCCAGGAAGAGAGACAGGCCCAGCCTGAAAGCTATAGCTTGATGTATCTTTTGAGTAGCATGCAAGCAAGCATCTCTTGATGTTTTTATCTTCCCAAAGCTGACCTTTCACTGTCTTTCATCTAATGTGGTGCCTGTGATCTTGCTAATTCAATTGTTGTGGCAGATAGGCAGTTACTGACACACAGAGTCACAAGAAGGACACGGAATGTTATGTTCCTGCACCAGTTTATATCTCTCTGCTTTTATCAGTCAGGCTTCGGACCAGGATCCAATGAAACTATTGTCATGAGAGTACATGAGTAGCTTCCAGGGTTTTTTAAGAGTAGAGACCAGTGAGACAATTAGTTTACCACCATCAGAAAAAAGTGTTCCTGTTGTCAGTGTTGTCAGGTTGTGCACACTCTTCTTGGATCCATCCTTGAGCCATTTTATCTTGTTGACAGAAAACCAGCCTGAATTGCTCAGGCGAGTCACGGGAGAGTCTGACAATTGCCAGAGGTTGTCAGGGAAGGTGCAGGGGCTGAGGGAGGGAGAAGGAGCCCTCCTGTTTCTTGATGGCCATGGAGGTCAGATTGCTCAGGCACGTGTAGGATACACCCAGCCATTCTGAAGTGCACTTTTGTAAGGAAGCTTGGGGATAATTAAGGAAGAATCTTTGACATCAGACATCCAAGATCCTTTTTGCCACCAAGTCCAAGTTAATAATGTAACTTCTTTATACCTTTTAAGACCATATGCCATCAGGTTGCTTTGTTGATTAGGTATGAGGTTTCTTTTTTTGGGGGGGGGGAAAACATGAAATGTTTATAGACATTTTCCCCCTTATAAAATGAAGCTTGTTTATAGAACTGATGTACATCTTCCTCAGCAACACCAGACATTGCAACAGAGCACTTAGCAACAAAACTGGACTCAGGATTTAGAAGTGAAACTTAGCTACAAATGTGAAGGGAAGGAAGCTCTTTAGGCTGGGGTAAATATGAGTTATGCAAACCAAGAGGCAAAAATATTAAAGGAAACTTAATACTCTCTTGTTTTAACTGAGCTTATTAGTAACAGAGGTGACAACTTGAACATTAATACATTGACTGGCTCTTTAATTAGAAGAAACTATGACTAGCTGATGACACCATTAGCCATACAGATGTCCTGGGATCTGCAGAATGAAAACATCTTTCCAGCAAGCATCTGTAATGCAATACACATTGCACAGATTAAAACACTGCCATCAAATTTGAACTCAGCCCACTGCATCTTGATAATAAAACCATGTTGTCTCTGAACTGATGTTTTGAGAAGAATAAAAGGCAGCTTGGATTTAGTGCACCAGCCCTGGCCTGAGTGTGCCAGGCCACCAGCCAGGCATCAGCAGCCCAGCAACTTTGCCTGTCCCTGCTGCCAAGACGTATAGAGACCCAGCCAAGCCTGAGCTGAAGTCATTGCAGAGCTCTGGGTAAATCTAGGGGATTCAGGCAAAAATCCAGTCTTGTTGCTGACCGACAAGAGCGTTTGTTTCAGTGTCTGATTGTGTTTCTTTCTGTATCACTCATGTTGCTTTACTTGTGTGGTTCTGGCAGCGGCATTTGCACTGTGGGAAGCTGTATTTAGGTAAGGGCATGCTTTTATTCATCTTTGGCAGGATGTGGTAGGAGAGGTAGACCGTTTTCTGTAGTGAAATCAGAGGAGGGAAAATGATAGAGAAGAGCACCCATTTCTTTAGGTTAGTTAAAGAGATGCTCCTGAAGGCACTTTACACAGCAGGTACTGACAATGCAAACAAAAGCTAATTTTTTTGAAACCATGTCAAAAGCAATTTAGTGAAAGTACTTCCTGTATTTATAAAACACCTTTCTGCTTGTGACCTAAAACATCATTTCTGGCCACTGCTGGGAGGTAGGTAATACCTCCATCTCTGTGAAGAGGGATTAACCTCAGAGAGGTTAAAAGGTATATTCAGATACCTTGAGCATATAAGGGAAAGGGATGTGAGGATGAGGAGGCTTAACTCTATATATTCTGTGTATTCACCTGTGCATTAGTGAGAAATATAATTGTTTTTTTAATGAGAACATCTTTTGTGACCTGATCCAAGTGGTCCTGCTTTAGCAGGGGAGTTGGAGTGTATGATCTCTAAAGGTTCCTTCCAACCACCAACATTCCGTAATCCTGTGGATCCATTTTATAAAAGTTGCCTTTCAGACTGAATCACCTATTTGTGTTCAGGTTCTGCCTGTTTGGCGCTTTGAGCTGTCTGAGATGATGAGTCTGCTGCACTGGCAACTGCAGGTGATGTACTTCTTGCCTTGCAGCAGTCTGACATAGTGTGGAGATTCAATGGGAGGTTTAAATAAATCATTTCTGTTACTGTTGAAGGCAGGAGGACCGTAAGTTCAAACCAGAGCTGAATCACGGGCCCATATGTTTTGTAGGATTGAACACACTGTGATCAAATTAATCGCCATTACTGAGAAAAGCTTGAAGTCTGGACTCTACTTGACAGTTGTTTCTGGTTAGGTTTTTTAAGTTCTCTTGTGTTCTCAACTACCTGCATGTGTGGTCATTTTTGCTGTGTGAGAACAGCTGCCTTCTGCTTTGAAGGGAAATTGTTTTGTCAGAGGAGTGTTCAGTCCCAGATTGTATGGCCTTTCATGGACTTCCATAGCTATTCCTAAACATTTCTAATGTGGATGTAGCCCTGATTGCTGTGAACATAGTTCTCACCTTGTGTTTTTGTGAGCAGTCTGGAAGTTAGTAAGAGGGTAAGGTAGAAGTATAATCTTGACAGACTCTTCCAAATTTGAGACAAGGACCTTAGGCTGTTCAGAAGAACCCTCTGGTCCAACCTCTTGTGTTGGAGGCAGTTGCCAACACTGAATGAGGTTGGCCTTGGTGTTAAGTGGGCTCTGAAGACCTCTAAGGATGGAGATCTCACCACAGAGTGAGATCAAAGTGTTCTAGTGCTTCACTGTCCTTTTGACCCAATCAGAAGAGAAAGCAGAGGACAGCAAATGGAGTTTGAACCATAGTATTATGTTTATCCAGCATTTTGAGACAGCCTGATATAAATTTATTTTCACCCACCTAGTTTGTGTTTCATGGGTAGTCTTAGCTAGAGAGAAATGGGGATTTACAGTTGAGTCCGTCTTACAATACTGGATCCAAGGACCATGGCCCTGAAGCCCCATCACTTTTGTGTGTTCATTTGCTCTCTGCTTCTCTGTCAGGGCTGCAAAGGCAGAACAGTGGAAAAAAAGTGTTTGTTGGTGATTACATTCCCCATTCCAGCTTGTGTTGTGTGTGCTGTTTTGAGGCAGAGTCTCCAGATGGGCAGTAATTCTGGGAATCTAGAAGTTGTTTTATGTAGAAGACCTGAGGTCTTGCAAGCAAATACAGGAACTTTGGGTTAATGTTTTGCCAGAGAAGCAATGAATCTGGATTGTATTCTTTTTGGTTTTACTGAGCTATATTCACATGCCCTACCTAAATTACATGTTTTTGCAATTACAGATTGCAGTTGCAAAACTAATAGCCTGCAGATGCTATGCAAAAGCAGAGTGCTGCTGCAGTGAATTAGACAAGGAGGGGATTATTTTTTAATGGGTAGGAGTAATAAAGCAATTAATTCCTTTTGGATCTTACAACTTTGTAAAATCTACAAAGATAATTGACAGGCCCAGTTGAGAGCTACATATGCACTACACTTCCGTGCTTATTTTAGCCCATGGGAAGGGCAGAAAATGGCAGAGAAACATCATTTTCAAGTGATTTGTAGCAAACTTTTTAATTGTGCGATGCTGGTGTGATTGAGAGAGCCTTTAGAA
This sequence comes from Colius striatus, assembly GCF_028858725.1. Taxonomy (NCBI): domain Eukaryota; kingdom Metazoa; phylum Chordata; class Aves; order Coliiformes; family Coliidae; genus Colius; species Colius striatus. The sequence continues at coordinate 9,476,268 of NC_084768.1, read as the reverse complement.
GAAAATCTGATCCTTACCAAACAGAATAGGAGGAACTTTTTCACCAGCACACACTGGGATTTCTTTTTTTTTGTCTTCACAGACCTGAGTCAGCTATTCATCTAGGACATATCTTTTCCAGTTTATCTTGAAACTCATCTAATTTCCACGGATAACATACGAACGAGTTATCAAAGCGTTTGCGAGTCCTTCAAAACCTTCCTATATGATTTTAACTAAAACTGTTTATTTAAAAGTAGAATTCTGTTCTTCACATCCTCTTACTTTGCATTTAGGAATTTTTTTTAATCTGCTGCCAAACCAAAATTACATCATAGCAAATGCATGCATTGTTCTTTACTTTCGGGCGCTGCAAAGCAGTTCTGCAGACAAGTTTAATTGGGCTGGATTTCTGTCCAGTCTCTGTCTTGTGCCCTCCCTGTTTTCATAACAAAGACAAAACTCCAGGGAAGAGTGTACTAGAGATATTTTATTATAAATAGTTATTATGTTAGAAATTAAGTCCAAAATGAGTGCACCCTCAGTAAGTTCACAGACAACACTAAGGTGGGCCAGGAGCGTTGATCTGCTTTAGGGTAGGCAGGCTCTACAGCAGGATCTGGACAGGCTGAAGTGATGGTCCAAGGCCACTTATATGAGCTTCAACAGGGCTCTGTGCCAACTGTGACCCAAGTGCACTTTATTCATAACAACCCCAAGCAGCACTGGGGAGGAGTGGCTGGAAAGCTGCCCACAGGAAAAGGACCTGGGGGTGTTGGTCAACAGCTGCCTGAACATGAGGCAGCAGTGTGCCCAGGTGGTCAAGAAGGCCAATGGCACCCTGGATTGTATCAGAAATGGTGTGACCAGCAGGACCGGGGCATTGATTGTCCCCTGGTATGTGGCACTGGTGAGACTGCACCTCGAGCGCTGTGTTCAGCGTTGGGCCCCTTGCTGCAAGTCAGACACCGAGGAGCTGAAATGTGTAAGTAGTTCTTGTTTTGCTGGTATTTGCAGTCACCATTCATGAGCTGCAGAGAAGGATGTGGTTCACAACAGGTCTCCATATCCTTAGTAATCTCCATAACCTTTTTAGCTCTTAATCCAGAAGAGGGTCTTCGCTACTGTTTCTTCTCTACCCTGAGAAAATGCTTAGTGGTGGCCTCCAAAGCTGAGCCCTGCTCACAGGCAAACAGCAGTGCTGCCATTGAGGGGAATGGAGGAAATTCCTCCAAAGGAGACTTGTGGCAGAGTGAATTTTCCATTCCTCTGAGGTCTCTTGGATTTTCACAAGGCTCTCTGACTCACAGCGAGGTGCTTTCCAGTCAGTTTAGTTTTGGAGCCCAAGCCATATCACATCTGGCAGTAGCACAATTGACAATAAAAGGCACTAAAGACTTCTTCATTAAAAGGTCTCTCGTGGGAACCAAACTGGATAGCAACTCATTCTTCTGCAGGGACAGTGACCAGAAAGTGTTCCAGAGTGCAGTTAGGGGCTATTTATAAAAATTTGTCTGGGAATGTCAGGTGTAATCCTACACTACAGGACATTTTATTGACTGTGGGATTCAGCTATTTCTGGTAAAATGTTTAAATAAAAAGCATATCTCATCACTTCATTGCTGTGTGCAAAGTATAGGCTGTAAAAACCACCTGTGCACAGAAACACTGGGATTGGAACAGCAGCAGTGTGAATAGGAGCACTTTTGGCAAAAATAAAAGCAGCAGAAGCAGCTTGATTCCCACCGTTTCTGGGAGCTTTCCTGTTCTGAGATGGTCTCTCCTCCACCTTAAAATAGACTTAGAAAAGTAATTAGATTGTATGATTAGGGGTTAGAAGATGAGTGCTTGGTTCCAAACTATGTTCTTTGAGTATGCTGCAGGATTAAACTGTGTTAAGATATGCTAGCTAACCTCAAGTTTAATACATGCAGAACTGGTGCTCTTTTTAATTAAGTTAAATAGTTCTTGTTAAACCCAAAGTAGTAAAAGCCACGAGGGCCTCCCAGGGTGGGCTGTCAAAAGCCAGTGCAGAAAGGCTGAGACCTTGTGAATTTTTATTGTGGGTTTTCTGTGGATTGCTTGCAGTCATTATCCCATCTTTCACTCACTCCCATACTCTTATTTGCATGTCATGGATTCCCTGGGAGTATCCATGATGTGATGAATAAATCTGCTTGGATTTATACATTAAAAAAAAAATAAATAAGAAAGGAAAGAAGACACATCAACTTTAAAAACAAGGCAGCTTTACAGGTCATGGCACCATGAACAAACATGGCTGAGAGTCACAGTTTGTGTAGAGATTTTAACTGGTTTATTCTCTTTTCTTTCTGCTCTTCAAACCATCTCCATGCTTTTCAAATACAGGGGTCGGACTGAAATGGTAGGATAGCAGAGACACCCTCCCCTCTATAGTTACTGCCCTGTTTAACATCCACTGATAGTAAAAGCAGTGTTGCAGGAACTTCTGGCATTTTCAGAAGGGCCAGTGCTGTATCCAGTGTGGTGTAACCTCAGGACACCATATGGTTGCTATCACCCAACCAAATCAATAGTGAAATTACACAGCTATTTCCTCTACAAATTTGTAAACTTTTCATACACGTCCTCTTCAAACTGACAGAGGAAACCAGAAACAGACGTGCCAAGACCTGATTCTCATTTACACCATCATCTGTGCTATGTGTGTTTTAGTGTCAGGAGCTGCTGGGGTAAATGAGAATCAGCCCCTAGACCATGAGTGTATTACAGTACGTTCTCCTCCCTGGAGAACCACCTCTTTTGTGCCCAGAGAACTGCTGAAGTTCAGCTCTGACTGTCCTAACAATGAAGTTCCAGCTTCAAAGGTACCATTTCCCAGTCAGGAGTCACAAGCCAAAGGCAACTCAGTGCAGGTTCAGTGGCCTGTGTAGGAGATCAGGACAGAAATACTACATCTCTTGAAACACCCAAACAGCATGAAACAATTATTTTTATGTTTTCAGAAGGTGTGAAACCTGTGGTCTATGAAAGAAAAGCTGACTCATTGGCTCTGTCAGCTCAGGGTTTTAAAAAGTCCAACTCCTCAGAGGGTCTGTACCAGGCAGTCTCTGAAGTTGCTTGTGGCTTTTTAGGCCTGGGAAAGCACATTTTTGTTTCCCACTCTTTGTATGGCCAAAAGCACACTGTTAAAGAAGATCTTGTGTCATCTCATTGGTCTGAAATCCCTGAGGACATTCAGAAAAAGTAAGTTTGAAAGACAAGACATGGGTTTGAGGGATGACTTTTGATGGTTGAAAAGCCACTTACTTTCTCTCTGCTTCATCTTGAGATCACTAAGTATGGTCAAATAGTTAATAGATATGTTTTTGAGGGGTCAGGATGTGTTGCACACTACCAACAGTACTGTTTCAGAAAAATGGTTCCCCCAGCAGCTTTGGGAAGCTGCCAGCCCTTCAGTGGGATGTGAGAAGCTCCTCGGCCTGTATCACCAGTGGTTGTAGTGCGGTCCTAGAATCACAGTGTGAAGATTCAGACTGGAGGAGCTGGAGCCATGATTCCCTGAGAGACCTCTTAGTCATAAACAGAGATGTAAAAATGCCCAGCTACAGTGTTTGTTTACTGTAAGAAGTCTTCTGAAGCTGCCTGGACAGAGTACCCTTTGGCATGCTGAGGCGCCCAGCTGCATTTGCCAGCTCTGCTCTGGCAACTGTCTTTGTTAGTTGCAATATTCTAGCACATAGCTGGTCTCCAAGGCAATGCTAAAGATCAAGTCTCCTCATCAAGGCAAATTGCAATAACACCACATTAAGGTTTTGCTTTGGTATTTTAATCTGGTCTCCTTGGAGCTTTTATTCCTGTAAAGTAACAAATGTCACTTGTTTTCAAAAAGATCCTTAGTTCATCAGAGGTGGATCTGTTAACAAAGAGCAGGGCTTGTTTGGACATCTTGACAGAGTCTTTGTGAGAATTGAGGTAGGACCTGTCTTGCAGGAGTGAAGTCATTGTTCCCACATGGCTCACATCTGTACTTTGCAGGCTACGTGCTCCAGACCCCTGGGAAGGGTCAAAGGCATGGCTCACCCTTCATAGTGCGACAAAGTGTTATGTAGGCAGATGTGCTAAAGACACTACAACAAAGCACACTGAAACCAAGTTACAGTGATTATTTTCTAATAGGTGATGCTTTTGCTCAAGAAAAAGCTTTTGAAAAATACTTCCCTATACCTAATCACAACAGCTATGAAGGCAAGAAAAATCTGGGAGAATTGATTTGACAGGTGAGTAACCTGAGGGCTAGGAGGAAGGACAGCTCATGCTGAGAGTGCAGAGCCCTGGCAGGTTTGGAAATCCGTTCTTTCAAGTCCCATGTCAGTCAGGTACCCCTCCAGTGCATGCACATCTCCTCTAAACATTCCCCATAGCACTGGTAGTATTTTCTTCCACCAAGGGCATGCTGCAAGGATCAATTCCTTCATGTTTCTTCCGCAGACACGGAGGTGGAAGAGGAGCTCCACAGATTGCTGGTGGCACGCTGCTCCCTGGAAAGCCTCTGTGCCTGGGTGCAGAGTTGCTGATGGGATGTGCATTGCAAAAGCCAAAAGGAGCAATATTGCCAATTGTAGTATTTTGAACGCCAAGAGTCTGGCTTATGAAGTGATGAGAGTTTAAAAAAATGCATTTGTATTAAAAATCAAAAAGAACCTTGGCTAGCATATTTTCTCTGTGAGCAGTAACACTTCACAGTGATGATGTTTTCTTTAGATCCTATAACAAGGAGAGTTAGAAACAATTATTTGATTGGGTTGTTTTTAAATGAAAGCTAAGATGCCTACAAGTTTTTATGCATCTAGGTAATGGGGACTTTGAGAACCAAACCACATGTCATGAGACTCTGGCTTTAAGCTCAGGAGCAGTCAGTTTTGGAATATTCTAGCACAGTGGAACAGGTTTTCCATTGCCAGTTGACCGTGGGGGTTAGAGATACATGAGGCTCCAAAGCTTAATCCCTGTTAGAGCCCTGACACCACTGATCTTATTGTCAGAAGCCTTAAATTCTTTATTGCAGTTTCACGTGTTGTTGAGTCCAGAAGCAGATCATCAGGCACTGAATTAGCCATCAGAGTAAAAAGATTCAGTGAGGAAATTCACTCTATAGAGCTGCCTAATTTCTAAGTGTTTACAGCTCTGGTCAGTTGTAGTCTAATAAGATAGTGTCCTGACTGTTTTGTGGTGGCAAGGCCTAAATAATTATTGATTATTAATCAGAAAGCTGGAAACAACTGATTAATAATCAAAAAGCTAACAAGTAACAGCTTCAGACTTTATCCCCAGGAAAACATGTGTTTCTGTGTCCCAGCTTATTAAATTAAGGTAACGCATTTGTGGCTGGATTTTTAGTATCTGTATATTTATATCTATCCATCCATCTCATCTGGCTTCAATATCACTGAACTGCAGAGATGATCAAAAGCAAAATGAGAATGCTGAAGCTATAGAGTCTAGTTTGAAATATTGTCTTTCCAGGCTGATATTTTTCCAGCCATTCTGCCAGCAGTCTCAGGTCTGCATCGTCTCTTTAAATTGTCATCTCATCTAAGTGCAAACCTTGGCCCAAGCCAAGGCCATCTGTTGTTGGGTAATAGTTGTGATTTATTCTGCCTCTGGTTGACATTCATGCTCATGGGCCAGATGCTGACTAGCAAGATTTGCTTCTATTCATTTTCAATTTTATACCATGTGCTAATATCACAAACAGCATTTTCATTCTAGATTTTTTTTCTTGTCTAAAGTTAGGGATGAGTAATAGAATCCCACACCCCTGTGGGATGCAATTCAGTATACTTCAGGATAGGACAGCAGAAAACAGTTCACGTTTTCAAAGTGCACGCAAACAATGTTTGTAATCACTAATCTGTACACTCAGGTTGATCCAAATAAGTATATTTTGCTTTCAGATGAAAGTTGTAGACTATTTGAAGACTTTTAGACTGGAGAGTGTTGTAGGCAGAGAAACTGGAAGCTAAATATTTATGATACCCTGCAACCTACCTGCCACTACTTTTGCTTTCAGTGTAGAATGAGAGTAGTTATCAAACTTTGCAAGTTAAGACTGATTGGCAGAGGGACACTGCATATAAAAAATAAAGGTTATTAGGGAGATGGAGAGTTTTCCCGAATTCCAGATTTTTTTAGATGGCTCTTTGTAGTAGAGATGAGCAGTATCCAACTTCCAGACAGTCTGTGCATCTTGCACATTTTCTCCTGGTAGCAGTTTGGACTGCTGACTGGCTTTTTGTATGTCTGTCTTCTCCAGAGTTGGTGTTGAAACACTGCAGAGTTGAGCTGCAACTCCAAAGCACATTTGGATACACAAATGTGAGTGGAAATGACTTAATTGTCTCACTATCTGCTGTGGGAGCAGAAGGCTCTGGGTCTTCCCTCCCACACTAGTCCAGACAGAGGAGCAGAAGATGGATTGATACATGAATGTACCACTGCTGTGGAGTTTTAGGACACATTTAAGTATGGAAAGTAACAAGAAGTTAATTTTAATATCTTGGGTAGCAAAGCAGCTTCATCGAAAATGGTTCCCTACTCACTTTGTATCCTATCCCATGGGTTGATCTTGTCAGGAGGAATTGCTACTGACAGTGCACAGATACCAGGTATCAAAGCTTTTATCTTCTCAGTTTCTGTCTCAAACATGATTTTGTGTGGCTGAGCAGGATGTCTTGGGTCTGCCATGATTTGCGTAAAGTGAGTTCACTCTGCTCTGTTAGACTGGTTTATAATATTGGCTTTTTATGCATCTGTCCTCCTCCTTGTATTCCTCTGGCTTTGAATGTCTGCAGTTGTGGTCTAGAAAACAATGCTCTTTTTGTTTCTCTGAGGCAGGGAAAGAAGACAGTCTGGGTGGGACTAATTTAATACAGCTTCAGGTGTTTGGACATTGGTCGACCAGTCTGAACTAGACCTCATTCTCATGAGAGAGCAGCAGACTTCTCTGAAGCGCCTGTCATCTCCAGAGCAAAATACCTGCAGGAGTTGCCCCTTTAATTGACAAATCTAGCAGAAAATTGCTTGGTGTTTTTGTTTTAAGCCAGAATCATGAGGAAGGAGAGCAAATAGTGGTGAACTGCTTGTGTCTTCTTTGTAGCTCGTGAAACGTCATTCACAGAAGTCTAAAATCATCTGAGGTGAAATCCAACTCTTAGTATTAAAAAACATACAAAAAAAGGCTTCTGAATGAGGCAGAACTAAGGAAGGCAAACTTTAAATCTCATTTTCAATGCAAAGTTTAGAATAAAGTATTGTTTTCCAGCAGATCACTTTGGTGCAATCTGAACCTGCCCAGCAGTATTAGCGCATAGTTTGGCTGCATTGTAGCCATGGAAATACAATCTGTTAACTGCAGAGACAGTCTGAGCCAAGTCTTTGAGTTTAACCACGATGGAGAAGATGCAGAGCTTTGTTAAGTCCGAGGTGTTTGGATTGCCTCTAGTTACCATGGGGCTCTTTTGAGAAGTTGGTACTGCTGGTGTCTGTCCTGTGGATTGCAAAACAAGAATCATAGAATCATCAAAATGGATAGGTGAAGGCAGCCATGGGTTTGTATAGCTGAGTCCTTCAAACTGCCAGGATCCCCTGGCTCTCTGCTGGCCTGTTCCAGGATATCACACTCTGGGTGTTTCTGAATGTCCAACTTTGAACCACCTGTGGTGCAGCCGAGAAAGGTAACAGTACATCACCTTTCTGGTAGATGTATAGTATTGAGAAATCTTCCTTGTGTTGTTGCTACCTGGAAATATGGCATTTCTGTCATGCCACTGCTGTTTGTTTCTGTAGAAGTGCCCCAGTTGTAAAGTCTTTGTCATAGTTCTTAATACATTTTACGCATACAGGACATAAAATGCCATTATAAGCAGAACTAACCCAACATCATTAATCTATCAGTCTTGAGATATATTAGCGAAAAACGGTAGTTACTTGTAGTGATTCTCAAGTGGTCATCTGTGCAGTACTTATGTTTTGCTAGGTAATGATATTGTGGACTCTTTGAAGTACTAACAAAGAAAAAATTCCCAGAACAGGCATTTTTTAAAGCAATGTTAAAAATAGTCATCAAATCATGGCAGGGGCTTTATTACAAAATGCAGTTTTAATGGAGGTTTTATCTTTGGCCTCTTCCCTTGGGAACATTGAATTTCAAGAGCAGCTTTTCTGTAAAGTTCATTGTCTTACTGAGTGTTGTCTTAATCTCAGTGGTTCAAAAATGAAATGGGAATTACATATGTAGTCTGAGAGTTATACCAGCATGGTTTTATAATTTTGGTAGCAAGACGTTCTTAATTACAGTCATTTATTGAAGTAATGTTTTCTTCTTGTGGTCAGCCATTTGGGTTTTGGGGGGATTTTTTTGGGGGGGGGAAAGAGAGATAATAAAGTACCAACAGCAATCTATCTACATAATAATTTGATGTATTTAACACACAGCTTTGTGTGTTCTCTCATTCTTAAAGATAACAATGTTGCATTTAGGTACTAAAATGGGGGAAATACTCTGTTAAGAAGGTAATAACTGTCCTGAGGGAAGTCTAATTGAGTCTGACAAAAAGATAACCTTGGCCAAAAGCATGAGGTGTTCATGTGCCTGTTCTTACCCTTGCACAGGGAGCTGGAAAGCTGAGTGTAAAGTTTCTGAGTGTCAGGTTTGTAAAGTACCACAAGAGTTTCACAACTGGGAAAGCACGAAATGGGATGTGAGCACCAAAGTTGCTTCTGCTTTTTTACCGTGTGAGACAGAAGCTGACTCTTGAAAACAGGAAGGCAGGTGTTTGGATCTGTTTTTAGGACAGTTAGAAGAACTTCTCCATGAGTTGTCGCTGCAAGTTTGACACAGTGGTACCCGCAGCCATTCATTCTTCTCAGAGACACTGGGAGTGGATGGGGCATTGCTGGGATTGGGAGAAGGGGCTGGGAAAACTTTCCATTAATTCTTTGAAACTTGGAAAAGATACTTAGTGATTGGCAGGTTTTTGTTTCACTTAGACCCTGACTTAGAAATTTAAACTCAATTTGCCAATTACATAAACAAAGTCTTTTGCTCCTAATTTCTAAGAGAGAGTGAATATACTTCCCTCGAAATGACTGTTGCATACTGGGATGGTGCAGTGAAGCAACCTTCTTCCAGGGAAGATAAAGTGGGAAAGGCATGGGAAGCTCCCCTTGTCCTTAGTAGTCTTTCTTTGTTCTATGTTGTGATTTAACCGATCAGGCAGCTAAACCAGCCAGCCACCTGCACACTCCCTGCACCGGTGGGATGGGAGAGAGAACTGGGGAAAAAAGTACAATTTGTGGGTTTAAATAGAAGCAGTTTAATAGGACAGAAAAGGAAAGGAAGATAATAAAGGTAAAATAATTAGAATATACAAAACAAGTGGACACACAATACAGTTTTACCACCCACCAACCAATTCCCAGGAAAGGAAATGAGAAGCTGGAAAGTCCTTGACTCCACATAGACCCTACTTAGCAACAACTAAAACATCAGTGTGTTATCGATATTATTTGCATCCTAAATCCAAGCCATGACACTATAGCAGCTACTGGGAAGAAAATTAACTCTATCCCAGCCAAAACAAGGCAAATCTGTCTAGATCAGCATAGCACAATCATCTGGGAGATGCCCGGACTCGCACTTGTGTTCGGTTACCTCTGTTGATAAGGGAGCAACCGTATTTTCCCAAGCTGCAAATTGAGCTATTTGAGTTCAGCAAGAGCAAAAAAAGGTGAAGAAAGGCTGCACTTTTCCTTGCAAGGCAAGTCCATATCCAGAGTATCTCCTAAAGATGCAGCTTTCACTGCTAAAACCTAGGGCGGTTAGTTTGAACACTGCTGTCTTACAGCAGCACTCAGCCACCTCACAGCTGAGATAAGCTACTAAGGCACAACTTCACCATCCAGCTTCCCTGGTAGGTTTTGGCTGCAGAGCTCATATTTCACACTCTTGTCACAACCCTGACTGATACAGTCCTACTGCACAAGGCATGTGGTGTGCAGCTTGACATAGATGCAGCAAGATGACATTTATACATAAAGCAGACAGCACTGCGAGCAAAGGCTCTGATTCAGCAAAGCCTTTAACCACATGTTTAAATATCATTGAAGTCAAGTTAAATTACTTTAATCACATACATAAATACTCTGTTGAACAAGGACCTAATAGTAGTTTCCATCTCTTTCCTCATGATCAAGGCTTTTTCATATTCTACTGCATGTGATAGGGGATTCTTCTGGTTACACAGCATGAGGAATTGCTGTGACTTTTGGAAGACTCCCTCAACAATTTGCATTTGCTAAGCCGTCACAAATTGTTTTGTGTGGAATGCCTGTAAGACGGAAAGGAAAGGAATTTTCCCAGCTTTGTACCTCCAGGGGAGTTTTAACATGACTTTTTCTCTCTGTTTTCCAGGACCACCTGTTATTGCCAGCCACCATGAATAACAAGACCAGAAGACCAAAGATGTCTATAGTCTTGCCAGCTGTAAACATCAGTGGTAAGTCCAAAACATGAAAGACAATGATAGGAGAATAATTGCAAAGAGATATGCCTGACTTGAACATGGAAACCAAACTTAGACCAAATGTCTGTCATTACTGGGCCTTCGTTGCCACGGTCCCCACTGGAGCTGGGGTGCTGGCAAATGGCCAGTGGCTGGTCAGCGAGAGCATTAAGGAGAGACTGTGTGGCTCGATGAGCAGTTCTGCACTCTCTCATTGTAGCTCCTTCAAGGACAGGGCTGGAGCCACCCAGCCCTAGTCATTTACACACAGCTCATTAAGGGTTACTTGAATGGGATCTCTCTTCTCTAACTCGATGGCTACAAAGATCCCCACTAGTGTGGAGACTGTCCTCATCCTTTCATTTGGATTCCTCCTACGCCTTCTTAGCAGGGCAAATTCCTTGGCCTTACTGGTTTGTTAAGGATGCTGACAGAGTTCCATGGGTTTCCTGAGCTGTTTACCGCTCTGTTATACAACACTCAGTGTGAGTGGGACCTCTCAGCACTGCGTGGTCAGGATTAATAATAATCATGTTACAGGGCTGCAGGAGAGCAGAGCAAACAGCTTTGCACTAGGGGCACAGGCTTATTAGCAAACAGAAATGTTCTTGATCTGCAGTTTAGTCTCACAAGAGAGACAGGATATGAACTGTATAAATATGTCATTAATTCATATGGTGAAGAGCTGCTAAGTCAGGACATGTTTGGGGCACAGGGTCACTATCACAGTCATCAAACACATCTTCAACCCTGTAACAGTATAAACTTTACTTTCTGAATATCTGTGCTCATAATGCTTTTTGTAAAACTTATGTGTTTTACCATACCAGTGAATCATAAACCCAAATATTTTTGTTAAATTCAGACATGCCAAAAACATTATCTGATTATACAAATTTCCATCAACTTAGCAAAAAAACTCCCATCAGTTCAGGCTTTTGATAATTCCATTTTCCCATGTAGTGCAGTAAGCTGGGTGTCATAATCTATAACTAATTGTCTTAGAGGAATTTTTATTAGATATATTGGAATTATTTTTGGCATTTGTCTGCCTGGAACTCCCTTTTCATGTCCTTTCCAAAAATCCTTTTCTGGCAGGGATGAATTATCATGTGCAAATGGGAACTTTATCACTTGAAGAACAAACACCATTTCTAAATCACAAAGTATTTCTTTTCTAACATGTTACTTGGAGTCTTGTTTTACTCAAAATAACTTTTCAGTTGTTGGAGTAAGTATAATCTGGAAAATCCACGTAAGAATGCAGTGACAAATCTTACCCTACATTAATAATGAAAGGTTGTGAAATTACAGTTACTTGAGTTCTTTGGGATTTTTGTTCAGAACATCAGCACAATCCAAGAAATAAAAAAAAATGATCAGGGATTTGGGCAGAGATGTTGAAACAGATGAGACACCAGCATAGCACTGAGTAAACAACGGCATCAAAAACTGCTTCCTCTGTGACACTCAGAGGCATTAAGGAAAAAACACAAGACATACAAGAGCCAGTAGGTAACTTGGATAGATTTTTAATTTGATTATTAGTAGATTACCTAGAGGAGGCAATTCCCTAAAAAGTTCTGCCTGGAGAGGAAGCCATTTCTCTCCTCTGAGAGCTTTACTTCCACATCCTATTCTGTCTCCACAGAGACTGAGCAAGCATCTGGAACTGACAACAAAGCTTTCCTCCCAGCTATCTGCTGTCCTTTTAAGCCCACCTTGATTCTTTGTCCACCTGCAGAGAGTTGGCTGCTAGAGGAGGACGGGTCTCCCTGGGAGGACTTGGCAAAACTTTTAGTGAAAGAACTTGTCCCGTCCTGCTTTTTCTAGTGCTTCAGCCAGATCTCTTTGAAAAAAGGGAAACCTTTTACCCCGCCACTTACTTGCCCTTCTTTTTTTGCTGCTACAACAGTGGCAGAGGAGACGAAGTGAATGCAAAGTGCCTTTGCTCTGAAACTTTCTTGGAATTTCATCACTTAACTTTCTTGTGCAGGATCTTTATTTGTGCTCCAAAGTTTACTGGTGATGCTGGTTCCAAGCATGAAATGGCTTGCAGTTCAGTCGAGAACGCTTTGTACTGCTGGACAGTCTTTTCCCAGCAGGGCTGTCATCCTTTTCTGACTGCCCAAGTGCTTTCTGAGCTCTTATAGAAACTCTTGTCTTTAACTGGTTTGGGCCATTCCCGCCATGGGAATGAGGACAGAGAATAGATACAAAGATTAGGAAGTGAAACAGGTTGTCAGTCACCACACTTCCTGACTCTTAATGGAGCTCAAGATTGATCTGGCAGGTTTTACCAGTGTACAAAGCAGAATCAGGTTTACAGTTTGCAGAGTTTTCTTGGAGGGCAGAGTTGAGGTAAGTGGCCAGTGGCAGTGCTTTGCAGCTAATGGCAAATCTCCACTGAAGACTTTGTAGTAGACAGACAGGTGTATAGACACATTCAGTAAGATGGAAACTTACGAGAACAATATTACACAAAACAGTAGCAGCACATTGCTCATTTTTCAAGAGAAAAGCTTGATAAAAAGCTGAGTTGTTGTATGTTAGGAAGAATAAAAATAGCCATTATCTTGTAACTTTTTCTAACATGCTGCTGGTCAGCTGAATCGCCCATGCCCCTCTGAGAGCAGCAGGACAAGCCAGCAAAATCCCCACCGAGGGCTTCTTGGCAGGTGCACAGAAATGTGTTTCAATATTTAAATGTGTTAATGTATGTTAAATATGTTTAAGCATTATTCCTTTTAAAAGTATATAGTAACTTGTTACACATTGGTACATGTTAATCCTCCCCCTTTTACCCTCTTTTCCTTCTTCCCCACCATGTTCTAAGCCCTTTTCCAAGATTGCTGGGCTACCCCCACCAGCTCACAGCCAGTATTTGCTGTGAGTTCTTCCATTGCTGCCTTCCCAGATGCTCTCATAGCCCTTTACTCTTCTACCATTTCCCTGCTGGCTGCTGTCTCTCAGTGCAACTCTCTCCTTGGCCTCAGCTGCTGACCATGCCCACATTTTGATCTACCTCTGCCCAACAACAAAGACCCAGAATTTGCGGACACAAATCATACTCCCAGAAAATCTTGGTGCTTGGTGGCTCCTAAAGACCTAGGGTTGGTAAGCCTGGAGGGAAAAAAGTGGAGCTGGATAGTCCTAGTCCCACTGTCTGTGGTTTTAGGGGCACTGTTGGTGTGCCTTTACTGAGAAATTATTCCAAGAAGAAATATCTTGCAGTTTCTCATGGGAATGAAAGCCAACTGCAATTTACAGTTCAACTCCAGATTTTGTTTTTCGGCAAGTCATGTTTGTTATGCTGGATTGCAGCTATTATTTTTGATTGCTAACTATGCACTTGAGAGCAGTTAAGTCTCCAGTAGATTTCATTCCTAAATTTGCTTTTATTGTAATTCAGAGTCTTGTTGGCTCATTAGACCAATTCCAAATGGACATATAGGCGGTGCCTTTCTTGAAGTTTAAATGAAAACATCTGCCATTAGTCTTGTATTTACTTAACTGCTGTGAAAAATACAGTGGGTTACAACATCGATCTGGGGATCAAAGTGATCTATAGAGTACAGCATAGCTAAGCCACTCTTCCTACTCCAAGCCTTTTGTCTCTGCAGGATGCCTGCAGCTTGCAGCTTTGCAGCACACACCACCAGTAGTCCTCTCCTTGCAGCACACAAAAGCGAGAACATATGTACAGTCTTTCTGTGGAGGAGACAGCATTCAATGTTCAGCCCAAGAAGCTACTTCCATTAATGCATTTCTCCCTAGGATTAGATCTGGTACTCTTTCAGCTTGCATTTCCTCTTGGGTAGGGGCAGCTGTAAATATCTGTGCAGGTGTGTACTTACCACGAGTACCAGTGCAGAAGCGCAAAGACTAAAAGGGCCTTGTTTGTTCTTAAGATCCTTGTGCAAAAGCAATTCCTCATAAGTGAAAGTCTTTCCATCATTTGCTTTCTAAAATGAGGGTTAGTGTCTGCACTCTCAGCCAAACAAAAGTGAGAGACCTGTCAGGAAAGACCCTGGGGAGATCGAGACTGGTTTCCTGGGGACTGACAGCCATGACAGAGAGAGTTTTGAATGTTTTACTAATATTCTGGGTAGGTCTGATGTCATACAATGGAACTTGTCTTCAGCCTGGCTTTGAGATAGCTGTTTGTGTGCCTGATCCTCAATAACTTATATGAACCTGGTTTCTCAAGAAGTCTTTTTCTCTTAAGGATTGTTTTTTGTCATGAAAACAGCCAAGTAGTCTCCAAAAGGCAGAAATTTACCATGAACAGGATGGTGAGTTTTGCAAAGTCCATATTCTCTGTTGTGTTGGCCAGCTTCTAATTGCAACCACTTCCCTCAACCTTCCTTCCTAGCATCCATCATCATACTGATGTAACAGACTTCCAAAGTGCTCTGAAGTAATATGTGTTCAGATTTAAAAAGTCAATAACAGATCTTAGTGGTAAGGCCTTTTGATCCAAACTGGAGCAATTTCTGCCACCAGGCACCATGATTATTTGCATGCAGCTGCAAAAAGCCTTCTTTCAACTGACAACCCTGTGCAAGCCACTCACAGATGTCCGAGGCTGGTGGTAAACTGTCTCTGAAAAATCCATAAGGCAAACAGAACCCACACAGACCGAGAAGAAAAATAAAAACAAAAGCTCTTTGGGAAGTGACAATGTTCTGTGAGTTCCCATGTCTTGGGGTTGAATAAATAAAGTCTCCAACTTCCTCTGTCTTTCAGGGTCAAGCAAACAAAAGATGCCATTTCTGTTTTTCGGAGCAAGCAGCAGAATTCTCAGTCAGTCACTGAAGGAAGATCTAAAGCAATACATACCACTTAATGGCAGCTGGCTTCTCTGAAGGTTGCTGTTTAACATTTTGGGTAGCCTTCTCTCTCACTTTGAATAGCTCCAGAATGGTTTCCAAGAGGCTAATGGCCAAAGTTATCCCTACCTGCTGTCAGTTCATTCTTCTGTTAGTGCTTAGAAGCCAAGTCATAGTCCCTGTGGCTTCCTCTCACAGCCACTGTCCTTATCCCCATCCTGAGAAGCGTATGCCACTCTAGTAGGTGCAGAGGACACATCTCTTGGCTATACAAACATGATCTGTATAGATACTTCCCTCATTATTTCTGCTTTCATATTGGGATCTAGCAGAAAGTGCTGAGAACTGAGCACAGCCTTACAAGCTGTAGTGTATGAACAGATGGCTCTGGAAGTTATGTATGTAGGATTGCAAACTATGTGTGAGATGAATCTTAGGCTGCTAAGGGTTTTTAAGAAGGTCAGTGAGAATCCTCCAGTGCGTTGTCTTTGACAGAAAGGAGAAGATTAAATTATCCAAAATAGCGTGAAAGAAATCATTCAAGAATCTGTGCACAAAGTAATGGAATCTGTGTCACTTGAGTTCATGTTTATTTAGTTAGACAGGAAGCGATCAAGAAATGAAATCATAGAGGCTTATTCCCCAGTGCCTTTCCATAATGAGCTGTTTACCTAAATTGCTAAATGAGGAGTCTATTTTTGTGTATTCAAAAGAACAGGAAGATGATTTCAAAGGATCTTCTATCTCTTTTTGCCCTTTTGTTAAAACGAAAAGAGAGTATCTCTTGGGTTTTATGTGACAGAGCAGGCCAAGCCCCAGTATGACTGATCTTCTCTGTATAGACAGGGTAAGTGCTACAGATGGCATTTTCTTGTGAACACGCTGTTCACAAAGTGGGTAGAGAGTGAGTCATAGATTAATTGGACTTTGTACACAGTATTTCCAACACCAGTGTCGAGTTATTACACCAGATTGTTTTTTCCACGTAAAAGACACACTCCTATAAAATCCACAAAGTGGAAGTACAAAGAAACCCCATGACATTAGCTGCCAGCGGTTTAGAGCTGAGCGCACGTGCGTCTTACTGCAGAGACCCTGTCTCCCAGGTGTTTTTTAGCACTGGATGCTGATACTGACATGTAGGGGTGTTCTCCCAGCAAGCTCCACAGAGAGCACTGTGCCAAGAGCTGTGCTGCAATGCAAAGACAAAATCTTTATCCCCATCTGTGAGATTATCGTCACCCACTCAGCTCCATTGAGCTGTGTTTGTGCAACACATCATAATTCTCGCCTCAGGCCCAGCTGATCTGCCTTAATGCACTTTCAGATGTTGTAAATTCAAGATTACATAATTCCTCTTAGTGTTGAATTATAGGTGGCAAACACAGTTTTATGTCTGTGATACACAGGCCGGCTCTGGTAGCTCTTTATTTCTGCAGTGATCTGAAACATAGTTATTCATAATGAGCTCACCCTGTAAAAACAGCTCTGGTAGAGGAGGTTCACATTTATGGGTTCTGCCTTGAGAACATCACTGGAGTAAACCTAGAGATTAGTAAAAACATAGCAGCCCGAGACAGTCGTTGTCAGTATTTGGGTTGCAGTCTCTAAGGAGACTGTTGCCAGAGGGGCCAGGAGGCCTTTGCCGCCTTCTCACATCCCAGGCTTGTCCTTGGCACCCGCTTCCACCAGCCCACTTTGCTCTCAGCACTTCCTGGTTGCTTCCTGGGCCTCCTCTGGGACTCAGCCTTTGTAGCAGGGTTGCTGTAGGAAAGTGTTGGAAAAATACATCCTGAACATCTGAGGAACGTTTTCAGTTTCATTCCATCCTGTCTTGTTCTCTAGTAGCTTATTGTGAAAAGGCCATGGCACTTCCCAGTACAGCACAAATGCCTTTTGGGCAAATCATTTCAGCTGGAAGAGACCTTTAAGATCATGGACTCCAGCCTTTGTTCCAGGCCTGTCAACCACTAGACCATTTCCCTAAGTGCAACATCCACCCACCTCTGAAACCCCTTCAGGGACGGTGACTCCAGCAGCTCCCTGGGCAGCCCCTTCCAATGCCTGACAACCCTTGCAGGAAAGAAATTCCTCCTCAGATCCAGCCTGAACCTTCCCTGGCTCAACTTGAGGCCATTTCCTCTTGTTCTATTGCTTGTTACTAGGGAGAACAAACCAATCTCTGCCTCGCTACAACTTCCTTTCAGGTAGTTGTAGAGGGTGAGAAGGTCTCCCTTGAGCCTTCTTTTCTCCAGGCTAAACAGCCCCAGATCCCTCAGCCGTTCCTCATATGAGACATGCTCTCCAAATCCTTTACTAGCTTGGTAGCCTGCCTCTGGATCCTCTCCAGGACCTCCTTGTCCTTCTTGTAGAGAGGGGCCCAAACTGGACACAGGATTCAAGGTGCAGCCTCATGGTTGCCAGCCCAAGCTGCCCTCACCATGAGACAGGAGACATCTGTGTTTCAGAGCAGGAATCATATGTTAAATCTCCTGTTGCTGTAGCTGGGAAATAGAAATCTTTGAAGCGGATGTCTCACTTTATTCTTAATGTGCTATGTTTAGATAGGCACTCTGCAGCATGTGTGTGTGTGTGTGTGTGTGTATATATATATAGTAATAAACTGGTAAATGTAGTCAATCAGAGAAGCTCACGTGGAGGAAAACGCTCACCTCCTGCAGACAGAAGCTTCACAGAGATGGTGTTAAAAATACTCCTCTATGAGCAAGAGCTGATCGCAATATCTAAATAAATGAGGTAATTTTATGTATCCAAGCAAGACAGGTGGAAAATTCAGCTCACTCTTTGGATACCATCCAAACTATAAGGACATTTCAGCTGTAAGCGAATACAGGCTCACATCAGCCTTCGCTCTTAAATCAGTGAGATGCTAGCACTAGGGTACAAATGGTATTGATGATACCATTTGATAAAGAAGTTGCATGTCAATAAGAAAGTGATGCTGCCTCTTAGAAAAAATGAGGTCAAATAGTTAAATTAATTCTATCAGTAACTGCAAATTGAACTGGTGAAGTACATGCTACAGTTCAAAGCCAAGAGCTAAATAAGAACAGGAAAATGTATTAAAAGAAAAACCAATAGGGTAAAATACTGGAAAAGAGTATGAGGATTGATTAAAGATTAAAAACTTGGTGCAAAAGTCTTTAAAAGGGCTCTAAAAAATCCAACAGGCTTAAGTAACATTGAAGTAGATTCATAGAAGTAAGAAGATAACCTTTTAAACAATAGACATTGTAGCCAAATGAGGGAATACAAAAAAGAACACAGTTTCTGGCAGATTAAATGTCAAACCATAAGAAGTTAAGCCAGAAAAAGATACTGAGGAACAGTGTGCCTGAGGCATAAAAAAATAATAGACATGTGTTCCAGAAGACGCCTGCCAGGGACTCTGTAGTGCCTGTAGAGGACTGAGGTGTGAAAGAGCACTTGAAGGAAAGAGCAAGAAGTTCTTGTGTTGGTGTTAACCACTGAAGCTGTATAATTATCAGGAGAATGGCAAGTGACCAATGAGGCCTGCTTTTTTTAAATGGCCTTAGGAACTGTAACAAATCAAGTCTCACTTTTGCACAAGCTGGCTGAGTCTGTGAGAGCTAGGCATGGCTGGGGACATGGGCTAGGTGGGAAAGGGCTGGCACAGCTTCTGCAGAGGAAAGGCCTACCTTAGTGCTCCATCACAGGTCTGGGAGTGGTGGTGAGCATGAGGATAAGGGTGGCTTCGTCAGCACAGTAACATACCTGAGTGGGGCTTTTGGGAAAACAATAGTTCTTCAGAAGCTGCTAAAAGAAAGCAAGTTTTAGTGAGGTAAGAGAGAAGGCTTACTTGTGGATTGCAGCTCCCTGAAAGGTGGAAACAGATGGTCACCTTTTGCAATGAAAGAGATGTTATGAGCAGATTCCCACATAGCTGCATCTCCAGGCACAGGCTGGGAGATCTTGGGAAGGAGTGAAATCCCGTTCAGCAGGTGAAACTTGGTGTGAAAAAACCCAGAATTGAAGTGGGAAAAGTGTTCCTGACCAAACCTGTGGTGGCAGATAACCAAACTGTTACTGCTCCGAGCAGCCACCACACGTCCTTCACACATCCTTCCCCAAAGTGGCAGCTTAGACAGGGAAGAAGAGCAGTATTACTTTTTAGAGAGGGCACAACCCTGTTGTATCCTCATCTTTGGTATGATGCATTTCAGGTCGTAGGTGTTTATAAATGTATAAAACAATGAAAGCAGCAGGAGAAAAAGCAGCAGGAATGAAGTGTAACAGCTTCTCTGTGACAGCAACTATTGACTTTGACAGCAATGGCTGAGGGAAGGGTTATAACAAAACCTGAAGAACTATGAATGGTGTAGACAAGGTGTCTGGGAAGCAGTTAGTTAACTATTTCCTATATAATCACACGTACATGTTTTCTCTGGCTTTTGCTTCTGCTGTTGGTCACTGTGAGAGGCAGAAGCCCAAGCTGAATGCTCTAATAGCATCTGTAGGATGCTAGACCCATGGTGGGGACCAAGGAGAGCATGCCTGTGCCTGCCAGTCCCTCTCTGCTGCACTCAGAGGGAGCAGCCCCCTACGTGCTGTCCTGGGACAAGCCCTCCAGCCCTTGTCCTGGACAGAAGCCTCTTCTGTGTACAGTTCTTTGTCCTGTAAGTGGGTATGTGGATTTACAGGCTGTGTGGGAGTTTGTTTAGAATGTTTTTGCCTCCCAAGCAGGCATGGAATGATTCTGCCTAACAGAGATGCTCTCTCTCCAGCCTCTGTCCTTCACTCCCAAGGGAGCTTTCTGTGCAGCAGAACTGCTTTGACCCTCATCTTTGTTTTCTCCTCTTTTTTTTTTCCTCCCTTGTCATTAGCATTGGCACAGCTGATTAGGTTTCAGATATGGCCATCCTGCAGCAATGATGACCTGCCAACAACATGCCTATGGCCTGTGCACAGCCACTGCTGTCAAAAATGTCTCAGCATTTCTGAGAAATGCTCTACATGAGGGAGCTTTAAATGATGTGTCTGGGAGGGTCAACACTGGGGATTCTGATCTTCTTGAGGTAGCCATTGGCTCCCTCTCCAAAACAAGAGCAATCACAGTAGGGCTACAATAGGCCCTCTCCTCATTAGTTGATGCTCTTTCTCTTAGAGGGAAGTGACTGTGCAGCATGAAAGATTGGGAGAGGAGGTGGGAGACGGATGGGAAATGGTCTCTGAGAGGAGCCAACCTTCCTTCCCTCTCCCTGAGACTTTCCAGTCTGGACCAGATACTGCAAAGGTAAGGGCAGGATATCCTACTCAGCCACAGTCAGTGCCAGTCTCTCCTGTGGCTCCATTACTTAAGAGCTGTTTTCTCCTTCATGCCTGTATCAATCACCCTTGGATAGCCCCTGGCACCAGTGCTCCAACAGCTTAGACGTGGGGAGAGAGGAGACACCCTATCTCCTTGCTCGTGGCTCATCAAAGTGGCTTTGCTGATGTGGATCCAGTGTTTCTGACTGTGGCCCCTGTTCCTGTATGCACAGCAGCCTGGCTCACTCTTTGAGAGGTGCTGGGACACCTGGAGAACTGCAATGCCCAGGATCTCACTTCACCTGTCAGGAGCTGAGGACAGCTGAGCCCACAGAGGTGAGCCCACTGCAACTGGCTTGTTTGGAAGTAGTTCCAAATGGGAATTTACTTTTAAAAGGAGAAGTTGTTTGGATCACATTATAACTTTCTCCCTTGCCTCAAGTAATCCTGTCTAACAAGCAAATCTGTAAATGTTTTAGGAACCCTGGTGTGTCGTTGCAGTGAGGGTATTTTTAGTCTGTGTAGCTGCTAGAGTAACACTGCTTCATTTATATACTTATTTGGTAGTGTATACCAACCCTTTAGATGGAAACATTGTCCAGATGTGCTGGGCAGGGCACAGGGCTGCTCAGTGGAGAGGAGATGGAAGATTGCAGAGATGACAGTGCAAAGAAAGCTCCCTGAATTATGTCTGGGGACAGCTGCATCCCTTCAGTGGGCCAGCCCCAGAGCTGCATGCAGCTGGTGCCCTCCTCTTCTTCTGAAGCTTGTGCTTTCTGAACTCTGTGCTGCCCCAAACATAAGCTCTGTTTTGGACCAGATGTATAAATTATTTAGGTAATTCGGTGCTAAATCATTCTTTAAACCAAACTTCAGCATCACCAGCTTGGTGCAACTAGCACAAAGCAACCAGATACTGCAACACATCTGGTGGCTCTCTGAAAGCTGCCTTTGGTTCTTTGCTGGTGTGATAGAGGGGACTGCAGAAGGGGCTGTAAGGGTAAATTAACACTGTCTTTGGAATCTGGTGTGGCAAAGCAAGCTTTCTCATTAGAAGAAAATGTGGCAATTATAAAAGGAGCAAGTAGCTGTAGAGCAGAAGTGGTTTTAAAAGAGTTGATGGCTTTATGTCACCTTAGGCAGAGATAATTCCATAGCACTTGCTTTGACATCAATTGAAGTAATTCTATGGCTAGTAAATTTACTCTACACTGTTGTCCACCCCTCCCAGAGCTCCATGGCTGACACTAGCTCAGCTGTGTATCCAGTGAGCACCATGAGAGTAGAGCTAAGCGGGTTCTGACCACTTTTACAAGTCACCTACTAAGAAACCAGACAGTAGCTATGTGGATTATCTGCTGCAAAGGCATTTGGGGCCTTAGAGAAAGCTCTTCCATGGTGTTTGGTTATAGCCTCAAAACGCTTCAGCGGGGGCAAGTGGCATTGCAGGGCATCTCTGTTTCTCTGTCTTGAACTACTCTTCAACTGGTTGATACATGTCAGTACTACTAAGAGGAGAAGGAGGAGTTTTGGTTTTATGGTCTTTCTAATAGGCCAGGTTTAAAAATCTAAGTGCTTGAAGGCTATCTTCCATCATCTTCAGTAATTTGTAACTGTAGGTATTACCCTCAGCCTTATTTGCTAAACGTTTTTTTGTTTGGACTGCAGACTTCAGCTCTCATCAGTTGCATCTTGCAATGTGTGTGGTTTTAAGAGGAGCTGCCATAACTCTAGAGAGCAGCACTGGGGAATTAGATTTCTGCTCCGTAGGCCAGGCTGATGGTGGGAATTTGGGACAGCCCATGAGAGCCAGTGAGCCTCTTTGAGAAGGTGCAGTCAGAGAACAGCAAGGCTTGGAACAATTACCCGTGCTGTTTGAAATAGTCTGTCATCTGAAGCATGGCTTTTAAACATGTTAACAGACAATTATCTGCAACCCAGGAGTCTGGCCTGGGAAGGATAGCTCCTTAAGCCTGAGGCTGTACAGTGTGAGAGGCTGTGTGTTCTGAGCTTCAAAGAGGAGCAATAAATCTGTTTCAAATTCCAGACACCTTGACAGGAGACCCATTCCCGTGTTTTCATTTATGTAATCCCACAAAGCATCGGTCATAGGTAATTCAGCACAATCAACTTTAGCAATAACTCAGCATTGGTGTTGCTGTGTGCTGTTGAGTGGCCCTGTGTGATGCACCAATGGCAGTGCTGCCCTTCCAGACAGCAAACCAGCAGCAGCAGCAGCCAGACACCAACTTTAGGCTGTCAGTTCTGCCTTCATGTGCCCCCCTGGCCTCTAGAGCTCATCCAGCCCAACCCCCTGCTAAACCAGGTTCCCCTTGATCAGGAGATACAGAAAAGTATCCAAGTGGGCTTGGAAACCTCTAGAGAAGAAGCCTCCACACCCTCCCTGGGCAGCCTGTGCCAGGGAGAAACTTGGTCAGATAAATCTCTCTCTCTTTAAATTGAGCTGATCGCTTTTAGTGCTGTCACACTGTTGGCTTATCCACAGTGATCTTCTGCAGTCCTCAAAGCTTCTCCTTGCAACACTTCTGCCCAGGGCCATTTTGTACTTGTGTTTTCCAGTTCTACTGAGTGTTGTGTTTCGCTCTGTACATGATTGAAACACATCCTGAAGATTCTGGACAGCTTCTCTCTTTGACAGAAACTGCACTTTAATCCAATACTCCAAGGTGGTTGAAATCTCTCCAGATTAGCATCTTCCAGAAATCTCACAAGTATGTTCTCTATTCTTCATCCAGATCCTGAAAGGGTTTAATGGCATCGAGCTCAGGATGGAGCCATGTGGAATTCTTTTTGCAATGCCTGCCCCTTTGACAGTGAGCTAATCTTTCCAAACATCAGATGCTGGCTGCGTTGGGGTCACGTTTGCCTGTTGTTTTGCTGAGAAGCTCCCGTGGGCTTACACAGAGCATCAGCCCCTCCACCCTCTGGGCTGGGGTGGGCCAGGCAGGGCTCTCTGATGGTGGCCAGGCATCCTGGGGCTGGCATGGCTTTCAGGCTGCTCCTTTCACTGCAGTTGGCCCAGGCACCCGGCAGTGTCACCAAGCAGTAACTGCTGGCTTTGTGGAAAATCTCCCCTCCTCTCCAAAGGCAGTTTGGTGCTAAAAGTAATGAGAAAGGCTGCTGGAAATGTCTGCAGTGGGAACAGAGCCATTCCCACCACTGTCCTCATGCCTGTGAGATGAGGCCCTTTGAGAGGCTCCCTGCAGGAGTTCTTCATTGACAATACCTTCAACCCTAAACCTGTCTTTAAACCTGAGTGTCTCTCCTGGCTGAATTACAGACACAGGGCAGGGTTCAGGCACTTTGCACGTGCCGGAGTTGTGCCTCTGGCCAGAGAGTCTCCTTGTGAGCGTGATTCCTCCCAGCTCTCTCTCTCTCAGCTGTGGTGGCCTCAGAAGACACAGCACCTCTTGCACAAAGTAACAGAGCTGTGGCTAACTTAATCATGGCCCACATAGTGGCAGAGGGAGCCTGTGAGATCCAGGGCTGGCTCCCATGGTCCTGGCTGCCGCCCACACAGTGCAGCTCCCTCCCTCGTCTGGGCTGCTCCCTGGGCCTGCTCTGCTCCTCCATCTTGTGCAGTGCCAGGGAGCCTAATGATAGCTCACTGTGCTGGCTGCTGTGGGCAGACACAGGAAAGTCTTACAGCCTTAGTGAGAGATTTTCCCGGCCCTGGCTGCTGTCCCATCCCACCTCGCTCACTTGTGGCTTTGGAGCACATTTTCTCCCATAGCTGGGGTCCTGTCAAGCTATGGCCTGCTGTATGAGTGCTGAGGAGCTGTGTCTCCAGCTTGCTGTGTCACAGACCATGGGCAATCTCCAGGCTCTTTGCCCCAGACCACTTCCCCTCATACCCTTCTGCTGCCATATGCAGCCCCCTGCCCTGAGCAGCACTGCCAGCCCAGCTGGGTGGGTGGCAACCAAGAGCACATCCAGGGGAGGAGAGAAAGGGTGACCTGGAGAGATCCCAAGGTGGGTGGACAGCACCCAAAGCTGCAGCAGGGCCTTACCAGCAGCTCCTCAGCCAGGAGGGATGAGGTGCTGCTTGGAGTGTGTGTGTCAGCAGCACAGAGACACACACACAGCTGCTTCTCACCTTGGTGGCACACACAGAGCTGTTTCCATTTCATTTCTGCAGGTGGGAGCTTTGGTTTCCCTTGCAGGTTCTCAGCCCCCTTAGCAAGGTTTTGCTCCTGCTTTTCATTACTCTACAGGACATATTTGATGTAATGGCTTCTGCAGGTGGCGTGGGGTACAGGAGGGTCCGGCTGAGGTTGTCAACTGTCATCCAGAGTCAGAGTTAATCCAGGAAAACAGTAAAAATTAGTAATGTATATTGCATTCCTCCAGTCCATACGCTTTCCATTAGGTGATCTTCCATCCTCCTTAGCACAGAAAGAGAACCCTTGCTGATGGCAGTCAGCATTTCTGACTCGGAAAGGCAAGCATTGCTCGTGCCTGGAAATCCAATGCAGGCTCTCACATTCCTGGACACACTGTCTATACAGGGAATAGTCTCCCACCTTTAAATCCAGGCAGCAGATGCTAACCATGTGCACAGCCTCTGTCTGGAAGCCCAGGAGCTGCTGTGGTAGCAGACGTGCCGAGGCCAGGGCCGTGCTGGGGTAATGCAGCCCAGCATGCACTGACACCAGGGTGCCACGTGCTGGGCTGGGTCTCCTCATGTCCAGGGGTGTCTCAGGGTAATGGCCTTGTCCAGTGACACCACAACATGGGGCAAGTACAACAGCCCAGTCAGCACAGTAATGAGAAACAGTTAATGCTTTTGAGACCTCACGTTTTAACTTTTGTTATTCATAATCTGGTGAAGAAATTCCTCCAGGTTCTCAGTGTCAAGAGGCTTACAGTGTTCTTAAACCAATACAAAGGAGGTGAGGCATTCAGCTTGCTTAAATCAACCCTGTCTTCAATCGCCCCTACACTTCAGTGGCTCAGGAACAGCACTGTGATAATAATAGATGTTGTACAGTGCAAACTTCATCAGTGATTATGTGCAGATGAAGAAGGGGAAAAGACAAGACTTCCATTAATTCCTAGGTGCAGACATTCCGTGTGACCTGGGCCCTTTGAGGTGTCAGGAGGCGGCTGGGGCTGTGCTGTGTGAGATGGGGCTCCGTGTGTGGAGCTGCAAAAAGGAAGGGCAGTTCCCCCCAGCCCCAGCTCCTGCTCCAGGCATAAGAAAAGGTCCAGGAATCTCCACTTTTGCTGCTGTTGGGTCGGTATCTTGCAGGACTAACGAACCTGGGCTTAATTTCCTTACTCTTGCAGAGAATGTGATCAATGGGCAGGACTATGAGGTGATGATGCAGATCGACTGCGAAGTGATGGACACCAGGATCCTCCACATCAAAAGCTCATCTGTCCCTCCATCGCTCCGGGAGCAGCGCAGAGACCACACCAACACCTTCTACAGCGCGTCTCCCTCCGTCCCAGAGCCGCCCCACGCCCTGAGGGCCATCGTCAAATCCCTGCAGTAGCCACAGCCCCCGGCCCTGCTGCCACAGCAAGCCACTGGCAGGGCTCCTGGCACATGGGCACAGCAAGGGCAGACTGGGGTGATGCCCTGCTGCAGTCCTGCTGTCAGCATCGGCAGCTGCTGCTGGGGCTGGCGCTGGAGGGGCCCGGGCCATCCTTTCTACTTATGCACTGTCCAAAATTGGGTTGGGCTTTGGATGTTTGAGGTGAGTTTTTGATCTGTTAAACCTCATCTCTTAAAGTGGGGTGCTGAGCACCGGGGCCCTGCCCACACACCCGTACTGGAGAGCAGGCTTCTCCTTGTGCACTCATGGCAGCAGGAGGAAGCAGCTCCCATCTCGCAGCAGCCCTGCACCCCAGCCCAGCCCCAGAGGGGCCAGTCCTCGTCACCCCATGCACAAACCTGCCCCGAATCCCTGGCCCCCGCCGCTGGGGAACCCTCACTTACAGCTGAAGCACTAGGAGCAGGAGGAGGTGTGGCCCTGATGCTGGGGACACCTTCCTGGGGGCGTCCCGGGGTTGGACCCTGCCAGGAGGTTCCAACAGACACTCGTACACACTGCTGCTGTCTTCCCCAGCTCACCAGGCAAAAGGCCGGGGCTTGGCCCAGGCCCAACATCTCAGTGCAGCACATGCATTTCTAAACACTGTACTGCTGGGTTTTCCTTTTTTCCCCTTATTTTTGTTGTAGTGGGGGCTTTTTTTCCCCTGGTTTTTTGTTTGGAGTGGGGGGGGTTGTGATATTTAATGCTTTTCATACCTAACAGCCCTCAGAGCAGCACTAGTGCTGCCGAAACAGAAGAGCTGCTTCAGTTCCATGGGACACAGCCACAGCACCTTCCTTCACCCACACAGGTACACACACCCCTCCTCTGCCTTGCCAGCCCTGCCAGCCACCCCCCACTCAGGGGAACGTGCCATTTGCCCCAGAGCTGAGCTGCTCATCACAGCTGCAGCCCTCAGGGAGCTCCTGCAGAGCTGCCCTAGGCCTGGGCTGCAGGTGGGTGAGGGGCTCAGCTGGGATGAGGTGCCAGCAGAGCATCGGCCTTTCCTAATGACTTCAGCACCTTACATTACTCTTTTTTTTGCCCTTTGCAATTAGCCCAGAAGATGGGCCTCAGTTCACCAGCCAGCTGCCTTTCCTTCCCTGACTGACCCACTGGCTGCCTGATGTGGTTTCTTTAATTGTGATTATTATTTGTGCGAATGGCTGTTGGGAAACAAAGGCTGATCCTGCAAGTAAGACAAACAGCTCGGGGCAGGCGAGGAGGAGGCTGAGGAGCAATACATGCCTGTAGAAGTATGTGCCTTGCAACACTGTGGAAAAGCTTTGCCCTTTGCCACGTAGTCAGCGAGCTGCACAGGCCCCCTCATCCCCTCGGCGCTCGCGCTGCTGGGAAGCAGCCGGGCTGGGTCAGGGCTTTGGCTCTGCTCCTTGCACCAGTTCCTTTCCCTGGCCCCGGCCCTGCCTGACTGTGGGCCAACTCACACAATAGGCAAAAATAAAACACCCCAGCAGTGCCTCAGTCAGACACATGCAGCTCCCACACAGCCCCGGGCAGGGCAGCCACTGCTCTGGGTGGGTGAGGAGGGGGTGGAATTGCAGGGGGAGCTGGGTGAGGGGCCTGGGGCTGGTGGCTGAGCTTTCACACAGCGTGGCATGTTGGAAAGAGCTGCTGGGGGCATGGGGACTGCTGTGGCACTACATCCTCAGACAGCACCTGTGGGCTTCAGTGGTGGAGAGCACCCCATCCCATCTAGTTTTGTCCCTGTGTCCCTAGCACTGAAGGCAATAAAATGGTTCTTTTATTTATTATCATTATAATTTGTTATTATTTTGCTTGTTGATACCATTTTAATTAAGCAAATGAGCAGAGGGCCAGCATGTCTGTCATGTCTGGGGATGCAGTGTGGTTCTGGCACCTGCACCCAGACCCCACTCCTGCTTCCAGAGAGGGGACAATCCACCTTACTGCTTACCCAGAGCCTGGGCAAGAGGAGGGTCTCAGGACCCGAGGGCATCTGCGAGCAGGACAGGAGCCAGCACTTCTCAATTCTCAGGGCTGGATATAGCCATGCCTCCCTGCCCTCATGCCTCCCAAGCCAGCATGCCTTGCTGCTGCTCAGTGTGTAAATAAGAACTCCCGAAACCAACCAAAACCCACCCAAAAAACCCCCCCTTGCATTTCCTCACCTGACCCAAAGAAAGCCCTGAACAGCTGCAAAGGTACTTCATCTTTTATTATTGGCAGCAGGTGAATACAAGATGGTGCTGGGCAGAAGGGCAGGGGCTGTGCCTCGGCCAGGGGCCACAGCACGGCAGTGAGGGGACACTCTGGCTGAGACCTTGTGGGAGAAGGAGCCAGAGCTTCCCCAGGGCTCCTCCAGGCCCACAGCCCCTAGCCCAGGCAGCCCAGCGCCCAGCCCATGCCATAGGGGACTATTTGGGGTTACAACATGAACAAACAAAAGCCATCTACACATATTTACAGCATCCCCCTCCTGCTGCCAGCTCACTCCAGCCACGAGGCAGGGTTCAGGGTGCAGACACCCCCCTAGAGCGGGGTGCCCAGGGCAGAGCCCTGGCTGGAGGGGACAGTCCTCGGCATCAGTGCCAGCACCAGGGGCTGCCAGAGCCACGCTCACAGCCCCACGTACAGCAGGATGGTGGTGAGGGCTGCTGGCTGGCAGTGGGGAAGGCAGGCCCAAGAGGGGACACACACATTGTACCCCAGGATGGGCAGCCAGCAGCGTCCCGCTGGGCCCCAGTGCCTGCAGCACCGAGGCCAGCTTTGCACCAGGGCTGGGCCTTGAGCTGATCATCTTTTGCTAGAAACCTCATCAAGAGGACCACGTCTAGGCCACCACCTCCTCCCCCTGCTGAGCCTGCTGGGCCTGCCCTCCCTAAGGAGCATCTCCTCCTCCCGGGAAGGGAAAGCCAAAGCCAGCCTACAGCAAAGAGAAAGGGGCCAGTTCTGGCCTGGGGATCGATCTACAATCCACCATAAAAAAACAACAGCTTGAAACAAAACCCATCATTTACTCTTTGATTTGTACAAAATAACAATAATAACAATAGTAACAAAAGGTGCTGGTGGCCCCTGGCTCGCAGTTGCCCCACCGTGACGCTGGGAGGGGGTTCTCAGTAGGCAAAGATGACGTGGTAGGTGACTTGGTGCCCATTGTCCCAGGCGTAGAGCAGGCGGTCCTTGGGGTTATAGTCTATCTGCGTGGTGTAGGAGTACTCGTTCTCAAAGAGCAGCCGCGGGATGATCTGCGTGTTGGTGTGAGTGTCAAAGGCATAGGAGATGTTGGCGTTCCTCTTGTTGTAGCTGTCGACCGCGTACAGGACCCCACAGATGACAAAGCAGTTCCCGTAGAAGTTCTTGCGCAGCCCCGTCCGCCACGTCGTCTCCTTCTGGGTGCTGAGGTCGGCGGCGTTCAGCTTGCTCAGCACGATCACCTCCTGGTTGAAGCCCTCATAGCTGATGGCCGGGTAGATGACCCACAGGCCGTTCTCATCCACAGCAAAGTCCACATCCGAGTGGCCTCGCCACCGCCATGGCGTGGACTCCTCGTAGGCCACGTCGTGCAGCATGGCCCAGGCGGCCACGTACCGCTGCTTCAGGTCGTACTTGATGATGTTGCGCGTGAAGGCCCGGTTGTAGTAGAAGGAGCCGTTGTAGACAACGTGCCCCGTCCCAATCCAGCTGTACGGGAGCTTGTAGGAGTTGCTCCAGCGACCTGCAGGGCAGAGACACCTTGCTGGCAAGACTCTCCCTTTTCTCTGGTGTTGGTGGTATTGCCACCGGCACCCTCTGCCCTTAGCCATGCCCACACTCCCTCCCTGCCCACCAGGCACAGTCTGGCATGGTCACAAGCACGGCCATAGCCTGACCTGCTCTATGCATGGCATCCTCCCACAGTGCTGCATCCCAGGCTATGGGGATGCTCTTTGGATCAGCCAGGGACGGCCCAAGCCTACCTTGCTTGAAGTTGTCGAGGTTCCTGAACTCCACCAGTGTGTTCCCGTAGTAGTAGTTGGTGACGTAGATCCGCTCCTCCCGGGCCAAGGGGTCCTTCATCCAGGCCCCCTCATTGCGCCCGTAGGTGTTCTGGGTAGTGGGCCCCGAGATGGTGGACAGCGTGTCCTTGCAGCGCCCTGTGCAGGCAGGGAAAAGCTCGTGAGGCCCAGGGCAGGGTGGCCATGGTCTCCCTCTGCTTCTGCTCGGGGTCCAGTCCCTTGCCCACCCAGCAGGTAACCCTGCTGCCTCCTCATGAGGCCCAGCAGCGGCAGCCAGATCCCGCAAAGAGCTCCCCATGGCTGCAGCCATACCCCTGCCCTGAGACCCGTCCCTGGTCTGCCTCTGGGGAGGCCTCTTGCTGCCCTGACCAGCCCCTCAAACTGGAAGGAGCCACAGAAGGTTCCAGAGTTAACAAGCCAGTGAAAACTGGTGCTGCACAGTCACCATCTCGACACCATCCCCCAGCCGTGACCAAATCCAGCCGTGCTGTGCTTGGCAGGACACACCATGGGCACAAGCCAGTCCCTACAGCCTCAGCTGGATGGGGACAGGACCTGCAGGCACTCACCGATGATGTTCCTGATGTCCTCCTCCTCCAGGGCCTGCTTCGGCGTGGCAGGGATGCTGGGGCTGACCGGTGTCGCAGGGGTGCTCGCCTGGCCCCAAGGTCCTGGGCTGCTGCTCTCCAGGGCAGGGCTTGTCCCCACATCCCTGGGGCTCCCAGCAGTGGTGGCCACAGCAGGGCTGGTGGCCACGGGCAGGCTCTCCACGGCTGTGCTGGCTGAGGCCGCTGGGAGCTGCGGGGTGCCCTCCTCCAGCGGCCCTGCTGGGGTGGTGGTGGTGGTCTCTGGGGTGGGGGTCAGACGGCTCACAGCAGGAGTGTCCGGCGTGGGGCCCACGGACGTGGCAGGGGACAGAGGCACCGTGGCCGTGGTGGCAGTTTCAGCGGCTGGGAGGGTGGTGGGGTCACTGCCAGGGGTGGGCGGCCATCCCACCGGGGAGGGCTTCCTCATGGGCTCTCCCGCCCTGCTGCTGGGCCTCAGGAGCTGGTCCTCAATCAGCAAGTCCACCGTGTTGTCCCCGCTGAACAGCTCATCTGCTGCCAAACACAGGCACGGGCATCAGCCCCTCAGTAAGCGGCAGCAAGTGCCCTACAGCCCCCTCGCTCTGCCCCCTCACCGCTTTGGCTCCTCCACCCACTTCTCCAGCTTGCCATGTACTAAATCCATTTGATTTTCCTCTTGTTTTCTAGCTGGAGAAGGGCTGCGTGAACTTCAGGGGCTGACAGTGCCCGTGTTAGGAGGCCAGGGAGACCCCACCACAGCCACAGCCACCACCTCAGGCCCAGTGAAGGTGACAGACCATGGTTCAATCCTGCCAGCAGCTAGAGATGGGGGAAGACTGAGCTGCAGCTGCAGAGCTCGGCCAGATCTCAGCCCTAAAACCCAGGCTGCCGCAGTGGGGGCCTCACCCAGGACACAGTGACCACTGCTTCCCCTCATCTTGGGGGGAGTCTCATGGGCCCATGCACAGCTGTGCGGGTCAATCCCGCTGCTGAGCTGGCTTTGTGCAGAAAAGAGCACTTAGAATCACAGAGTGCTGGGGCTTGGAAGGGACCTCCAGAGCTCATCCAGGCCAAGCCCCTGCTGCAGCAGGTTCCCCTCGCTCAGGGGGCACAGGAACGTGTCCAGATGGGTCTGGACACCTCCCAAGAAGGAGCCAGGGCTCCCTCATCTGAACAGCAAAGAAATTTCTCTTCATGTTCCAGTGGAACTTGTTGTGTTCCAGCTCATGTCCATTACCCCTTGTCCTGTCACTGGGCACTACAGGAAAAAGTGTTGCTGACACCCATCCTTTAGGTACTGATAAGTGTTGATGAGGTCCCCTCTCAGCCTTCTCCAAACTGAACGGTCCCAGATCCCACAGCCTTTCCTCCTAAGAGAAACATCCCATCCCCTGATCTCCTGATAGCCTTAGCCTTGGAAGCACTTGCCTTGTTTGCCCGTGCTGCTCCCACTCCCTGCCCCAGCCACTGCACAGACCCCCTGGGATGCCACGAGGCAGGCAAATCTGCAGGACTAACACATGTAACAAACTTGCAATTACTTTATATAAAGGTGTTGATGCCAGGTGCTTTAAACCACAGCAGTGACTCCTTTCCTTAGCTACCAGGGATTTTCAAGGACCACCACCACCACACTGCTCTCCCACGCAGGGCTCAAAGGCTTCCAGTGGTGAGGTCCCACCAACTGTCCCACCTCCTCCTGCCTCCAAGCCCTCCTCTCCATGCTCTTTGCCCACACATCCCCAGGGGAAGGCAGGCCTTGAGGGGGCAGGTGCTGGCTTTGCAAGCCCAACTCACGCTGCTCCTCGATGTCGTTCTCCGTCTCGGTGGACTGAGCTTTGTAGTAGGTGACCCCTCGGACAATGGTGGGCTTGGAAGGAGGCCGGCTCCTCATGTGCAGCTTCCTCTGCAGGAGCTGCTCGGGCTTCTCGTCCTCTGGAGAGAGGTGCAGCTCCGGGAGGGACTCCACAGAGTTGATCTGCTGTGAGATGGTTTCATCTTTCAGGAATCTTTCTTCATATTTGCCCTGGAAGAGAGGCAGGAGGTTGTTACAGGATGGGCCTGAGTGGCTGCATTTTGGGGGCTGGGGCAGGTCAGGCTGGCCAGTCCAGCACTGGGCAGGATGCTCTGTCCTCTCTCCTTTCTCACAGTCACCCTCAGCCCTTTCTGCTGTGCAACCCCCTGCCAGGAGACAGCAGGACTGACAGACCAGCGTTGCCTCTGCACAGCCTCACTGCCAGCCTGCAAAGCTGGGACTCAGTGCTTGACAAGGCACAGGCTGTGGGATGCAGGATGCATGGGGTGGCATTCACAGGGCACAACCCCCCACTGGTGATATATACAATATGCACCGAGCTTTGGGAGAGCAGGGAGGCACCTTCCCAGCAGGACCAGGAAGCCCCCCAGGACATGAACCGGCACAGCGACCGAGAGCTCTGCGCTGAGGCAGCCACCAGCTGCTGCAGCTCATGCCTGAAGGATTTCATCTCATTAAAGGAAATCTGGAAGGACAGCCCGAAGGTTGAAGCGGTGCCCACTTGGCTGAGAAGATGGGCCCAGGGTTCCTTCACAGCCCTGCTGCAATTAACAGCAAGAAAAGGGGAATATTGGGAAATGAGGTCACTCGGGGTAATAAAAGCCCCGCACACCGCTCTCCCGCCTGGCCAGGGTTGGCTCCTCTCCAGCAGGCAGCAGAGCCCCTGCTCAGCTTACAGCCTGGGGAGCAGGGGGAAGGGGCTGGGAGCACTGAGACCCTCTGCTGCGGTGCACAGCTGTCCCTGGAGCGGAGCACACTGGCATATCAGGGTTGGTGCCCTTTCCTCACCTGCTGCCCTACTCCCGCAAAGGACCCTGCTCTCAATCCTGGAGGCTGGGGAGAAACACATGCAGGCTGTCCTCACCCCTGGGGAGCTGAGCACCCCTGTTTGGTGCTGGAAACGATGCAGCAACTGTTCTCCCCTCCTTTTTTCCTGCAGAAGGGACCCTGGGGTGAAGGCAGGATGATCCAGGAGCCACCCAAGTAGCACAAGGCCACCCTAGATTGCACCACTGGAGCAGCAAAGGGATCAGAACACCCTGGGCTGGCCTCTTGCCCAAACAGCCCTCTCTGGGGCTTCACAGAAACCGCTGCCCGAGGCAGGGGACATCCCCACACTCAACAGACCGCACAGGGAGTCTGGGTCTGGGTGCTGTAGCCTGTGGGATGCCCAAGCCCCTGTCACCAGGCAGAGGGGCTTGCTGGGGAGGGGAGAGCTGAGCGGGAGGGAAGGAGGGAGGGTGAGAGGCTGTCCCTCCAGCGAGCCCCCAAGCCCTGCTGCAGTGCCTGCCCTGCAGTGACATCACTCTTTCCGAGCAGCAGCTACCGCTGACCTCGAAACCCAACAAGGAGGCGGGAAGGGGGGAGGCGCGGGGAGCAGCGGCTGCGCCCTGCTGAGACAGGCTGGAGCCAAGAGGAAAAGAACCCCCGGGCCAACGGGCTGCTGGGGGCCAGGAAGCACCAGGAGACTCGGGAGATGGCCTCTGGGCTGTGCAACAGCAGCTTCTGGAGCCGTGCAGCCCTGTGGGGCCCTCGTACCTCTGTGTGCATGTAGGCAGCCTCGGCATCCCGCTGCAGCGAGCTCTCGATGTCAGGGAGGCTGTTGGTGAGGAGCCTGGAGCAGTTCTCCCTGTCCCTGCCGTGGGGATCCTGCACATCCTCCTCCACGTTGGCTCCAGCCTGGTGGCTTTGCTGCGTGAAGTTCCTGGACATGCCCTCGAAAAGCAAGAGAGGAGACTTTATCCCATGGAAGGACAAGGGATGCTCCACAGTCCTCATCAAACCACAGCCCAGCAGCCAGCGAGCTCTGTGCTCCCAGTCTGGGCTTTTCCATGGAACTGGGCACCCCAGCTGCTAAGAAGGTGCCCCTGACCCCAGTGGGATCCAGAAACCTCATCTCTGCTGTGCACACCCCAGCTCCACTCTCTGCCTCAGAGCCCCATGGAGCAGGAGGTCCTTCAACACCCATCTTCAGCCATACCTGCCAGCTCTCAGGAGGCAGAGGAGAAGACAAGCTAAAACATCTGAAGTCCCAGTCTGGCATCCTTTTTGCCTGCTAGCAAGTTCATTTCCCAGTTATTTACCCCACTTTCCTAGCAGGGTCCCATTCTGCCTGACCCTCTTGCCTGCTTTCTGTTCTCCTGGCTCTGCCTCATTACCTGGACACACAGTGCCTGCACTCAGGCACTGCTCCTCCCCACCACCCTCCACTCCCACAGAGGGGGAGAATCTGGAGAGAGGAACACAGACAGTGGCCCTCAATGAGCTGTCCTGGGGCCAGGAGAGAGCTGGGGCTGGCTGCAGCTCATGAGGCAGCCCAGAGCAGGCAAACCCCTTAGCCTTTCTCAGTGCCCCAGTCAAGGGCACACCGTGCATCCGAGGGGTTGCTGCAGTCTCTACTCATCACTCTTTGGCCTTTTATATCTTAAACATCAACTGCTTTGAAGAGGTGGAATGTCAATCAAAGCATTTTCGTGCAGAGACTGGGGGTGTTTCCCCAGATCCTTCATGTTCAATCTGTCCTGCCGTTAATTTCTCCTAAAACCCACCGTGACCTCCATCTGGGACCTCAAAATCCCCAGGCTGATGCAACAGCTGCAAACTAAAGACAAGGCAGAGGAGCTGCCTTGCTGGGGAAGGAGCTGGCTCTGCAGGCAGGGCTTCCTCCCCTCGAGCATTCCTGTAAAACACCTTGATATACTGCAAACAACTCGTGATGTCTTCTCATCTCTGCAAAAATGCCATCCTGAGCTTGGTTAACCCCCAGCCCCCTCCATGGGCACCCAAATTCCCAGTCTTTACCCGGGAATTGAGCCACAGCTTTACCACGTGATTCTGAAGCTGAGTGTAACAACGCAGGGACTTGTCAGCAAACACGTTGCTGTCATAAGGAAAGGAAAAGGGTGTCTCATGATGCTCTCCTAGGAGCAGAAGCAGCTTTGACATCATCCTCTTTTTGGGAGGAATGGCTGACTTGACAGCCTTGTGCCTTTATCGCTTATCCTGTGTCATGTTTGGCTCATGACCGACATGGGGATGAACAACCACAGCCCGGCCCGTGCCGCTGCTCGAGGCCGCTCAGCTGCTGCACAGGGGAGCAGCTGCCAAGAGCACACCCGCCGGGGAGGCTGCTGCTTTGAAGCCATTCCAAGCTCTTGTTCAGCATCTCAGCTGCCCACTCTATCAGATCCTCTGGGTGTGATCCTCCTCCTCCCAACAGGGATTCACGTGCTAAGAAGGAGGGGTTTCACACCTGCTGCCTGCCCCAGTTCTGCCCTTCCCAGTGCTACTGGGGAATCTCCATCTAACCCAGAACTCCCTTGTCCTTCTCCCCCATCCAAGTGCCTGCAGGCAGCTTCAGCTGCTTGTTATGTGATCCTGCAGCCCTGCTTCTGGGAAATTCAAGACCCAAATCTGTGAATTCCTCTTTCCTGTACCTTTACTGCTCCATCTCTCGCCAAACTCCTTCAGCCAAGGTCAAGCTCTCTGCCCATCTGACTCACTTGCAGACACACCGCAAGGTCACCCCGACATGCCCAGAGAGACAAGTGCCACCAGCACTGCTCGTGCTGAACCCACTGTGCAGTAACTGGCTGGTAAACAGGGCTACTTCAGTACCAAAGAAAAGCACGGTGATACCCCCACATGAAGTAATCCCTTGTGTCACTTGTCAGCACCCAGACTCCCAATACCTATCTCATGGGAGCCCTTTTCAGTCATCTGGTTTCAGGGTAAAACTCATGGTCCACAGGTTGATAAATGACACCAAGGAAGGCTCCCCCATCTACCCAGGGGACTGGAGCATCTCTCTGATGAGGAAAGGCTGCAGGACCTGGGGTTGTTTGGCCTGGAGAAGGCTGAGGGGGGATCTCATCGGCACCAGTACCTAACAGGTGGATGTCAGGAGGATGGGGAAACACTTTTTTCTGTAGTGTCCAGTGATAGGACAAGAGGTAATGGACATGAGCTGTAACACAGTAAGTTCCACTGGAACAGGAGGAGAAACTTGTTTGGTGCTGAGCTGAGGGAGCCCTGGCCCAGGATGCCCAGGGAGGGTGTGGAGGCTCCTTCTCTGGAGGTTTCCAAACCCACCTGGACACGTTCCTGTGTGACCTGAATGAGGGGAAACTGCTTAGCAGAGGGTTGTGCTGGATGATCTCTAGAGATCCAACCCCCACCATTCTGTGATCCTCCCCAGCCCAGCTAACTGTAGATGTGAAATAGCAATAAACCATCAGTCTGTGCTGATGGGGCCCTGGGCCAGCCAAGCTCCCCACGGCATGCTCAGGGCTCACTCCACCACCAGATCCATGGCTCCTGGAGCAGCAGGGGTGAAGCTCCCACTGGGGACACTCAGCACAGCTCCCACTTCCCTCACCTCTCTCCCCTAATCAGCACAGACTCGGCAGTGATGCCAAGTAACAACTGGAGAACACCCTAAACCACAGGAAGAGGGTGGGATTGCAAACAGAAACATTGGTGCTTTGTTATTTTTAGACCTCAAAACCCCTTTTCCCCAGTTTTCAGGTCAAGCCTCGTGCTTGGAAAGCCAGAGCCTCCCAGGCAAGCACGCTCCTCTGGGCTGTCTCCTTGCTGACCCCGGGATGAAGCACGCTGTACCTTCCCGAAACACTTTGCAAGTGGAATTTTGGCTGTGTAAATCATGGCCTCTCAGCTCCTGGCTGCAGAGGAACGGGACTGCGCTGCTCTGCAAAGAATGTGGAATTACTGTCCCAGATAGGGACCACGGGAGAAAACTCCACTATTTAATCTGGCAACCTGTTACTGCATAGCTGAGCAGAGCTTAACAAGCTGCAAAGCCTACGCTGTGCTGGCCAAAGAAACACTCAAGTGTATGGAAATGAAAATGATTTCACTGGAAGGCTGCTCTAAAGAAAAAAAATAAATAAAGAAGGTACTTTATCTGTCCTTTTAGCAATGTGAAGGGTTTGGCTCCTTTTTAATGCAAGCCAAGGTATAACTTGGTCTTTAAGGAATCTGAGCTCCTTGGCTCCCAGCAGTGTGCTCTCTCACCCCCACATCAAACACCTCACAAGCCCCCAGTTGAGAGTAGCTACTGCACCAGCACAGACTTAAAACTGAGAGGAGGAGAAGCTTAACAGCAGGCCCTTCTGACCCCAAGGAGACGTTGGTTATTGCGAGCACAGAACTGGGATCCTGCACCCACAAGCCACGAGGGATGAGGGAACTGGGAGGTCTGAGGCAGCTGATGGAGTGGTGATGCACTAGGCATTGGCAGAGAGTCTAGTCTAGTCTAGTTTGGATAGCTCAATCTGGTCTAGTTTAGTTTCAGCCAAATAGTTAAATTAACATTTCTTCCAAAAGGAAAAGACTCTGGATGCACTAAATGTACCGAGAACTTGGCTTGAGGCAAGCTCCACAAAGGCAACAGCCTCGAAGGAGAGCAGGACTCATCTTACCTCCTCCAGCTTTTCCACCCGACCCACCAGCTTGGTTGTGACCGAGTGCAGCTTCAGAAGGTCTAAGCCATAAAAGGCACTTTCCAGCATCTCAACGATGGAGGACAGCTGCAAGGCAGAGGGAGGCACATCATCAGGCAGGGCTACTTGCCATAACAAGTGCTTTCTAGAGCTGAAAAGTCATGAGCAACACACATCTGAGTCTAAGAAGTTTATTAAAAAGCAAATTTGTTTCTTTCACAGCCCTACTGCACCACTGCCACAGCCAGAGCACAGCCTGCAGAGCTGCACACACCAAACACCACTGCACAGCTGTTTTGGGTGCTGGGGATCAGTAAGCAGAGGAACGAGCAGCACTGTGCTCC
Organism: Colius striatus; assembly: GCF_028858725.1. Taxonomy (NCBI): domain Eukaryota; kingdom Metazoa; phylum Chordata; class Aves; order Coliiformes; family Coliidae; genus Colius; species Colius striatus. Next base: position 9,437,673 of record NC_084768.1, on the reverse strand, counting down.
TCACCAGCTCTGAGCAGGCTGTGCCAGAAACCCAAAGGCTTAGTTACTCCATCAGTGAAGTGGTTGGGAGCAAAACAGGCAACAAAAGAGCAGCTCAACAAAAGCAACTGTGAGATCAGGCTCTGAGTTTGTGCCATCCTGTGGTTTGGGGAATTTTTTTTTTCCTGGAGCAAGAGGAAACTTGTTAGAAAATTTAAGAACGTTCATAAATACAAGAGTGAAGCAACTGCAATTCAGTGCCAACATGCTGACAATTTGCTTTCCTGGAGAACAACTTCCTCAGCAGGATGCTGCCTTCTCCTTCAACCACTCATTTCATTTACCTCACTCCCTTCCTACCCTGGAAAGGGTCGTGTCCCCACATGCTGCCCAGCATCAGCCTTTGCTTATCCATCCCAGGGATGCAGACAGCAACACTCTCTCTCTGCATTTCGTGTGCTTCCCCGTGCTTGCTCTGCAGAGAACGGTGCTGAGCAAGGCACGGGCTGGTGAGAAGGGCTCCTGCGCCATCCCCTGCCTCAGCTCCCACCCATGCCTGCTCCCTCCAGCCTCACATGTGTATCCAGCAGATCTCACAGCCCCCATGGCTGAGAGGTCTTTTCAACACGTGGGAATTGCTACAAGGTGGTGACATTTTCTCCCAGCAGTGACAAACTGGTTGACAGAGCTCCATAGACACGGGAGAAGTGCAGGCAGCACTGCTGGCAGCACTCTGAGTTTCCACTCTGGCCTCTGCAGTCTCCCTGTGGAGCTGACAGCAAAGGAAAGTTTTTTTGGGGCCAGATAAAATGGCAGCATTAAGAGACAAGGACTGTTTTATGGCTGTGCATTCACTTTCCACCAAGAACTGGACAGAGACAACCAATACAATGCACACAACTTGCCAGACAGTCACTGGAGACACGCGCCTTCCCTCCAGCCTGGAGAGTCTCCATCAATGCACAAAGGTTACAGATTTTATTAACCACCTTCCACATCTTCCTGAACACAGACTCCTCACACAGACTCCGCACACCAGACCCCTAAAACGTAGGCTGTGCCAACAAGCAGAGGAGTTTGCAAAACAGATCTTAGAGTCAGCTGTCCTTGTCAACACTGAGTTGATCCTCCATGAAAGGCCATCCTGAGGCACATCCCAGCTCGCTGTTTCCTTCACCCACTACAGACTTTGGCTCTCGCTGCTCTGGTGCTCCATTAATTCCCATAGGACCTTATTAAAGGCAGAAATGAGACACTCATTTGACAGGGGAACACTCCTGTTGTCAGGGCTTACCTCCTCCCTTCCTTGTCATTGCCTCAAGGATGCATCCTCCAAACCACCTGTTGTAAGGGAGGGCTCTCATTTTGGGGAGCTTCCCATGGCTCTCCCACATATGGATTAGCCAGGACTTTTTAGCTACAACAGACACAGAGCACAGCTCTTCCCATAGCTGGGCTGGGCAAGAATGATGCTGATCAGACCAGCAAGGAAAGTCAGACCCCTGGGGCTGTCAGGAGCAATGAGGTGGCCTGGCCCATCCCCTCTTGCTTTCACAGCTCCTGGGGTTTGGCTTTCACAGCAAAGAAAAAGCCCCACGTGTGTATATTTGGATAAGCCTTGTGCAATCGTCTGGCTGCGGATCCTTGCGAAAGGAGCCGGGGAGCCAGGGCCAGTTCCTAGAGGACAGGCTTTCACACCACAGCTGGCTGCCAGCAGCTCCCCACTGGGAAGAGGCAGCTGGAGCCAAGGGCACACACAGCTAGTCACACTGCTCTGCTCCTCCCCAGGGCTGCCTGGCCCCGCAGAGCACAGGAGAGAGGTGTCAGCTGCTGCTAGAGGAGCTCTGCCTGCCACCAAGGGGGACATCCTGGCTTCTCTTGCAGACAAGGGATCACTTAACAACCTCAGACAGGGTCTCCTCCTTCCCTGGAATCACGGTTTGCCTGTGGCTGTTTATCTTCCCTCGCTGCAAGGGAGCTTGGACAAGAAGCTGCTAACTGTCTGCAGTTGGACAAGACAAAACACATCCTGGAGCTCCAAATCAATTAGAACAATGGTGGTGGCCAGGGGAGCCTCGCATCACCCTGCACACCGCCCGCCTTCCCACCTGAGCTGGGACCAACAGCACTGCCCCAGGGCACAGCCCATCACCACCCACAGCCTTCCAACTCTGGGGACTCCCCAGGGCTGGCCCAAACTCGAAAACTCAGCAGGGTCTGCTGCCAGCTGCTAAACCAGCAAAAGTAACCATCCAGTTGGAGAAGAGCTACATATGACTAAAGAGATAACCCAGTAAACAGTATAGAAGTGTCAGCATTTAAACAACAACCCCCCTGCTGCCATCAGCCAGCTGTGTAACACACCCTCACGCTGACGCATCGGCAGCTTTCGGCCCACAGAAGCCAAAAGGGCTCTTTGCGTGGGTCCATGGGAGCCCCACTCTGCCAATGGAAAAAGAGCTGGCAGCTGCTGAGCAGAGCAGAGCTGTCCCCCAGGGACACTTCAGTGCCGGACAAAGGGCAGGGAGCAGCCCAGTCCCTGCTGGGCTTCCAGAGCAGGCAGCTCTGGTGGGACCACAGATAGCACGGGATGACTCGAGTGAATCATCAACTGCAGCTGCTCGAATCAGTCCCTGAAGATGAGCTGGATTTTTATATCAAACATGCAGATATAAAAGTAACCAGGGGATGTTCTAGAAAAAAAAGACAACCACAAAACAACCACACAACAAAACACGTAGGAAAAAAAGATACTTAGGAAGAGTTCTGAAAGAAAAGGCTTCAGAGGTGTCCTCTCCCCACTAGAGTGTGGAATCCAAGCCACTCTCCTTCCTACCTTCAGGTCGCTGCTCTCCGCCTCCCGCAGCTTCTTCAGCCTGAAGTCCCCCTCGCAGGGGTTGAGGGCCGAGGGGGGAGCCACACACGCACACTTGCAGCTGGGTCCTGACGTGATGGTTTCCACCGTGTAGAAATCCTCGGCTCTGAAAGCGCCTTCGTTGATCCTCTGGCAGGCCCCGCGGCCCAGGGGCCTCACCACGCATTTGCAGCGGCAGTCGGAGCCTTCGGACACCGCCTTCACCTTGTCGTAGTCCCCTAAGAGCTGAGCACAGGGCAAGGGCACTCAGCAAACCAGCAAGGGACAAACACTCACTGGCCCTCGAGGTACGAACGAAAATGCTTTGGATACCCTCGAGGAAACGGGCTGGCTCTCCCAAAATGTGCTTTCTAGAGAGCACAGAGCTTTCTGATCCCTACCTACACGGGCTGGCTCCTTCCATCAGGGTGGGGTTTGTTCTGCTTTCTGCAAAACGGACTTAGCTGCTCTGAACTGCAAAGGTTCTTCAATACAAAGCCCATCCTGCTCTCTTTGAACGCTGTGGCCAGTACACTAAGTCACCTGCTACCCCGAGGCTTAGGCAGGGCAGCAGGGTAAGGGTGTGCTGGACAGGCGGCAGGCTGCCTCCCTGGGAGCAGCGTAACCTGGCGGCGAAGCGCTAGTTCTGATCAGCTCCATACAATGCCAGGAATTTCCTTTATAGAGATTTGCAGACAGTGCTTGAGAGCCCGAACACGAAAATAACTTGGACGGTATGTTTCCAATAGCCTCCCCGTTAGCCGTTTCCGAGGGCAGATAATAGCAGGCAGTGCGATCGGCCAAATCTTAACAGAAACCTCCACCGCATCCAGCTGGCGGGGAAAGAGCCCGGATCGCTCCTCTCTGCACACAAAGACGCTCCACCACTTCCCTTCCCGACTTGCTCCCCGTTTTCCGAGAGCCCACCCGCCCGGGAAACGACGGGATGGAGGCTGAGAACTGCTCCCCGACGGGCTTCAGCGTGATCGCCGCACCCCGGGCCACCAAATCCTCGCCAGCTGCCTTCATCCAGCACGGCCGAGCGGGTACAGCCAGCAGCGCCCCGGCTAGCGCGCAGCATCCCCCCGCCACGGCCGGGCGCCCAGCATCCCACCCCCCGCTCCCAGCGGCTACCTGGGAGAGGATGTTCTCCTGGTTATCCGCCTCGTCCTGCAGCGGCTCGGCGGAGGGCCCGGCCGTGCCGGTCGGGAGAGGCTCTGCCCGGCAGCCGGCTCCCAGCGCGGCCAGGCAGAGCAGCAGCGGCAGCGGCCGAGCCATGGGCGGGCGGCGGAGGGGGCCGGGGCCGGCGCGGAGCCGCCGCTGCTCGCTCAGGTGCGGCGCGGCGGGCGCGGGCGGGGCCGGGCCGGGCTCCCGCCCCGCTGCTCCCTCCCTCTCCGCAGTGCCCCCTCCCGCCCTCTCCCGGCTCTCCCTCCCTCCCTCTCCCCGGCTCTCCCCCCGCCGCCTCTCTCCGCGGCGGGACTGGCCCCCGGGCGGGGCCGAGCGGGCGGTGGGGCGGGACCGGCGCCGCCCCGGGCGGTGCTTCCCACCTGCGGCGGGGGCTGCCCGGAGCCCGGCGGCCACCCTGCCCCCGCGGGAAAAAGGGCGAGCCCTGGCCCGGGAGGGTGGCCGGGGCGAAAGGGAGACGGACAGACTCAGGCACTGTCTGCTCCCGCATCGCCTGCCTACACCGGGCAAACTCGCGCATCTCGCCTCTGCGTTTTGCCAGGGAGCTGGTGGGAGTGGAAAGCCGTTCCTGCAGCCCACCTGGCTCTTTTTCCGTCTCCTGCGACAGCCGAGCTCTCGTCCTCTGTGCTTCGGGTCAGGGGGAAGGTGTCCTGATGTCCTGCACAGCGTGCCTGCAGCTCCCCAGCAGGTCGCGTTTGGAAGGCAGGCTCCTAGGCACGGCTGCCAACCTCTGCGTGCTCACAGAAGTTTCGGCTGAGGCCGTTGTGAAGCGGCCGTGCTCTGGAAGTGCTGGATCCAGCTGCACCTCCTGCCAAATGGAAACGGCTCGGACACGCTGTTCCCAGGGAGAGCACAGGCACAGCATCCTCTGCTGCGTAGGTGTCTGCACTGCAGGCACGGTGCCTGCTCCTCGTTAATTCCTAATGAAACCTGAGATTCCCTTGTCAGTGTACCTACAATGATCAAATACACATCAACACCACACCTCTGGTATGGCACAGGCTCACATTTGCCTCAAAACCTGCCCACGAGGCAGAGAGAAAAGCCACACACGCAGAGGATGGCACAAGAGGCCATGTGAAGCTCTCGCTGAAGCAAGGCCGTGCACCCGTGAAGCACTCACAGTCATTAATGCATGTACATCTCAAAACCACCCCAAACCTGGTGCCTGCAGCCCTGGGACAGGACACTTCTCTAGGGAGGCTCCAGCTCTCCCACATCATTGCTATTGCCCAGGGACAGTCTGGAAGGATGGAGCTGCCAGACACAAAGAAAACATCTTGTGTGAGAGAGGAAGCGGCTGTGGCAGGGGAAACAGCAGAAGCTGCTGATTGCAGGGCCAGGACCACAGGCTTTGTGTGGCATGGCACTGTGCCCATCCCTCCTCAGGCCTCCCTGGGAAGCAAAGCTTGTGGAGAAGGGGGCAGGGATGTGCAGGTCCCTGCAGCAAGGGTGAGCAGGGTGGAGCAGGAGGAAAGAAGCCAGGGAGGATGGGAGGACAGGGACAGCCAACCTTTGGGCAACTGCCGTACAGTAGGAGGGAAAAGGCATTTCTAAAAGCCTTCCCCCACCTGCCTCACTGGAGGATAAAGCATCCCTCAGGCACCAACTCCTTCACTTTCATTTGCAGTGCTCAGTGCCGACAACAGCTGAGCTCCCCAGGGGTAGTTAATCCATCTGTCAGCACAGACTGCCTGGAGGCTGAAAGACAGGGGCTTCTGGAACCCACAGCTCACATCCTGCGGGGCCTCCAGGAGATCTCAACTGCCAGGACCCCCAGCAGGTGTGTCACTGCCAGGGCTAGCAGCTGAGAACAGCCCTAAGAGATCCCATGGCAGGCAGCACCTACACTTTAAGTCTTTTTCCTAACAGTCACTTTCAAAGGCTGGAAAAAGAAGGAAAACAAATTAGCCACAGTATTTCAAACCAAAAAAAAGAGAAGGATTTCACCTATTACTGACATCCTGTGTTGATTCCTCTGTAAGGGGGAGACAGCCTTTCTGGTGGTATTTAGCTTGGGTTAAAGACAAGTTGAAGCCTGCCCTTTGGGAGTATGAGGAGACAGCAACGGGCACTTTGGGTTCACTGCGGTTATCACTGAAGTCTGAGCATTCTCCCTTCAAGCAAAAAAAACCCCAACCCAACAAGACAAACCCACAGACCAAGGGAGACAGTGGAGCCTGCAAGCGTGGCCCTGGTTTTCCTGGCTTGCTGAAGAAGGCTGGCCCAGCTCCTGTGTCTACCCTGGTCAGTGCGAGTGCTCTCATGCAGAGCCAGGGTTGCCCAAGGAAGTGCTCAGACGGGGTTCTTCAAGTGCCACAAGTGAAACCAACAACTGGGCTAGGAGAGAGGGAACCTAACAGCTCTATGACAGGCAACAGGGCACCAGCCTGGAGCTGGGGATGCAAACACCCTGCCCTCGCCAAGTCTCTCCCCTGGAAAGCATGTCCTGAGTGCCTTCCACCTCCCTGGACTCGCGCAAGATCTGGGCAGCACTTTGCTGTAAGCACTGGGAGACCGTGACACCACGGGCCAAGTCAGGCCACGGGTACGATGATGAGAGACTTAAGGTTTGGGCTACCCCAATGTTAGGCACAGGGAGTCGTTCGTTTGGATTTTAGGGGATGCCAAGCTCGGCTGGACAAAGCCCTTTGGGGACAACCCCCAGCGCTGGGGCACCGCTCCCCAGGGGACGCCCCGTGCTGCGGGAGGGGGGTCCCCGGAGCAGGACCCGGGCAGGACCCGGGCAGGAGCCGTCCCGCCGCCGCCCGCTGTGCGGGGCCGCAGCACCCCCGCGTGGCTCCGCAGCCAGCGCAGGGAGAGACCTGGGCGCTCGGGGCTGTCCCTCGTTAGCATTGCTTGCAATTAAAATGCTTCACAGCGCGGGCAGAGCGGCAGCGCTGGCCTGACACCCGCCCTGAGCCTTCCCCGGGCTGAGCAGCCCCGTCTCACCCTGGCCTGGCAGGACAGAGGTGCCCTGGCGCCTGCAGCATCTCAGCAGCCCTCGGATGGACTCTCCCCAGTGTGCCCGTCTCTCTCTTGTACTGGGCAGCCCAGAAGCTGGCACAGCACTCCAGGGGAAGGACCACCTCCCCCTGCCTCCTGGCAGCACTCCCCTCTCACACAGCCTGGGCACCATTCGCCTTCTTTGCATGTTCATAGAATCATAGAATGGTCGGGGTTGGAAGGGACCTTTAGAGATCATCCAGTCCAACTCCCCTGCAGAAGCAGGTTCACCTAGATCAGGTCACATAGGAACATGTCCAGGCAGGTCTTGAAGACCTCCAAGGAAGGAGACTCCACAACCCCTCTGGGCAGCCTGGGCCAGGGCTCCCTCACCTCAACAGTGAAATAGTTTTTTCTTATATTTAAGTGGAACTTTTTGTGTTCCAGCTTCATCCCATTACCCCTTGTCCTGTTGCTAGCTACTATAGAAAAAAGGGATGTCCCAACCTCCTGACACCCACCCTTTAGATATTTATAAATGTTAATAAGATCTCCCCTCAGTCTCCTCTTCTCCAGACTAAACAGCCCCAGTTCCCACAGTCTTTCCTCGTATGAAAGAAGTTCCAGTCCCCTGATCATCTTGCTGGCCCTGTGCTGGACTCTCTCCAGCACTTCCCTGTCCCTCTTGAGCTGAGGAGCCCAGAACTGGACACAGGACTCCAGATGAGGCCTCACCAGGGCAGAGTAGAGGGAGAAGAACCTCCCTCGACCTGCTGCCCACACTCTTCTTTATGCATCCCAGATGCCACTGGCCTTCTTGGCCACGAGGGCACATTGCTGGCTCATATTTAGTTTATTATCAATTAGGACTCCCAGGTCTCTCTCTGCAGAGCTGCTCTCCAGCAGGTCAATCCCCAGCCTGTATTGGTGCATGAGGTTGTTCCTTCCCAGATGCAGGACTCTGCACTTGTCCTTGTTGAACCTCATGAGGTTCCTCTCTGCCCAACTCTCAAGCCGGTCGAGATCCCGCTGAATGGCAGCACAGCCTCTGGGGAATCAGCCAGTCCTCCCAGTTTGGTGTCATCAGGGAAGTTGCTGAGGGTACACTCTGTCCCCTCATCCAGGTCGTTGATGAAGATGTTGAACAAGACTGGCCCCAGAACCGATCCCTGTGGAACTCCACTGGCCACAGACCTCCAACTCAACTCTGTGTCATTGATCACCACCCTCTGGGCTCTGTCATTCAGCCAGCTCTAGATCCACCTCACTGTCCACTCATCCAAGCCACGCTGCCTGAGCTTTCTGATGAGGATGTTGTGGGAGACGGTGTCAAAAGCCTTGCTGAAGTCAAGGTAGTTGACATCCACTGCTCTCCCCTCATCTAGCCACCCGGTTATGCACTCATAGAAGACTATCAGCTTAGTCAAACAGAATTTCCCCTTGGTGAAGTCACGTTGATTCCCCCTGATAACCATCTTATCCTTCATATGTTCAGTGATAACATTCAGGATGAGTTGTTCCATCACTTTTCCAGGGATGGAGGTGAGGCTGACCAGCCTGTAGTTTCCTGCGTCATCCTTCCTGCCCTTTTTGAAGACTGGCGTGACTTTGGCCTTTCTCCAGTCCTCAGACACCTCACCTGTCCTCCATGATTGTTCAAAAATGATAGAGAGAGGCTTAGCAATCACATCAGCCATCTCTCTCAGCACTCTAGAATGCATCCCATCAGGACCCATTGACTTATGAGCCTTAAGCTTGGCCAACAAGTCTTTAACCTCTTCCACCCAGGGCACATCCTCTGCTGTCCTGGCCATCCTGTTATCCTTGCTGGACTGGGCTTCCCGAGCATCAGCCTTAGCCGTAAAGACTGAAGCAAAGGTGGCATTCAGTACTTCAGCCTTCTCTGCATCCTCACACACCAGGGCACCCTCAATGTTTAGCAGCAGGCCCACATTACCCCTCACCATCCTTCTGCTGCTGATGGACTTGAAAAATGCCTTATTACTGTTCTTAAGTTCCTTATGCCTTATGTTCCTGTTCAGCTGGGTGTCCCCTGGCAGCCTCAGGCCTTTTCTGCGCAGCTGCCTTCCAGCTGGGTGGCCCCCAGCACATGCTGGTACCTGGGGTTGTTCCTCCCCAGGTTCAGGACTCTGGACTTCCCTGAGCTGAACTGCACGAGGTCCCTGTCAGCCTGTTTCTGCAGCCTGTCTCTGGTGCGTCAGCCACTCCTGCCAGCCCTGTGTGACTGCCAGGGGTGGGAAGGCTACACAGGGCCTGCACAGGACACACCCCAGCTAACTTTGGGACAAAAGCCCACAGATACCTGGCATCTCCAGTGGGACACCTCATCTTCCTCTTTGTTTGACCAGGAGGTGAGCTAGAGGCTGTGGTTGATCTTTGCACGTTCCTGGCACGTGTCATAGCTCCTGCCAGCACCTCCCTGCGACCTCAGCTCAGGTGACTTTTGGTCTCGTGGCCTCAGCTGCCAGCGCTACATCCTGTGGAGAGAGACCAAGGCTCCAGGAGGCAGGTCTCCTTGTCAGCATTCCTATGCTGGATTTTGCAAAGCAAGTCCAGCTGTACCTTCTAGAGAAGAGGTCAGTGGAGTCTCATGTCCCCAGGCTCTACAGCTCCATACCAGCTGCCAGGAGAAGCCAAGGGCTCACGAAGGCAATGCGTCTGTACCTGCCAAGGGCCAGCAGAGAGATGTCTGAGCCTTTAAAGTGCACTCAGCAGATGCCCATCACCTGGGGACAGCACACTCCTGATGGCAGGAGGCCAAGCAGCCAGAAAGAGGCCACAGCAAGAGGTGACAATCTCAGTCCCTCGTGCATCCGCTTTGTTGCAGGTGCCCAGGGTGAGGGAGGCTCCCTCCTACCTGCATCCGCTGCGGGAGGAAACCAGCTGTGTGCAGCCACTTGATTAGACAAGGAAAGCTCATGGTGTGACCTTGAGTGGCACGGCAATCTGACAGGTTTCTCTATTGACCTCAGCACTGACACTTGTGTTTATGCCTGTGAGTCAGGCAAGACCTGGCCGACCAGAAACCATGTCTTTGTGAGGCTGTCAAACCCACATCACCTGAGGGAGGCATAGCTGCATGGAGCCTGACCTTTCCCCAGCCCTCCTTCGAGCCCTGGGCAGAAGAGGTCTGTCCAAGCCAGCATAGGAGATGCATTTAAATGTATGTCTTTAAAAAATATAATCATAATAAAACTTTTAAAAGAGTGATTCTTTTAAAACCTGGATCAGACCAGGAGAGCTGTGCTTGAGCTGTGTGAGATGGGCTACCTGCCTGGGATGAGCCCCGGGCTTCCCAAGATGGGCTGTTCCACCTGGTAAGAGCTCATGAGAGCAGCTTAAATCTGGGTTCAGGAGAACTTGCCCCAGGCCGAGCCCTGTAGGCACTAAGTACAAAGCTCAGTACAGATTACTGCAGTAAGAGAAGTGGGACTTCATGTGAGTTCTCCCTTTTAATAATATGCTGAAATTTATGGCTTCCCATTCCCAGTCACCAAGCAGTGCCAGACCCTGGGGCCTGGCAGTTTCCCAGCAGTGGCACAGACTTTTGGGACCCACCTGGGGTTTCCTGCACACTGCAATGCCTGTCCTGTGCCAGTGCTGGTTCCTGTGGAGTGCAGGCAGAACAGCTCCTGCAGCAGCCTCAGAGACTTGCAGCCCTGCTTTCTTCCACAGAAGCCCCTGCCCCATGGTTACCCTGTGCATGGCATGGCCAGGGAAATGGCTCTGGCTATGAGCAGCACAAACGTGGCCCAGCTTTGAGCAGCACAAACGTGACACCTGGGCACACATTTATGTGAGCCACCTCTAAGCTTCTGGACTGATTTGGGAGGCTGTGATGGGATGTGCAGTGGATTCACCCCAGCAGCAGCATCCCCCAGTGGTCCCAGCACCGACCCCTGAGGGATTCCACTAGATACAGGCCTCCAATTGGACCTTGCCCCATTGATCACCACTCTCTTCCTTCTTCCCTTCAACCAGTTCACAATCCACCTCACTACCTCATCATCCAGCCCACACTTTCTCAGCTGCAAGGATGCACCACACAAGCTGTCACTGAAACCTGGCACAGGCACAAAAAGCAACACCTCTAGAGATGAACTTTCAGCTGAAAGCACAAAATGAGTGTTTTTAGACAAAAGCAAGGGTTGGTGCAGAAGGACAACAATCTCTCCATGTAGCCTTGACTGTAGCACCTTGTGCTCACACCTTCCCTCCTCCCCCAGACCCCTACCTGGCTCTCTTGCCTCCAAGCAGGGCCTGCAGGGGAAGCAGGGGCTTGGAGTGGGATGGGGAGGCATGGTACTGCTCATACCTGGGCAAAGTTAGGAAGAAAAAAATGTCTGTTCCAATCTCTCATACAGAAAAATGCACAAGAATTTTCCAGAGAAACCTCCATGTTGGACAAAAGCGAGTCACTGAGGATGCACAGCCAAGAGGACAGGGTGGGGGGAAATGGGAATTAATCATAACGTCACCGAGTCACAGAATGGTGAGGGTTGGAAGGGACATCTAGAGATCATCTACTCCAATCCCCCTGCTAAAACAGGTTCACCTAGAATTAACAAAGGCTGATAATGACATGACGTCTTCCTGGCAGATGTCTGGGTGACAAAGAGCCCAGACCTGTTGGCAGCTTCTGTTGCAAATAATTACAAAGCTCAGTTCTTCAGGCAGGGAGAATCAGTTTAATCTGCAGCATTCAGGGAAGATGATTGAGCAGGTTGGGTATGTGTGCTGGGCCAGATCTCTCCATGACGCAGCCATTAGGTGCCAGCAGCACCCACCGCTGAGGTGAGGTGACCCTGGCAGGACATCCAGAGGTGAAACGAGCCCCAGCGTCACCAAACCTTCCCCAACACACTCTCTGCTTGCTGTGGGGTAACTGCAGCAGCTCACTCCAACGTGGGCCTCACTGAGGACCCTGCAGGCTCATGGGGGACTCAAGGGACATGTAGGAAGACACCTCCATTCCACCAGCTTCTAACCCCACTGCCTTGAGTGAATGCTCGCCCCTCTCCCTAACATCCTTGCCAACACTACTGCTCTACACCCCAAAAGCATCATCCTTGAGTTTGAGAAAGCAGAGGAGAGCAGAGGCAGGACCCAGCTCCCAGCCTCCATGGCTGAAGAACGACTGTGCCCACCAAGGAGCATCATCTCCTGCAGATGTCCCACCCTCGTGGTCCTTTCTCATTAGATGCCATGCCCAGGACCTCAGCAGCCCTGGCAAGAGCCACCAAACATGCCAAGGGCTTTGTTGATGAAGGAAATGCCAAGGGCCATCTCCATGTGGGTGGGAGGAAGTGGTTGGTGCCACCAGCACTGAGGCACATCCGTAGCATCTGGGCAGAGCTGCCTGCCAGGCTGGCACACTGCTGGCTGCTTCACCAGCCCAAGGGGTGAATGTCCCAGTGTCTGCTGAGGGAGCCAAGCTGGGCACTGCTCGGGTGATTGGCCAAGTCCTTCACAGCTGGGGGAACCTCTGTTGACCAGAGGAGTCCCCAAAAGGCCCAGTGCAATGTACTCACTCCAGATGGAGCAAGGAGCCCCCAAAAGGCCCAGTGCAATGTACTCACTCCAGATGGAGCAAGGAGCTCCATCACAGATGTCCCCATGGCCAAGCACCCAGGAGGCTTTGCTACCCCTGGCACATAGTCCTCCTTGCAGAGAGCAAACCTTGCAGGATGTGTTTGGGCGTGAGGATGGACCTCTTACCTCATCAGGAGTGAACTGCAAGGCTGGCACGTAAGACCGCTGGATCCAAAAGCATCACAACTCAGCGCACAGAAGGAGAGCAAGAGAGCCCAAGGACATGACCAGCATCATGGGGCCCTGCAGGGAACAGAGAGGGGGGTTATTGGTGTTGGTTCTAGTCCTGCCCCAAGAGAGACAAGGGAACTCCGGAAGCCCAGGTCATCAACACCTGGGGACACGACCCGCCACCTGTGTCCAGAGAGATGCCCGAATTGCCCATTGGCCCTGCCAACCCAACTTCTCTGACTCTAGATCTGGTGTTCTCATCCAGCTTAAACAGGAGGCACAGTGAGAGTGAGAGAGCCCTGGCACAGGCTGCTCAGGGAGGGTGTGGAATCTTCTTCTCTGGAGGTTTCCAAATCCACCTGGACAAGTTCCTGTGCCACCTGATCGAGGGGAACCTGCTTTAGCAGGGGCTTGGGCTGGATGAGCTCTACAGTTCCCTTCTCACCCCCAGCATTTTATGGTTCTGTGCTACAGTCTCCACTCTCTAATTTGGCCAACCTCAATCTCTACCATTGCCTAGCAGTTTGCCCAGAGACGGGGTCATCCCCACAGCTGGCCTCCAACCCTTTCTGTTCCCTGACACCTCTGCTATCCCATGGACTCAAGTGATGCCCCTTTTTCCTTCCACCCATGCAGCACAGACTCAGGTGACAACACATCCCTGTCCAGACAAGAATGCCCATCATGACCTGTCTGGGAAGCTGTTGAGCACTGCAGGAAGAGCCTGAGTCAACCCAAGAGCTGCCCAAGGCTGAAAAAGCCACAACCTGATGGAAGGTATCTGGGGAATTCAAAGCAGGGATGTGATGGGGCAGCTGCTGGCGTGCAGGGTGTGAGGACCTGCTCCACTCTTGAGTGGTGTTACTGCATTTTAAAGCCATTAATAAATCACTGTGCCTGGAGGCAATGCAGCATGTGCTCCAGGGCTCTGTGGGGCTGGCAAGCACAGAGCAGCACCCCTGCAGCCTCCTCACACCACTGCTTGGAAATTACTTACCCAAACCTTTTGCTATCTATCCAGATGGCAAACACATGAGATATTCTGCACTTGCCTTGTGCTTCCCAGAGATGCAAGGCCACAGTGACTCATGGAGCCACTTCAGATGGGAATCTCACAAGCACATGAGCTGTGGGCAAGTGTAGTTAAGCCCTCCAGAGATGAATACAATGCTCAAATACATGGCTGTCCTCTCAGCCCTGTTCCACACCACCACTTGCAGACACTGGCTGCATCTCCCCACCCTGTAGTCACTGCTGTCCCATGAGCGTGGGAGAGCAGGACTGGGCTGGGGATGGCCCTATCCACTGCCCCGGTGCTGTAGTAACAAAGCAGTGTCCCAGGGCTCTCTCCCTGCAGCAGCCCTGGGGATCGCTGTCCTGGAGGAGCAGATACAGGTTCTTCCCGGGGACACGACTCCCACAGGCAGTCCATACCTTGAACCAAACTGAACCAATCAAAGCTGAGACAGACAGCAACAAAGAGCAGGGCAAGTCTGGAGCCCCACCTCCCTGCTGCTCTCTGAGGGCATCTTTGTCTTTAGTAGCTTCTCTTTCCAGAAAGATGATCCTGCATAAGTGTTTAGCATCTGCTCTGCCTCACAGCAAGCCCTCACACAGCTTGAGCCCAGGCTGGGTCTCCAGCCATCTCCTCCTGTTTGCTTTGCTTGAAGCCTTTTGAAGGGAGAAATGATCAGTTCAGTTGCTTTGCCTCAAGACGAATGTCACCCAGCCCTGGCTGTAGCTCTGCCTGCCCTGTCATCCCTGCTGCTAGCACTTTGGTTTGACACAAATCTTGCACCTGCAAGAAGGCCTCCTCTCACTGAGCACCAATACCAAAGTGTTAATTACAGCACCACAGCCTCTCCAAGCTCTGCTCTTACACAGGAGCAGCTATTGATGAGCTACATAAAGGATTTACTGCTCACTCTGATTCTTCTCACAAGCTGTTCCTGAACTCTTCCACCAGTTTCCCTTTGAGGTTTCTTCTTTGAGCACATCTCTGTGTTTTGCAAAGCAACACTGAAAAGCCTCCCTGGCCCTGAAGACAGTCTTGGCTCCCTTTGGGCTTTTCCATTTCTTTGGTTTTGTGGTACATGTCTACCTTGAGCCTCCAACAAACTCACCCTTTAAGCAATTCAGCCTTACTCTCCCCTAGAAAGCTGCAAAACAGGGTGGTGTGTGGGACAGGGTCCAGTGGGCTGTGAGGTCTTCATCCCTGGAGACTTCACAGTCACCTGGACATCTCCCTGAGCTGCCTGGCCAAGGCATGAGGCCATCCCTGCTCAGACCAGGGCTGGGGGAAGATGTGAGCTTCCTCCCAGCCAAAAACTTCCTGAGGCTCTACTATTTACCCATTCTGAGTGAAACCCACATGGATTCACAGCCCCCTTGGCTCTTCCCTACCAGACCTGCACACTCCTTGCAACACTCCCAGAGGGGTTTCCAAACCCAGCTCTTCAGAGCTACATCTCTCTCCCCAGCCCCTCTGAGCACTTTCAACACCAAAGTTGCCATTCAAGAGTTAACCTTGGACTTTTCAACACAACCTGTCTGTACCACATCCACCCCTGTTCACAGGGACACCTGTTGGTCCTTGTGTTTTCCTGCCCTCTCCTCCTGGAGAGGTAAAGCTCACCCAGCCATGGGGATTTCAGCCCTGCCAGGTGGAACTACACCAGCACAGCAGCCTGAGCTCAGACACAAGAGGACAGAAACACACATTCTCTCTCACCCTGAATCCTCAAGGAAGAGCTACAGAGTGCTTTTAAGATGAGCCCCAGAACCCATTCATAGCTCTACTTGATACCGATGTCATTGATAACTCAAAGCCTGGTGGTATCTCACACATCCTCTCCCCTCATCAGCCTCTGCACTTTCCACAAACCTCCAAACTCATGTACCAGAAAGCATTTATTATGCTTAACTGTACTAGCTTGTTCAAACACTGCCTCTTTAAGGACCTCCAGGCTTTCCCAAGCTCAAATCCTTGGGCTGTCACAGCTACAGTGCCAACACGCAGATGGTATGGGACATGGCTGATCAGCTCAGGATCACAGCCCTGTCCTTCTCCCAGCACAGCTCCCGGGAAGCTGCACTCATTTCATGAGGTCTTGTATCACACTGCTTTGAGTAACATTTGCTATTTCATTTCTCACCCCAGAGGGAAAATGAGGCAGAGGTGGTATCAGAGAGCAGTCAGAGCAGGGATAAGGAAAGACTGAACGCCTCTGGCTTGGGGCTAGGTGGAGAATCCTAAAGGTGGAGAGGGTGAGTGATACCTACTACAGCCCAGGACAGAAGCACAGCAAAATCCAAGATGCTCATCTAAAACCAATAAAGACAACATGCTCAATGACTCTCCAGAACAACGAGCCAAATACTGCTGTAGGATGCTGTAGGGATCATAGGTGATCCATCATCACCTCCATCCCTGGAAAGGTGATGGAACAACTCATCCTGAATGTCATCACTAAACATATGAAGGACAGAGAACTTCTGGAGAGAGGCTGGCACAGGGCCACCAAGAGGATCAGGTGAATGGAGCATCTTTCTTACAATGAAAGGCTGAGAGAGCTGAGGCTGTTTAGTCTAGAAAAGAGGAGACTGAGGAGGGATCTCAGTATTTAAGTATATGGATGGTGTGTGTCAGGAGGTTGGGGCATCCCTTTTTCTGTTGTATCTAGCAACAGGACAAGGGGTGATGGGATGAAGCTGGAACACAAAAAGTTCCATTTAAACATGAGGAAAAACTCTTTCAGTGCTAAGGTGAGGGAGCCCTGGCACAGGCTGCTCAGGGAGGATGTGGAGGCTCCTTCCTTGGAGCTCTTCAAGACCCATCTGGATGTGTTCCTGTGAGACCTGATCTAGGTGAACCTGCTTCTGCAGGGGAGTTGGACTAGATGATCTCTAAAGGTCCCTTCCAACTCTACCATTCTAAAATACAGCAAGTTGAAGAGACAGCCAGGTACCGATTCCTTCCCTGCAGAGAAGAAATGGTACCAGGGCAGGGGGCTCTTGCCCTGGGGAGCAAAGCCACAGCACCCAGATCTGGTGCTGGGACAGATATTATTGCATTTAAACAATGATCCACAGAAGCACACACCAGTGCTTCCCAAACCCTAGCTGAGGGAAGCAGCACTCCACACTGGACAGCTTCTCCTGTTCCAACATCAGAGCAAAACAGAGTACAGGACATCCCCATCCACACCAGCACTGTGACCTCAGGTATTCACACAAGGGCTGAGCTGAGAGGTGCTGCTCAGACCAAACTCCAGACTGAGCTATTTCTGCTGCAGATAACACTATGGTAGGGGTACTCCTCTGCTTTGCAGAGCTATTCAAAACCAATGGAGGGGGGAAAAGAAAACAAGATGATTTAAATCTGTATCTCTACAAGCCACCCCAATGAAGAGACTTTGCAAAGCCTGTGTAGCACAGCCCCAGCACCGCCCAGGACAGGGCTGGGCAGCACAGCCCCCCTCCTCACCCTCACCTGCCTCCTGCCAGGCTCCAAAGAAGCACCTGGGCACACCATAATGCTCCTTTACCAGGAAGCATAAGCTCAGTCATTATGTGACACATCAGGGTGAGCAAGCAGCAAACAGCCATGTCTCCCAACTGCCTCAGCCGGGAAACAGCCTCAGACACCCCACAGGGGCTCAACACACAAACCACACAGAAATCCTCACAAGTTACTCATGTCTTTCATTAGCTAGAAGACACAAAAGACGTAATCCCAAAGAGGTGCTTCACAGCTCTCCTGTGGCAAGAGAGGAGAGACCCCACATGTCACAGGCATTCACAGGCTTATTGTGCAAGGCAACAAACCAACAGCCCTTCCAGCCTTCTGAGGCAAAAGCAGCCAGCTCTTGGAGCACAAACACCACTGCAGCAAAGACAGTTTAGTTCCATCATTTATTCAGTGCAGCATTTGAAGTACACCAGGTACCCAGTGAAGTTCCCCAGACAGACAATAGAAAGAATAATTGGTACAGTGGATTTCTGTAAAAAGAGTTAAATAGATAAAATAACACAGTAGCATTTCACTCTTGCTACAAATGGAGCAGACTGGCCCCGAGCCCAGGGTAACATCCACAGCTTCAGTCCCTTCAGCCAGCTGCAACTCCAGCATACACGGCCCCATACCCAGGGGCCATCAAGGCATCTGTCCCCACAGCTGAGGCAAGGGCTGTGCTTCTCAGGCCACAGCTTCAGCAGCTTGGCTTCTGACACTGTGCAGAGCCTGACTGCCAGTAAGGTTCCATCTTGTTGAGCACGGCTGGAGAGCTGGCCCCAGCTTCGGTGTACAAATGAGGAGCAGCTTTTCTGAAGATGGGCCTTCAGGTACTTCAGGACCAGCCACAGGTTAACACATTCAAGCCATCTAGAAAGACTGGTAGAGCCAAGGCACAGGGCAGCACCCTGACTGTTGCCCTTCATGCACTAAGCCAGATTTAAACCACATGTTTTGAGGCTGTTCCCGAACTGTGCACAGATCAGCCATGCTTTCACAAGACTTTGCTTTGCAACTGTGGGAAGACAGTCTCCACCTACTGCAGGTCTCCATTTGTATTCCAGAAAGAAAGAAAAAAGTCCTATCTCAAAAAGAGTAAGTATTTCTTTTCAGTTTCCACATTTCCCATTTCAGGAAGTGCTGCCCTTCTGGTGAGAGGGAAGAGAGGGTCTGAAGCCATGTACCTGCAGAGCAGCAGGCACCATGAGTAGCACCAGAATGAAGAAAGCCCATGTTACTGATACGAGACTTATCCCTCTGAGACCCAATTCTCTTAATCCAGGAGATCATTGTATTTCTCTAGAGTCTGCTTCTCCAGCTCCAGCAGCTTTTCGTAAAATTTCTCAGCAGTCTCTTCATCCACATCCATCTGGAAGACAAGAAGAACAGTACTGTGAGACCATCATCAGCACAGATGCCTGAGGGCAGCTCTGGCAAGGAGCATCTTCAGAGCTCCTGCATTCACAGAGAGGCACCCAAAGGCATCTGTGACCAGGGCACAAGCCAGCACATATTTTGGGGAAGCATCATTACACACTCAACCAGTTCTAATCCCCAGAGCCAGGAATTACTGTAGGAAACCTCAGTTAACTCCACATCCCCCCTTGCCACTCTGCATTCAAAGCACACCTTATTTCCTCTCCAGCCACAGAGCACCCTTAGCACCAACCCTTCCATGCAAGGCAGCCAGCAGAGCCCTGGTCCAGTCCCCTGCAGCAGGAGGCTGCTGCTTCACTTACCTTCCTGGCCTCCACATAGCTCTTCCCCAGCCCAGAAGTACAGCTGTGGTATTTGACAAGGGAATCCAGGTATTCTGGCTTCTGTTTGAAAAGCCACACCTAGAACAGCACAAACACACAAGTCCAGAGCATACTGTCCCAAGACGAGCCTGCAGTCAAGCTCCCAACTGCCAATGGACACAGGAGAACACACCATGGGTGCTTTCACCAAGCTGGAGAAGACTTGATACATAAAGAAGGAGTTCTGGGCTGGCTCCATTCAGCTGTGACCTACCTGAGTCAACAGTAAATCACGTTTATGACCCAGTGCTAAGCCACCACAGCAGTTCAGAACAATAGTCAGGAAGTTTAGCCATGTGCAGACACACTGTGCCCTGCATTGCCCACTTCTGGCCCTGTGCCTGCCTGCCTGTCAAGCAGCATTCTCCCCAAAATGGAAGGAATAGGGGTTTTTCCCAAATCATTTATTTTATGGGTACCTGATGAAGGTCACAAAGCATCACCTGTCAGCTCAGCCCTGCTCACAGCTGGCCCCCAGCCCTCACTGCTGCTTGCTATTGAGAGGTGAACTACAGCACCCACCCACCAGCCTTGCTGAGAGGCTCTTTGTTCAAGCCAGAAGATCCTGGAAGAGCTACACAGGAGGAAAGAATATTGAAACCACATTGTGAGGTACTTACATGAGCTTCTGCTCCATTGTAGGGGGTCAGAGTGTAAGTTTTGGCAAAGAAACGGATCTGAGGGAGAAAAAAAAATAAGAGTATAGGACATAATCTATATCACAGTCCAGGGTTTCTTTGGCAAGCCCTCTGCAGCCCAGGCACATCAAGTGCTTCTCAAAGTTGACCACATGGAACACTACAGACTTAGGACTATAGCATGCCTTTATCACCTCTAGCCATTTTATGGAGCCACCTCCCAGAGCAACAAGCCTTGCTCTGTGCTCCCACACCATGCTCATCCCCAAAGCAAGAGGCCATACACACGTGTGCCTTGGGAGAATATCCTGAATGGTCTCAGGAGCACACAGGGCAGGAGGCAGAGAGCGATCTGCAATGCTGCCAGTGTTGAGGACAACTGAGAAGGCATTGGCCTCTCTGCTGTCAGGAGAAATGTGATCTGTGAGGAGTCACTGCTGCCAGCTGGGGCAGCTGAAGCAGAAAGGCCAATCCTGCAGCAAGAGCATCAAGGCTCAGAGCAGGGACAGGACTGTAGCGAACCTGAAAAGCTGAAGCTAAGAGGAAGAAAGGCAAGGAAAGTTTTTGGGCAGCAAAGGAAGAGGGCAGGAGACTTCACCTTCCAGAAGGATGGAAAGAAGAATAGTGAAAAATACAGTCTGTTACAGAAACAGAGAGCATTTCAAAGCACAGAGGCCAAGTTTTGTCCCAAGCACTGCTGCCACCAGTGACAGGGTTCAGAAGCCCACAGAAAGCTGTCAAACCTTCCAAGGGGAGGCTTGACAAATGCTGCTATGGCTGAAGGGCTGAACCCTGGTTCTAGGTACTGTGCTGTCCAGCACCAAGTCTCTGCACTCAGCTGGGAAATCGTGGCCCCAGGGTGCCAAAGGGAAGGTTTGCAGAGGGGCCAACCTGCCCAGTCCAACAGAAGGAAGAGCTATATAGCAGCACAGGGAGCAAGGAGCCAGAAGCACACTGGACATCACTTGCAATGAAGGGTATCTCAAGCAGGCCTACCTCAACCCAAAAGCAGCCAGGACATCCACTTACCAACCACATGATGGGCATCAGCAGCTTCCACAGAAAAACTGGCAAAATTCTGTAGGTCATGTTAGACATAACCAGACCAGGACAAACAACACTGGAATACAGACCCTGCAGAGAAGAAACTGAGTCAGTGTGCATACACACAATGGTCAGTTTTAGAGTGGACCCTAATCCTTCCCCCCTAGTACTTCCCAGCAAGAAAATGAAGGCAAGTAGAGATACCAGTGAATAGCACATACTCTCCTCTCATAGTTACCGGAGCCATAGAGTGATTAGGTGTAGTTATTTCTGAGGGTTCAGCTGGAGATGTTCAGGTTAAATCTGTGCCCCCTACAAGCCTGTGAGGCAGAAGGCACAGCCTCCCAACACATCACAACCTCACGTTGCAGTCTCCAAGCAGCTCAGCAGCCAAGAGCAGTCATCCCACAAATTACAGCTTGCTGAAACCAAAGGCTACCTCACCTTTAAGATTTCAGCCTTCTAGGACTAAACCATTTCCTCTTGAAGTATTTCAAAACAGTGCAATAACTATCACTGGATGAGGCCCGCAGCTTGCCAACAAGAGGGTTGTTAAGACACTGGCACAGGCTGCCCAGGGAGCTGGCAGTCGCCACCCCTGGAGATATTTAGAAGACACATAGCTGAAATGCTGAGGGCCATGGTTTAGTGATGGGCTTGGCAGTGGGAGGTGAGGGGTTGGACTTGATTAGCTTAAAGGTTATTTCCAACCAAAACCATCCTATGATTCTATGATAAAATCCAGCAATGCCCCGTAACAGGGAAGGCAGGTTGCTCATATCTCAGTGTAACAAACTTGAATAGCAGCACAAAGCCCTCAGGAGAGGCAGCAGAGCCTGCACCTCAAGTATCTACCCTCACAGCTGCCAGAGCAGTCCTATTCCAATAGGCAGGTATGCCTGAAAAGAGCAGCATCAACTTGTTCTTTAAGACCAGTTCTTTAGTTTAAAGAGACAGCTAGAGCTTGGCAAGGTGGGGACTGTTCCTAAAGTCTTCTGCTTTCAGAAGTCCTTCTGACAAGAAACCCAGGTACACTCTCTCCAGCAGATTCTCTACCACCCACACAGTTCAGCCTCAGTCATGAGGTTTAGTTCTTACACGTGCCTTAAGAGAGGAATCAGAAGGCCAGGAACAAATGCAACTGTGTAACAAAACAACTGTGTAATGACAACATTATAAACAGCAGCAGCTCATTAGGCTCCTTCAGCAACGCAAAGCCCATCATCACCTGCTTATTAAATTTCCTGTTCAGAATCACGCTGGTCAGGTCAGTAGCATATTTGGAGGAACTGTATGATTCCTGCCCCTTGGCATGCTGATAGTCAGACAGGCTGAAGGCAGACTCCCTGGCATTGCTGGAAGAGGTCCAGATGAGGCGCGAGGGCTTCTCGTTACCGCAGAGCAGCGACTCCAGCTGACGGACCTGCACAACAATTGTCACCTTGTTTAACACACTGGGGTTCTTTAAGTCTTGCACTATAGCTTTGCAGTTCTTAAAAGCCATGAGTTGATCCCAGCTCCCCTAGTCTTGGCCAGTCTTCACTAGAAGCAGCTGCTGCTCAGGTATAACCTCAACCCAAGGTCCACCAGGAGCGTTTACAAGCAACCACCATTCTCTTACTGAGGTGCTGGAGTCTTGGTACTCCTCTTGGACAGAGAGAACCAGGTACAGTTTAGCTCTAGCCACTGACTAACTAGAGGAACTCGGAGGTTATATTAACCCTTGTGACAATGACTACCACCATTTATAGCTACTTTAACAAAGCCCAAGACCTTTGCCCTATCATGCAACACTTGTAAGTACCTAAAGGGTGGGTGTCAGGAGAATGGGGCAACAGCTTTTTTGTAGTGTCCAGTGACAGGACAAGGGGTAATGGACAGAAGCTGCAACACAGAAAGTTCCACTTAAACACAAGGGAAAACTTGTTCAGTGTTGGGGTGAGGGAGCCCTGGCACAGGCTGTCCAGGGAGGATGTGGAGGCTCCTTCTCTGGAGGTTTCCAAACTCTCCTGGACATGTTCCTGTGCCCTCTGAGCGAGGGAAACCAGCTTTACCGGGGAGTTGGGCTGGATGAGCTATGGAGGTCCCTTCCAACCCCCAGCACTCTGTGACTCTATCTGTCAGGATGCAGCCTGGATCAACACCCAAACCTGTAAGGCAGAACTGGTTCATACATACCCCCTGTGCCCATCCCTGCCCACATCAACTACCCAATCCAGGGCTCGATCTTCAGACGCAGCCTCACCAGGATAAAGTGTCCAAAGAGGTTGGTAGCAAACACCTCCTGAAATCCATCTCCGTTCAGCCTGTCCGTCTGGGTCATTATGCCTTCTGCAGTGGTCAGCATGTGAAGCACTTTCCTGGAAGCCAATGACAGGGCTTAGAGAGGAAGACTGCCAGGAGACAGCTACTGGTCCCCTGCTTTAGTCATTCAGAAGCATCTCACAGGCTCCACACAGACTTTATAGTTTCACCTTCATGTGCTCTATTAATCCATGAGAAAAATGGCTGGAAAAAGTTTAGAGTATCCTATCCCCTTCATTTACAAATATTTCAGCACTGACTAGGCTAGACTTGATCCTTCCTTCAATTCACCACAGCCAAATGCCATCTAAAAATCTGGATGTGAAATAGAGGAGCAAGACAACAAAATCAAGCTCTAGCGCTGGAACTGAGCCCTAGGGCCATGTCTAGCTGAAATAAGTCAGCCAGTCTAGTTCAACATCCCAACAAGTCTACTATAGACTTGACACACATCACTTTGCTCCCCAGCTCAGCTTCCCCACATCACTTATAGAACAGGGATGTTGATCCTCATGACACTTGGGGAATAAGTATCAATTAGTAGCTCCACAGCTCAGAACAACTATAGAAACCTGCAGTGGAACCAAAACAACAGTAAGGACAGCCAATAAGAGCAACTTTCACCTCCCCAGCAACACACCAGCATTTTTCACTTGGTGCCTAGTGCCAGGAACTGCTGGATTTAGGTAAACTCCTGTTCTCTCCCTGCACACAGTGGGCCCCATACCAGGCACCAGAAGCAGCACTGGGTGCTCTGGAACACAGCTGCCAAGCCCCCGCCACACAAGGCCATCCATCCCATGAGGATGTGCTCTGTGTCACACTGGAGAAAGGAGGCAGGGTCTTCATCCTCAGACCCAAGGGCATGCCCTAGCCACAATGCAGCTGCCAGCATCGCAAACAGCCCAAGTCGGGGACCAGACCCCATCCCCTACATCTCCTACCCGGTGAGGAGACCGTGCCAGAGAGCCTTGAAGTTCACATGTGGGTTGGGCATGATCCCAGCATTGAGGTAGATGAAGTCCAGGCGCTGAAACCTGTGTAGGGAAGCACACAGAGGTGAGGGGGCGACAGCGGAGGTCTGGTGGGGGTTTGATGGGGTAGAGGACGGAGATCCGATACCTGTGGCGGAGCTCCTGGGCGACACGCAGGACGGAAAGCAGGTTCCCCAGGTCCACTTCCACCGTAGAGACCTGAGCGGCGGGGTGAGCTTCCAGGAGGAGGTCTCGCGTGGCCTCGCTCTTCTGGGCGTTACGGCAGGCGATACACAGATGGATGCGGCCATCCTCCTCCAGCAGCCGCTGGCACAGCGCCAGCCCCACGCCGCTGCAACGGTAGCGTGTCAGACAGCACCGCCGCGGGGGCTGGGGCGAGCCTCGGCGGGACGGGACAAGCCCGGCTCCTCCCGGCTCGCCGCAGCCCCGCTCCGTTATCGTTCCCCGGCGGCCCCGGCACTCACCCGCTGGCGCCGGTCACCAACACGACTCGCTCCATCCCGCACGGCCACTGCGGCCCCGCCGCCCCCCGCGCCGCTATGAGCGCGGCCCGCGCGTGACGCCCCGCCGCGCCCGCCAATCGCCGCGCGCCCGGGGGGCGGCGCCCGCGCGGCCGGTGGCGTGACCGTGGGACGAGCGGAGGGGGCGGGGCCGCTGGGGACACGCCCCTCACGGCGCGCACGTGGTACGCAGGCCACGCCTCCCGCCCGCAGGCCACGCCCACAAACAGTGCGGGCCCCAGGCCACGCCCTCGCCCACAGGCCACGCCCTCACCCACAGGCCACGCCCTCACCCACAGGCCACGCCCTCACCCACAGGCCACGCCCTCACCCACAGGCCACGCCCTCGCCCACAGGCCACGCCCTCACCCACAGGCCACGCCCCCTGCTGACATCGCGCCGCGCCGCCGGGCTACTGCTGCCGCTGCTGCTCTTGCGCTGCCTGACCTTGCGCTGCCTGACCTTGCCTTGCCCTGCCCTGCCTGACCTGGGCTTGCCCTGCCCGACCTTGTCTTGCCTTGCCCTGCCCTTGCCTTGCCCTGCCTGGCCTTGTCCCTGGTTTACCGTTTCGCGTGTGACCGTTTCGCAGCGCGGCTGCGGCAGAGGGATGCCCGGGTGCGCAGGTCCTGCCGGAGATCGTCGGTGGGGACATGGCTGGAGGCGGGAATGGGCACAGCAGCCCTCTGCACTGCCCCAGGCGGCGGGACAGACCCCCGCAGCCCCAGCGCGCTGCTTGCGTACCCCAGGCACACTTGGTCCGGTGGGAGCTGCGGTTCCCGTGGGCAGCCGTGCCCCAGCCCAGCACAGTGCTCCCAGTCTGAGGCAGCCCTGGGAGACACCGCCGTGTATTCAGGGCAGGGATGGGGCAGCTGAGAGCAGAGGCAGGCAGGTTACACAGCGTGAACAGAGCCTGACATCACTCTTGATCCAGCTGCCAAGGTTACAAATGCAGTGGGGATGGGATCAGCAAGACTGCATGTGGGGAGACCCATCAGGCCCTCTGCAGAGCACAGACCCCTATCTCTGTCCTCCCCTCTCCCAGACCCACTGTCCTGCCTTGGCCCCTGCCCAGGGGCATCTCGGGACGTGGATGCTGAGCTTGAGCACCCTCTCTGTTACCCCAGGAGCTGGGCAACTGGTGTGGCTTAACCAGCACATCTCTTGAGCATCCTTCCTCCATCTCTTCCACTGTTACCTGTGTGCAGTCCCCCAGGCTCTCCCCACACAGCATCTTGGGATCCAGGGCGCAGCCCCAGAGCCCCCTAACCCATGGCTCCTGGGCAGGCTCACAGATGAGCTGCTTGCTGAATGCCCCAAGGAAAACACACAGCCAAATTCACGTAGCAAGTGTCTCTTCTGCGGGTTTGCCCCTATATATAGGTGCATCTACTGAATATATACATGCCTTAGCAATAGTATACTGGAAACTGTGCCACGCGTGACTTGATGGTGTTGAACTAATGTGTACAAAAGTATGGAGGGGTCCATGTACCCTTTAAGTACAAAGTTCCTTCTGTCCAGCCACAGGAGAGTCTGACCGTGGGGCACAATGCGTAACCTGCCAGGGTTTCTGGAGAGCACATAGCTTTGGCACCTGCCTAGTTTGCTCACGGAGCTTCTGGATCCAGGAGAACAGACTGGTGCCAGACCGCTGTGGGATGCTCACCGTAGCAGAGTTCAGCTCTTCAGCCGAGCTGCAATCCCCGGGCTGAGGGCCAGGGGTGCCCGCTGCTCCATGCTCACGGGCTGTTGCAGGCTCAGGCATCGGGCAGAAGGCGGCGACAGCTCTGTTATGTGCATTCCTCTCATGACAAGTGAAGACCTGGGTTAGCCCTGGGAGAGGAGGACCTGGAGGTTTCCCCTTGGAGGTGAAAGGTGCTAATGTTCCTCTGCCCTCGGCCACGAAGCATCTGCCGGGCAGCCAAAATGCATTCCGTCAGCAGCTGAGCAGCTCTGGAATGGCTGTGGAGGGCGAGAAGGGGTCCCCTGGGCATGTCCCTCGCTGGGGCTGGCATGCCCACAACTCCCTGGCTGCCATGGAGCAGCCATAGCTGAGCATGCTGCCTGCTCCAGCAGCCCAGCGAGGAGCTGGGAGTACTCTCAGGCTTCTCCCTGTGCAACTAGGGGCTGGCTGGCCAGGATGAGGCTTCCTGCCCCTCCATGTGGCATGTCCAAGTGTCCCAAAATGTCCAGAGAGTTTTTGTTTTCACCCTGTATTACACAGTCCGCTGTGAGCTAGTGGCAACTCCCAGCTCCTCCTCAAGCAGGTTGCAGCTGCCGGACAGTCCTTGCTCCAGCAGGCACATCCCTTCCCCAGGTGCCTGCCCCATGCGTGGAGCCTGAGCTTCCTCACGGAGACAGTCCAGCTGATGTTCCTCCCCTCTGACCAGGGGACAGGAGCTGTTCTGTCCCAGTCATAGTCACCAAAGAACACGTTGCATCAATAAATAACCCTCATTTCAGCCTGCCTCGCCCCCGGCTCAGGTCGGCAGGCAAGCGGGAGCTCCGAGCTGTCCCACGCCGTGCCTCTCCTTGCTGCCCTTGGCGTTTCCCTCCGAGGCTTCACTGTACAATGAGAACAAGACCAGCTGCCCGGGTTTTATTGCTAAGTCCGAGTGAAGTGGCTTCGGTTTGCGTACGGGGCTCCTCTGGGGATGGGGAGGGATGGGGACCGGGCTGGGGAGGAGCAAAGGGTCATTCTTCACTGGCTGACTCTTGGAGAAGGCGATGGATGTCCTGGAAGGACGGACGATCTTTGGTGTCCCGTCTCCAGCAGCTGAGCATTAGCTTATAGACTGAGTCAGGGCAAAGTGCAGGCTGGGGAAGGTAGGTCTTCAAAACAAAAGACAGAGAGTTACTGCCACAGAAACCAAAAGCAAACTGCTTCTGGGGAGCCCTGTTCCTGCAAGCACAGGGCTGAGGGGCTGTGCTGGTGTATGTTCAGGGGCAAGGGGACGACTGCTCACATCTCCCAGCCTGGCTAAAGGCCTGGAATGGTCAGCAGGCAAGCGGCACATTGGGCTGTGCAAAGTGCAGGGTTTGCTGAGCCAAGCTTTTCACCAGGACTCAATCCCAGAGGAGCTCCTGTCCCAGAACTCTCCCATAGCCAAGGTCCCTATTTCATCACCCTAGTGTTTCTCCTCAGGTCCCCAGCATCCCAAGCACACTGTAACCATCTCATACTGTCCCATCCCATCCCTTCCCATCCCATCCCATCCCATCCGTACCTGCCGGCCCTGGTCCCGGAAGAACTCGCCGGTGTTTTCGATGACCTGCTCATCGGAGAGCTGGGAGTAGGGCTGCTCCCGGCAGAGTGTGAAGGTCTCCCACAGCGTCACGCCAAATGCCCACACATCACTGGCTGTTGTGAACTTGCCCTGGCCAGAGGGAGCACAGCAGAGTCAGGCATGGGCACTACTCCAGCCTGCTCTGTCAGTCCTACATGGCCAGGGTTCTGCCTCTTTCTGCATGCTTCAGCTTTCAGATATATGGGCCCAGAGGGGAGCTTGAGCCTGCAGACCTGCTCTCTGCCTAGTGCCAGAGCCTGGTGAGCTCCAGGTCTGTCTTGCAGCAACTGCTCTGAGAGCTAGGGCTTGGTAATGACCCAGCTCCTGCAAAGATGAGAAGTAACCCTGCTCCCTCTTCCAGGTCTGACCTTGGCCAGGAGAAAATGTCATAGAATCACAGAGTCGTGGGGATTGGAACTGACCTCCAGAGCTCATCCAGCCCAATCTCCTGCTAAAGCAGGTTCCCCTCGATCAGGTCATACAGGAACGTGTCCAGGTGGGTTTGGAAACCTCCAGAGAAGGAGCCTCCACACGCTCCCTGGGCAGCCTGGGCCAGGGCTCCCTCATCTCAGCATCAAACAAATCTTTCCCCTTGTTTCAGTGGAGCTATTTGTGTTCCAGCTTATGTCCTAATGTCCCCTTGTCCTGTCAGTTGGCAGTACACAAAAAAGTGTCGCCCCAGTCTCCTGACACCCACCCTTTAGGTACTGATAATTGTTGATGAGGTCCCCTCTCAGTCTTCTCTTTCCTAGGCTGAACAGCCCCAGGTCCCACAGCCTTTCCTCATCAGAGAGATGCTCCACTATCATCTTGATAGCCCTGCCAAGCATCCTACTCAGAGGCTGGGACACCAGAGGTCACCATAGTCCCCTCACCCCCCTCTTGAAAAGTTGCTTTCTGCATGCTTCACCCCAAAGCTGGGCTCCAGGGAGAAGAGACTTCCTCACTCCTGCTCCCCTCCAACCCGAGGTACAGAGGCCATGAGCAGTGCCGGGGCCGTGCGGGTGAGCGGGCTGCGTACCAGCAGGATGCTCTCCCAGGACATCCAGCGGATGGGCAGCACTGCCCGGCCCTGGATGCGGTAGTAGTCCCCGCTGTAGAGGTTCCTGCTCATGCCGAAGTCGGCGATCTTGATGGTGTACCGCTTGCCCACCAGGCAGTTGCGTGTGGCCAGGTCCCGGTGCACGAAGTTGAGGGAGGAGAGGTACTTCATGCCAGAGGCGATCTGAGTGGCCATGAACCGCAGGTCGCTGTAGCTGCCGGGACACACGCACACACACACGCAAAGGAAGGAGGAGTGTGGCGCTGCAAAGGACAGGCCGTAGGCAGGGAGCGGGTACAGGGCCCTGCGGCTCTGCCGGTTACCTGAGGGTGGGCGCGGGGCCGGCAGGGGGGCTGCCCGCGTGCTGGCGGGACAGGAACTGGTTGAGGTCTCCGTTCTCCATGTACTCGGTGATCATGCAGAGTGGGTCATCCGCAATGCACACGGCCAGCAGACGGATGATGTTGGGGTCCTTCAGCCGCGACATGATCTTGATTTCCTTCAGAAAATCATTCCTTTCCGGAACAGAAACCACACGGATGGGATAGACAGAGCCGGAGGTGCACACGGACAGGCTGAGCGTGACCCACCCGCGCGTGCCCTCCCCTGGGACTGGGGCCATGGGAGGGAGCTCAGGGCTGATCCACACGTGGGCACAGGGGGCACAAGGCTCAGCAAGGACCGGGAATCCCAAATGCCAGGCAGCTCAGACATGTGGTCCT
Organism: Colius striatus; assembly: GCF_028858725.1. Taxonomy (NCBI): domain Eukaryota; kingdom Metazoa; phylum Chordata; class Aves; order Coliiformes; family Coliidae; genus Colius; species Colius striatus. Next base: position 9,408,081 of record NC_084768.1, on the reverse strand, counting down.
TGCTGCTGGAGGCAGGGCTTGCTTTCCAAGCATCCTGGCTCTTCTGGGGGCTCTATGTGAGGGGCAATGCAGGTTTCTGTGCACCTCCAGCCCCGTACCTGGCATTCTTGTTGGCATCAGCTCGCAGCATCTTCACGGCCACCAGCACCGGGTGGTCGGAGCTGGCGTCCAAGCCCTCCAAGACAAAGTCCTTGCCTGTGAACTTCTCCATCCCCTCCACTTCACAGAGATGAACCTGGAGAGGGGACAATGGGCAGCCATTATCCCCACAACTGTCAGCCTCCCCTGGCCCCCAGGAACTGGGAAGAGCCCTGCTCAGAGGGGGTCCAGCTCTCACTCACCTCCCCAAACTGGCCTTCCCCTAGCTTCTCCTTGAAGGTCAGCAGCTTCCTGGGGAACTCCTCGACAGCCACATCCTTGCCAGAGAGCAGGTCCATAGTGAGGGCCGGCACGGAGTAGGTGTTGCCGCCCGTCACACCCTGCAGGTTCACGATGTCGGCCTCGGCATAGTGCGGGACGCCCTCGGGGACACCGGCCTGGGGTGGCTTCGCAGGGCCACTGCAGCCTGGGGGAGGACAGCGGGGCCAGCCCTGCTGTGGGTGTCCTGCAGTGCACCCTCTTCTCCCCAGCACCTGCTCACACTCCAGCCACTTGCTTCTCTATCCCCTTCCTCCCCAGAGCCCCCTTGCTACCCTGGCATGTCTGGGCTCCTGCAGACATCCCCGGCTGCTCTACTCCTTCCACACCAACCCAGTCCCAAGCACCAGGGGAGCAGGGATCAGGGCCTGATCTCTGGATCACCAAGGAAAAGACACCAGAGCATCCTGAGGAGGATGGTGGGGACACAACTCAGCCTGGTGATGGACACCGTTGATGGCTCTCAGCCACAGATGTTGCGTGACCTCTGGGCAGGATGCACAGGAGCTTGTGCAACCTCCCTCCAACCCCTCTGTGCCAAACTGGAGATCGGCCAAAAGCCAGGGCTGGGGAGCAGAGGCTGCAGAAGGTTCCATGGCTCTGAGCAGGCAGAGGGGTCTGGCTCTCACCTGTGTCCTCCTCCCCCAGCGGGAACTCGGGCAGCTTGCGGATGAGGCGAGAGGGCTCCTGGTAGTCGGGTCCCAGGGGGAATATGCGGTCATAGGTGGAGCTGGACTCCTGCTCGCTGGAGGAGGAGGAGCGGTTGTGGTTGAACATGCTGGACTCACTGGGCAGGGAGAGGCTGACTGTCATTTCATCGTCCAGCATCCTCCGTGATGCCTGTGAGAGCGGGGCAAGGAAGGAGAGAGCTGGGACAGAGGATCCCCACCAGCACCCATGGGACAGTGTCTCCTGTGCTCTGTGCTCAGTTGAGCCCCCATCTCCGGTGGCCTGCCTAGGGAAGACATTTGTCCTCGTGTTCCCCCCACCTCCATTGTCTCCCTCTATGGAGAAGTCTGGCTCCATCAACCTCTGTGACTGTTCCCGCTTAGCTTGGGCTCCTCTTCCCCAGCCCAGCTTCAGAACAGAGGGATGGACAAGCAGGCAGGTCTCAAAGTCACAGCCCTGCTCAGCTAAATCTCCTCTCCTGGGAGATGGGTGCAAATCACAACCTTCCCAAGGAGAGGAAGAGAGCATCAGCCCTCCCATGCTTTCCCCATGCTGAGCTCCCAGAAGAACCTGCCCAGGACGAGCCCACCGCCGCGGGGCACCTCGCCAGCCACCCCATGCCACCTTCTCCAGCATCTTCTGCCAGAACTGCCGCCACAGGATGATGACAATGATGGCCACGAGGATGAAGATGATCGCCACCAGGCACCCAATCAGGATGCGTGTGTTGCTGTCGTCTACCTTGAGTGTGGGGTCTGGCAGGAGAAGGGAACAGCAAGAGCCAGTCACTCTGAGGCATGAGGGAGAGCCCCTGCCCCTTTCCTCCATCGAACAGGGCAGAGCACCTATCGAATCTCCACACCCAGCTCAGGGTGATGTGCTTTTCAATGTCTTACCATAAGTGGTGGGGACCACAGGCATCTCTGGAGGGGCCACCGAGTTATTGTACATGGCTGCATCTGGCAAGGGAGAAGAGGAGAGCATCAGACTGGGGAGGGTGAGGGTGACCCACAGCCCCACTCCTTCCTTGAGACCTCTCCAGAAGGGTCTGGTCCCCACGAAACGAAGCTCATGGCAGCAGGTACCTGACTGGAAGGTGATCTCACTGAACATCATCCAGGTGTCAGCGAAGTAGTACTGGCACTTGATGGCGCTGGCCATGCGGTGGAGCAGGGGCACGGTGACGAAGCGGGCGCTGGGGTTCACGTCATCCAGCACCAGCACCGAGGAGATGGCACCAGGCTCCCACTCGCTGGCATCAGCACGGAAGTAGCACTGTACCTCCTTGAAGATCTTCACCCCTTTGGCGAACATGTTGTTGCAGTGGACCTGTGGGGCAGCCTGTCAGCGCAGCTGCGGTGGGGGGACAGGGATGGGGACAAGAGGTGGCACGCAGACCTTCATGGCGGTGAAGTTCCTGATGCGGTCGAACTCGAAGGTGATCTCCACGTAGCCGCTGGCGGTGCTCTCGTTGCGCCAGCCCACATAGTCATAGCCGGGCCAGACGTGGTACTCGTGGGTCTGTGTGAAGTCATCCAGCCCCGACACCCCATCCGTCAGCTGGCCCAGGCCCTCCGTCATGCTGCAGCGGGGCAGGGGGAGAGGGACCATGACTCTCGCCAACCCCACAAACCTGCCGCCACCCAGTACCTCCCCCCGCAGCTCCTCACAGCCCCCGGGACATTTGGGATGGGGGTCTGTCCTCTGGGGAAGGCTGCCAGATGCTGAACGGGGGGTGTTTATTCCATCACCATGCCAGAGTGATGCCATGGCATCACTCTGCCTGCCAGAGCTGGCTGTGTCCCTTGCTTCACAAAATCACAGAATCATTTTGGTTGGAAAAGACCTTTCAGATCATGGAGTCCAAGCCCTTCCCTCACCCTGCCAAGCCCATCACTAACCCATGGCCCTCAGCACCTCAGCTACAACACGGCTTTGCAATAGCTCTAGGGCTTGGGACTTGCCTACCTCCCTGGGCAGCCTGGGACAGGGGCTGACAACCCTCTCAGTGAAGATGTTCTTCCTAATCTCCAATCTAAACCTCCCGTGGTGCAACTTGAGGCCATTTCCTCTCGTCCTATCACTCATTACTGGAGAGAAGAGATTGACCCCCACCTCACTACAACCTCCTGTCAGGTAGTTGCAGAGAATGATCATGTCTTTTCTCAGCCTCCTCTTCTCTAGGTTGAACGCTCCCAGCTCCCTCAGCTGCATCAGACTTGTGCTCCAGACCTTTCCCCAGCTTTGTTGCCTATTTCTGGACACTCCAGCACCTCAATGTCCTTGAAGCGACCCCTGTCTTCAGGGACACCCCAGGTATTTGCTCTGCTAGGGGTCAGCACATCAACTTGAAAACGCAGAGAAGAAACATCCCCCATCCCCTCCTTGCCTGGCACAGCACCTACAACACGTGCAAGCTCGCCCGGTCCTCACCTGTACCCAAACGCCCCGTCGTACACCGAGTCATTCAGGTAGATGACGGTGCCCCCGGGAAGGACGAGCTGCTGCCCGGCCGGCGCGTTGTAGGACACCAGCCCGTCTGTGGGGAGGGGGGGCTGAGTGGCCACCCACGCCGGGCACCCGCCCAGCCAGCCCCCGGGGCTGTGGGGAAGGGGCGGGAGGGCAGCACGCACCCAGCCAGACGCAGCCGTACAGCTCCACGCGCAGGCAGACGTTCATGGAGTGGTCGGTGACGGGGATGAAGCGCACGAAGCGGGCGATCAGCGGTGGCTCCAGGTCCTTGAGGACAATGTCGTAAGGGTTGGTGTTTCCCTCCAGCACCTGGGGAGGGAGAAGCACGGTGGGGCTGGGTAAGTGCAACCCCCAGCCCCTGCCACCCAGGGCAGCCCTTGCCCACCTCCTCACCTGCTTCCCTTGCCGGTTCCTCCAGGAGATCCAGCGCGTGCCATCCCGGCTGTAGTTGATCTTATACTTGGGGGCAAACTCATTGCCGTGGCCGCCGGCGTGGCGTCCCTGGGTGCCCACCAGCGTGATGAAGTGCAGGGCGTGCAAGTCGATCTGCAGGAACTCCTTCAGGTCATCAGGCTCCACTGGAATCTCAGGACACCAGGCACCATCGCCATCCTCCGAGTCCAGCCTGCGGACCCAGAGTGGAGGAGCCATTTGCAGGTGGCCGAAGCCACCCCCGTACCCACCATGTGCCTCTCTGTGGCAGCCCAGGCCCAGCCGTGGCTGTGGCAGGAGGATCCCCTCACTCACCGTCCATACTTGGCGGCTGTGGACTCAGACCACTGGCTGGAGGCTGAGATGTCCTCGTCGGGGATGAGCCCGCCTGACATGCCCAAGGGATACCGGCACACCGCTGCAACGAGACAGGCGGGCACCGTGTGGGCACCCGCCAGCAGGCACTGTGTGGGCATCCCTCCTCGCCTCCCCTGCCCGGATATGTGCTGAAATACAGCACTCTCCATCCCTTTGGCTTACAGAGCAGGGGACAAAAGACGGGAGGATAGTCCTGTGCAGGCAGACACCTGCCTAGGCAAATGGAGGCACTGACTAGAGCAGATGCCAGGCCAGCTCAAAGCAAAGCTGGGAGCAAGAGGAGGCAGCACTCCAAGGGCTGTCCCCAGAGATCCCTTCAGCCGTCCTGGCAAGTACTTCAGCTGCGGTGGAGGGACAGCCCATGGGCTGGCAGTGCTGTCCCCATGCTCCTCATTCTGGGGACATCTAGAGGGCTGGCTCCAGAGGCCACTAACCCAGAAAAACACTCATGTGCTGCAACCTGTTCCTAGCTGTGTCACCCTGCCGCTCCCCACACCTGCCCGGGGCAAATACTGACAAAGGCTGGTGCTCACCCTCCCTGCTGCCCCCATTGCCAGCCCCGCTTCTGCTCCCGCTGTGAGTGGAAAAGTACTAGGGGTGGCAGTGGCTCCCCCGGCACTGCAGCCACACCGCTGCCCAGGAGTTATATTTTCACACCCAGCTGCTAAGAGAGCTGCTGAAAGACTGTCTTGTTTGGCCATGTTTACTGTCTGGCCGCCTGCTCCAGCCCACAGCTCTCCCTGCACACACTGCCCTGAGCAAATGCCTGCACCCAGGTGGCAGCACCCGGGCCAGGATGCAGCACCCAAGGGGTACCAGCACCCAAGGGGTACCAGTACCCAAGGCATACTAGCACCCATGCGAGGATGCAAGGCCCATGTGAGGATGCAGTGCTCAGGTGAGGATCTGGTGCAGGGGCCACCTCCTGCCCCAACAGCTCACCCAGTGCTGTGCCAGTGAGAAGCCCATGCCCCCAGGAGCAGTGCTGCCTGGCAACTGACTCTGTCCCTGTGTCTCTGCACCACAGGGACCGTCTCCTGTGTCTGGCAGAGGGATGGGCACACCTTCAGCATCAGCACTCTCCCACAAGCAACACTCTGCAGAGTGCAGCTCCCACTGAATCCCATCAAATGCAGAGCCAGCCCAGCTCCTTTACCCCAGGCAATAACCATCCTTGCCAGGCTAAGCTGGCACTACCAGCCTTGGATGGCTGCAGAAGAAGTAGGATTGGTTGCCTGAGCAGCCTCCAGGGAAGATCCAACAAACTCTTCCCACAGATGGAAGAAGGGTTTGAAGGGACTTGTTACAGGGATGCCCTGGGGAAGCCCTGACATGCTGAAGGAGCCTGGGCTCTGTGTCCATCCCCACCACGCAGGACGGGGCTGAGCCCTGCACAAACAACCATTTAAACACACTTGTCTGGCTGACGCCCGGCGCAGTGTTGTGGTTCCTGAGCAGAAGCCAGGCACCTCGTCAAGCCGCTTTACTAAAGCCAACCTTGGTTTTCCTGCAAAAACCACCAAAGAAAGCACATCCCAGCAGCAGCAAACAATACCCTGGCACCTCACCTTTGGAACACCACAGTCTCAAAACTGAGTGGGCTCGAAGAGCACCCACTGAAGAAGGGTCCCCTCTGAGCCTGTGTCTCTGACTGCAGCGCTTTGCCCACGTCTCACCACTCACCAGTGCCAGGAGCGGTGCCTGTGACACATGGAGGATGCTTCCAGGGTCACTGGCAGTAACAGCAGAGTGACTAGGCAAGCCTGGGCTTAGGAAAATTCCCAGAGATAGTGGAGATGATGTGAGCCCAAGCTCAGAAGGCCTGGCAGGAGCAGAGTCCAGGGAAACACACCACTTCTTGCAGCCACTTGGTCCCCATCTCACTTACCTGGATTGACCTGGGCTCTTGCAGCCCATGGGACGTGCAGCAGCAGCAGCAGCAGGGCTGGTCTGGGGCTGGCTGGCATGTCGGCAATCCTGTGGAGACAGAGCCAGGGCTCGTCATGCTGGGATGGCCAGCTGAGGATGGGAGGGCTCCCCCAGTTCAAAACCCTGTGTCCCCTCTTCAGCCTCAGAGGAGGAGCAGGGCCCAGGGCTCACACTTGCCGTGGTGAAGAGTCCCATCCTCTCTGCCACCCCCACCAGGAGCTGTGGCATCACAGTGCCACACTGATGCAGCCAGTCCCTGGCCCTGCCACGGCCCTGCAATGGAACAGCCATGGGGACCACACCAACCTCCCAGAGCTCTGCTCCGGGCTGGCGCCATCCGGCTCCAGTGACGGGCAGAATGGCTCCGGCTGGGCCGCCCGCCCTTGGCCGGCTTGGAGAGCACAGGCATTGCACAACCCCATCACACACACAACAGCGTAACAGGACTCTGCAACAGGCAGCTTCCCTGCCTCCTGGCTCGGCACAGTGTGGCAGATAAGCACTCCACATTTACAGCATGCTGGTTGGGACAGTTCTCTATGGCAGAGTTGAGCCCGAGGATGTGAGTGACACAGAAAGGGGAAATGAAGGGAGGGCACGGGAGCAAGCTTGCACCCTCTGCCTCCTGGGGAGATGGGGCTGGAGGGAACCTGGGAGTCTTGGCAACAGGGCTCGAGCTGCAGCAAGGGGAGAAAATGGGCTGGTTCTGTCAGGGCTCCTGTGAGTACGGTGCAGCCCGTGGCATGAGGGGAGCCCTTCCAGGCCCCAGCCCTGGGACGTGCCTGGCCTCTGAGCCATAGCTACCTTGCAGGGCAGCAGCCATCGTCCTGGCTCTGGCTACCTCTTGGCTGCCAGGAACCCCAAGAGCCTGAGCAGCTCCTGCTGCACCCACATGCCTCTGAGGAACCACCATGGGCAGAGCACCATGCTGGGGGAGCACCAGGGGCACCCCTGAACATCCCAGCCCTGCCTCAGGCTCCTGGGGCTTACCCCCTACCCCCCTTATTTGCCCAGGGGACATTTGTGCTCCTGGGAGAGCCCATCACACCAGATTAGTCCTCTTTTTGTTAAAGAAGGCTATTTTAATCAAGGTTACATGTACATTAACCTTTGCAGGATCAACTCACAAACCTAGGGGTTCAGGAGACAGTAGCTCTGGGCCAAACAAGACCTGGATGCACCCAGGTGCTGGGCTGGCACCACTCCACGTGAGGACCCACAGCCTTGTCCCTGGCCACCAAAAGAAAGTCCAAACCTACTCTGACACAGCTGCCACATGGCTGGGAGGTGCTGGGTACAATCCCTGCTCGCCAGCAAACCCATCCTTGGCAGGGCAGGAGCGGGGCACAGCTTACTGCCACCAGCTCAGGGGAAGGCAAAGTCCTGGGAGCTGCCACCAACACCCTGCCCAGCGCTGCTGGATTCCCTGGGTGGGAGTCTCTGCTAAACACCACGAGCTCTGCAGAAGGTATAAATAAACACCTAGACTCAGGGTCATTTTTTTTCTCTCCTTTTCCCCCAATTGTTTTCTTGCAAAAGCACATACATGGTTGCTGGTTTTTTTACCTCTTTTATTCCCAGCTGTGAAAGTTTAGTTAGTTGCAACTAACTCAGCCAGAACTGGGAATTTCAGCTGCATCTCTTGAGGCACACATGAGGGCTCCTGCCTTTGATAAAGGCCACTTCCTCCAGCAGTAAACTCTCAATTTCCTTCTGCATTCCAAAAACCATCCAGGGATATTTTTTTTCCCCACTATTCTTTCAGGCTGAGTAAACTGTTTAAGCATCAGGACACCAGATGCCATCACCTCCGACAGGGAATGCATTTACATTGAGTTTAGTATAGGGAAACCATTCCCCTGCAGCCGTTGTGAAGGGCCCGGGGGAACGGGTCACTCCTCAGGGGAACGGGACGGGGCGACAGTGGGGAGATGGTGACGCAGGCACTGAGGCTGGGGGCTAAGGGACACGCGGCCAAAGTGGCCAAGCAGTGTTGGCAACTCAGCTGGAAAGCATTGCTGTTCCAGCAGCCTTGAAAAAGGGATGGCTTTGCAACATTTTGTCTCAAAATATTTGCCCAAAATTTTCAATGGCTGGAAATTTTGAGTGTGGAGAGATTTTTTGGAGCTCCTCCCTGGCGTCACCTGGGCCTGGGAGCTTCCCTCAGCCACTGCCTTCCAGTTTTTTCTCCTCTTTGTTATTTTACCCCTTCTTATTCTGTTGAAATCACTAGTGGATATTAGCAGGACAAAAATGAAATCCACATTTGTTGAGACAAAGCTTACTACTCGCCCCCAGCCTGCTTATCCCAACTGAGTGCTGCTGTCCTGCCAGCACCAAAGCAGCAGCATCTGTGGACGAGAGGGATGGACAGCAGCAGCCTGCACACCCTACACACACACCAAGCCCTGGACACAGGTCTTCCAGGGCTCCTGTTGCAGCCCTCTGTCCTTGCATGGGGCTGGGGGCTCCGCTCCTGCTGGGATAGCAGGCAAGTGGGCCCTGCTGAGGCCATGATGGAGGGAACACCCCCAAGCAGTGAGAGGCTCCCTGTGACCCTGGACCATGACCCAAGGTATACAGTGTGTGGATAAAGGGGTTTGGGCCCCCTACCCCAGCTGGCACTACAGCCCCCAGCATGCTGTGCCGCCAGCATAGCCTCAGCGGGAGTGCAGTGCAGCATGCTGGGACCCGTAGTCCTCCTCCTCTCCAAAAAAAATGCCATTTTAGACCTTCTCTGGGCTGGATGCAGCCCCATTTTCTGTAGTTGCAAGCACCTCCCCAGCCATGGGCCAGCCAGCTCGACTGGGAGCATCGCGGCCGTAGGGGGTGTGAGGAGCCGCTGCCATGTCCCCGTGGCTGCCAGCTGTCCTGGAGAGCTCTGCCAGCAGCACAGCCAGTGGCCAGGGCACCTGGGGATGTGGTCCTGGGGGTGCTGCACCCAGCAAACACTCCCTGCCGGCTGAGAACTTGCAGTCCTCCTCCCCTCTCCGTGCCACGGCGTCACCCTGCCACGGTGCAGCACACCACGGCATCATCCTGCCACGGAGCGGCCACGAGCGGGTCCTCGGCACCGGGACGCGGGGCGGGATGCTCAGAAGCACCATGCTGGTGGTCCCGTGTCCCCTCACCGCTGTGACCCGGTGCCTGGCTGGAGGACCCTGGGGACAGCAGGGCCTCCCTGGCTGGCCAGCACGGCCGTGGGCTCTGCCAACAGACACACGGGCGGGAGCTGTGGAGGGACACCAGGAAGCGCTGGCCTGGCACAAGGCACGGGGCAAAACGCTGTCAGTGGGGGCAAAAATGGAGAGAGGGGGCCAGATGTCACCTCGTCAGATGGGGACACCGTCCCGCTGCTGCCCCAGCCCCTTCCCAGGCAGACCCACAGCCTGGCCGCTCGGCCTGGGCTCTGCTCTGGAGCACAACTGACCACACATCCCCCCAAAATCCCAAGCCCAGAGGGGCAAACGCCTCCCTCAGAGCGCAGAGCAACTCACCGGAGCGGGGAAGCGGCGGCGGGCGGGCGGGAGGCTCCTGGCCCCTCACCGGGCCGGGGGAGCCAGGCGAGGAGCAAACTTCCCCGGGCTGATGCAAGATGCCTCTGGGAGCGCGTTCACATTCTGCAGATTCCTGGGAGCCGGCCAGAAATCCCACAATCCTACATCTTGCACATTTGGTTTCAATTAGGGAGCAGAGAGGGGGAGCCAGTCACCACTCCAGGCTGGCTTTTCGGCAGAGGTTATTTTCCTCGGCCCCAGGGAATGTGTGCAAAGCTGTAATTTACAGCAAAACCCATTCATAGAGCAAGAGAAAACATGAAAAAAAAGGAAAAATCCCCAGGGCCAGCAAAGGAACTTAAAGCAATAGGCAGCCTTTTGGTTTCCAGCATCGGACCCCATAGCTGTGGGGGTGGCACGTGTGTCCGGGAGCCTCCTCCTGCAGCATAGGGTGCAGGGGCCAGGTGGGACTCCCCCAAAACAAAGGTGATGGAGACATTCTGGGAGGCTCCATTGCTTGCCCAGAGGGTTCCACCTGGGTTATTCCGCTCCAGGCCCTGGTGGGAAGGGTTCTGGGCTCCTGCCCAGGCACATATGGCCAGGGGACAGCCGGAGAGGTGACCTGCCCCAGCTCCCCAAGCTGCACGCTAAGCTGGTGGCTTTACAGCATTTCCAGGCACCACAGCCACTGACCACACAACACAGCAGGGAGAAAAGAGTCATCAGCTCACCTTAGTTTTTGCACAATAGCTGTTAAAAAATAATCACTATTCTTTCAGATCAGTGTTTCCAGCCGTATTTTATGCCAGCACCCACCCTGCCATGGGAGGGAAGCAGAACCCCTGGGAGCAGGCCAGCACCTCCCAAAAATCACTCCTGCCCCACTGAGCACTCCACATTGGAGAAGGCACCTACCCCAGGGCTTCAGCCCTGCTCCCAAACCTCCAAACCACCCTCCTTGCCAGATTAATCAAGTCTCAGGCAGCAAGGGCTATCCACCGCTGGGCAAGGGGCCAGTGACATGCTGGGGCCTCTGGCTGCTGCCCCCAGGCAAGGGCTGTGGTGCCAGCTCAGCCATGAGCACTGAGACCTGTCCCAGGGCTCCCAGGCAAAGCAGAGCACCACAAGCACCTCTGGGCTGGCAGGGAGCATGTTAGTAAGGTGCCTGCCGTGGGACTCTGTGCCATGAGCCCTTGCCCATGCCTGGGTTGCCCTATGTGCCTGCCAGCACAAATGTCCACCAGCTTCCCTTGCCTCCTGCTACTTGGAACTGGCACTCCAGTAACTAATGCAAAGGTGATCTGCCAACAGAGCCAAAAAGCCAAAGCAGACACCTCCCCTCCACCCCTCTGAGTGCCCAGGGAGCCAGCCCGGGCTGCAATCGTTCCAGGCTCGGCATGCAGCCCCTTGCTTCTGCCACCACATGCATCTGCCCACCCTGAGGTGGGCCACACTGTGCTCTGGCTGCTGCCCACCTCCTGCTAAGGGACGTTTGCTCACTCTCCAGGAAGCAGAGATGTCCCTTCCGCATGTTGGACCCAGCAGGGCCAGTGGGCAGGGGGAGGTGGTGGTCCAGACCACCCACAGCACTCCTCACATGCTCCTCGCAGTCGCTCTGGCCCCCATCCCGGTCTGTGTCCCCCGGGACCCGTGGCTGCCAGCCTGCCTTGGCCACACACAGCCCAGCTGGCCCACAGAGAGCCACCAGCAGCCATGGAACCAGTCAGGACCTCCCGCACAGCCCCGGCTGCCCAGGCATGCTGCTTGAGAAGCTGGGGGCTGGGCTGAGCCTGGCACTTGGGGCACTTGGTGACTTCTCCTGGGGGCAGTGGTTTGCACCCCATTCCCAGTCCTGCAACAGAAAATCCCTCCCCAAGCAGCCACGGGGCAGTGGGCATCTGTGCCACCCTGTGCCAGGGGTTGCAGCAGGACTGAGGAGCAGCAGAGAGGGCTGATCACCATCTCCCCTCCTTAAAAAGGACACTTGGGGCAGCAGGCTCTGGCAGGAGAGCATCTGCTGAAAGCCACCGTCAGTAAAACACCAAGCAGATGACTGACAGGAGGGACTCAAGAATTTAATCGGGTGCTTCCAGTTGTGCAACATACAAAGGACGAGCAAAAGGGAGGCCATGGGCAATGATAAGGACCCTGGTAAAAAAAATAGTCATGTAGATTTGAGAAAAATAAAAATCCAAGATCAACCCCAGCCCCGTACCGTAAAAATCCTCTGCATGTACAGTGACTGCTACTATATACACGGTTAAAAACAAATGCCCACGGCCTGGAGTGCAAATGGCAGCCCCACAGCCGTGCTTCGTGGCAGGGGAATCCATCAAGTGTTTGGGTTTTAAATTAAAACATAAATAGAAGCGTAGGACATGCCAAGAACCAAGTGGGTGACATCCTCCTCTGCACAGGGCCAGAGCGAGCAGAACCAGCCCCTACAAGTCACAGCTCTAAACCTTCCTGTGAGGCAGCTGCCAGCCTGCCAGGTGGGACGGGCAGCCTGGCTCAGGCTCCGTGTGCCTGCTACAGCCCGTTCTTCACCAGCTCGTGGATCCCGTCCTCGTCGATGATGAGAGGCGCGCGGAACTCTCGGTCCTTCACGTACTTCTCCAGCCCCTGAGGGAGCACAAGCGGCTCGTTAGGAACATACCACCTCATCATCTGCTCTGCTGAGCTGCTCGTGGGTGTTTCTGGTTCAGGGTTGGCTGTCTTGAAAAGCCCCACAGTGAACTCCAGTCACGCTTTTGTGGTTCATCCCCTCCCCAGCCAGGGCTCACAGTGTGTCCCAACAGTCTCCCCACCCCACTGGCAAAATGCAAGGGTGCTCTGGAGAGACAGTACTCACTTCTCCTCCATAGGAGACAAGGGGAGAAATTTCACACTGGATTGGCAGGTCGTTTGCATCCTTCAAGCTGCAGAGATAAAGAAAAGGTCAGAAGGGTCAGCCACATCCCCAGGAGATCTCACAGATGCCAACGTGGGGGTCATCAGAGCTGTGTGTGGCCACACAGAGCTGCCCTGGGTTAGTCAAGCCTTGCGTGCTCTCCACCGAAGTGCAAGCTAAAGTTTAGATACCAGCAGTGACTGGAGGAGAGGAGAGCTTTAGATGCAGCTTTCACGAGGCTGTACGTGCCTTTCCACGTGTGCAACTACAGCAGCATCTGTGCCCCAGCCTGGACCTGTGGCCCCACGATACTAAGTGCAAGCCAGTCACCCCCTTCCTCTTCCTGCATCCTTGGGGGCCACACGAGATGCACTCACAGCATCTTCCTGTGTGGCTGACACAACAGGTCATTTTTCAACCATACTCCTGGCTCATCACAAGCTGAGGACACAGGGTAGGTGGGGAACACTCCTCACCACACTGCCTGCTCCTCCTGCCTTTGCCCCTTACACCAGCTCTTCCACCTCCTCTGCCCCGCACGCCAGCCTGAGCTGCTGAGGACAACACTCCTGCTGCCACCACCCTTTGTAGGACTCCCTGGGTCTCTGCTGTGGCTCCCAGCAGCCCAGAGGGCCCAGTTCACCCACTTCTGAGCTCCAGCCAGGGCTTCATGAGATGGCACCTGTGGCCAACTCTGCCCTCGCCCCAGTAAAAGCTTGGCCCTGCTGCCATGCACTCACCCAGCCCCCTCCCACCTCAGCTGTGAGGAAATAAAACTCCTAACCCTGCCCTCACACTTGTGTTTGCCTTACAGCCAGGTTCTGTCAAGGTGTTTAAAAAAAAAGCAAGAGTTGCCATTAACTGGCAACGAAGGATAAATGTGGGATAAAGTGTATCCTTGACAAATCTACCTTATAACAAGTGTGATGACCTAGTTATAAGCTCAAAAGCACTTGGGGTCTTGAATTAAAAACAGGAGGGACCTTAGGTGTATCCCAGCAGAAAGATGCAACTTGTCCCAAAAGGGTAACCAGCCTGCTCAGCTTGCAGGTTATTTACACTCACCAGGCCAAAGTCCCGGCGCCTACAGAACACGCTGCTAGTACAGAACTCACTTTAACACTTCTGTCAACTTTTCCATTTACTCCTGTCAACTTCCAAGCACCCAGCCAGGGGCTTTATCTGGTGTTCTGGATGTTCCAAACTCAAGAGCTGAAGTCACACAACGCACAGCTGGCCTCCTAGGCTGAGATTTGCATATCAAAGCCTGCTCTCAGTTTACTTAAAGCTTTGAATGCTGCCTGGACTCCTGGCAGACACCACGGCATCAGCTGGGATCAGCCCAGGCTGCTTCACCCTGCTGTGTCACGGAAGGAAGGGACACCCCAGTGTGCTTCCCAACAGCATTTCTACACCTGCACCAACAGCACAAGCCCCTTCCAGTCATCCCCACCAGCTGCCACCACAGAAAGGAGCCCAGGAGAGAGCAGATGCTGCCGACCACCCGCCTGCCCCCGAGAGCCACGGGGTCCGTGGTGAGACATGCCCCGCTCCCAGCATGCGGCCACCAGCCCCCGGCCCCGTTAGTCACTGCGGGCTCCCACCACGCTGCTCCTCCTGCGGCCCGTTAGTCCCTAAGCACAGCCCCGCCACCATGCACGCTGCACCCCATAGTTACTTGTCACTGGCAGCTGCTGGGGGGGCATCTGACCTTCCATTTGGGATGCTACATGGGAATAAATAAGGGTTAGCGGGGGGAGGCGGGGAGAAAACGGAGCAGAACAATACTGGGGGGGGTGGTTCTCCAAATCTCAGCAGAGGGATGCTGTGACTCCACCCTGGCCAACTTTGGCTGTGCCACAGAGACCGGCAGGACTCAGTTCATGGGTGCTGAATGGAGAAGTAACGCTCCTGCTGAGCCAGCCAGCAGCCCTCCTGCAGTCACTACCTGGGAGAAGGGACTCATGGCTGGTCACTCCAGCACTGCTGGCCTCAGGAGCACTGGAGAAGGGCAGAGGACTCACCGAGGGATGGCAGGGAGGCGTGTGCCGTTCTCATCCACAAAGTGTCCCCCAGCATTGAGAACCCAGCAGTGGTGCAGGGACATCAAGGCATGCCGGGCTGTGGTGGGGTTGTCTTTGCCATTCTGGCTGTCTGCGTTCTTCAGGGGAGAGAACTCGTCCTCACGCAGCACCTCGTACACCACAAACTTCCTGGGGAGGGTGGAACAAGGCATGGGAGGGTCAGGTTTGGGAAACATGGCTGCTTCTTGTTGCTTTGGCTTTTCCCCTGCCAAGGTGGCTGAGCTGGGGCCACAGCCCACCCCACGGCCCTCACAGCCAGGAAGGAAGGAGATGACCTAGGCTGTATGGTCAAGCAGATGCTCCTCTGCCACAGAAGCAAGGCTCAGCAGAGCAAGAGGCACACAGTGCCTGTCCCTCCAGCTGCTGCTCATCTCAAAGCACAACCATCCACGGTATCCTGCCTTGACCCAGCGGCTGCAGCCCTGGCACCCTCCCCTAGAGGCTCTCGGAGCTGCCCCAGGGAGAAGCAGCAGCTTGCTTCCCACAGACAGAAAGGGGCATACTTGGAAAACTGGAAGATGTCAAAGACAAACTTTTCCATCTTGATCCCATTGGGCTTCTCAGGTTGGATGAGCTGCCCCGTAGCGATGTCCACGTGTGGGATCTTCTTCTCAGCTACGTGGTGCTGCAGCCGCGGTTCATATGTGCTGCAAGAGGGATAAGAAAGAGCCGTCACCCACCCGAGCAAGGCACATCTGCAGCTCCCTGGCTCAGACACTACTGTGGCAGGATAGTCACTCTGCCCTGACCCTGAGCTGCCCACCCCCAGGAGGCCACGGCCGGGAAAGCTAATTCCAAGGAAAGGACTGTGCAGAGAGGTGGGGGTCAGGAACCAGACCCTGCTGGCCTCATCCCAGCACACCTGC
This sequence comes from Colius striatus, assembly GCF_028858725.1. Taxonomy (NCBI): domain Eukaryota; kingdom Metazoa; phylum Chordata; class Aves; order Coliiformes; family Coliidae; genus Colius; species Colius striatus. The sequence continues at coordinate 9,392,447 of NC_084768.1, read as the reverse complement.
AAACAGCTGGAGCACAACCAGTGAGAAGCAAGGCACAGGCAGAACCGGGCTTGGCACTGGCACTCTTCCTCTGGCACCCTGTCAGGCCCTTACTTGACTACATCTTTCAGGAAGGCAGTGGTGAAGTAGTGATTGGCGATGTTGCCCGCGTTGAAGAGCAGCCGCCCGTCGGGGCCCCGTCTCTGGGCAGTGGCCAGGGAGATCTCGCTGTACTCCACCACCTGATACACACCATCCACTCTGCACACCACACCCACCGGCTCCGTGGGGTTGGTCTTCTCCACCACCTGCCCAAGGGAAACAGTGTCAGGGAAAGACCCCCAAAGCCCTGCGCCTCAAAAATAGCCCCTTGTATCCAGCAGCCCCCAAGCAGGCCTGTTGCTGCACAGGACAGCAGGGCGACTGCAGTGATAGGGATGCTGGAGGCCTCTCCTGCCAGGTGCTGCTGGTGAGGGTGAGACGGCAGGGCCAGGTGACAGGGTGTCAGACACACACCCAGAGGCTGCGGGCAGGATCTGGCACCTAGCCCGCATGTGACTGGCAGAGGGCACTGGTACTTTCAGCACCCAGCCTGCACGTGAACAGCCATGCACAAGCAGGAGGCTGCTGACTCAGCAGATCCCCTCCACGTCTTCCCTCCTCTTACTCGCACAGGGCATGGGACCTTCCCCAGTAGACCCCTACCCATCACTGCCACCACAGCAGGCCAGCATGCCAGGGCACAGGGCTTTCTTCTTTCAGCACACTACAGCTCATTTCCTCCTTCTCTCGCTCGGGTCAGAAGGAGGAACTGCTTTCCCTTTCCCAGCTCACTCTCTGAAATCTCCAAGGCCAGCACCTGTTTGCCAGAGCCCAGCCCAAGGCAAACACAGTCATACAGACTCTTTAGCTGTTAATACAGACTTTAAATAAAGCTTTGGGCGTGCAATGTCCTAGTCCAGAGACACGGAGCTGGGCTCAGCGTCAGCAATCAGCTGCACCCACTGTGTCCTGGTCTGGTGCCCAGGACGTCACAGCTGAGGACAACTGGCAACTGGATCCAGCTACCCCTGCTCCCCAGGGCTGCCCAGCATCCGAGAGGGGACTGGGCAGTCCCATGGGACTCCCCAGCAGCTCTCAGCCCTGGACACTAGGGAACCTGTGAGCCCTGGTTGGTGTCATGTTCCTGCATAAGGCAGGAGAGGAGCAGCACAGGACAGGGGTCAGTGACGTCCTGTATCCCCTGGGATGCCAGGGGCAGGTGGGACTCTTGACAGCATTTGCTACTCCACCAGTGAGCTCCTGGTGATTAGTTATCCCTCCTGGCTGTGGCAAGCCAGCAAAGGAAGGGTCAGGAGACAGGACAGCCAGGCAAGAAGTAAGACAGACCCCATATCCCCCTCGAGGGAAGCAGTGCCAGCCTGGTCCCAAAACCATACCTTAGCCCCACAGTCTGCTCCCTTCTCCAGGCAGAACCCGATGAACCTGGGGTCAGCCACCTTCACCAGGATGTTGTCCACGCAGTAGACATGGACACTCTGCACTCCCCTCCGCTCCATGTCATCCACGATGCCGTGTGCCCCCAGGGCCCGGTACAGGCCCCCATTGCCATCTGCAGAGAGAACAAAGCGCTGGGGCCACAGCAGCATCTGTCTGTCCCGTCAGGCCCCCCACACCCACTCTCCTTCCCCACAGAGCTGGGGTGGAGGGCCACCAGCCCGGCCATACCCCACCCTGCCAAGACAGACACCTCCCAGCCTGTGTCACCCATGGGTCACGTCACAGTGGGACGCTGTCCTAGCTCCAAAACCTTGTCCTCAGCACCGTGTCCCATCCCCTCACGTCCCTCGCAGCAGCTCCTGGCCACTGACCTGGTGCCATGGCAATCTTGCCCTTTTCCTCCAGCAGGATTTTGCCATCGAAACCCAGGGCAGGTAGCATGCCCTGCTGGAAGAAGATGACGTTTTCCTTCTTCAGGCCAAAATAGTGATGCTTCAGGAAGAACTCCTTGGTGGACTCCATAGTCCGGCCACTCGTCATGATATACCTGTGGCAGCACAGGGGAGATCAGTGAGCAAGGAAGGAGGGCAGGGTCTCCCATCCCTCAACCCAAACACGGGGAACTGCTTTAGCCCTGTAATGCCCATGACAGGCTGCTTCTCCCCACATACATTGAAGTATGTGACCCCACTGCAGTCCCACCTCTTTGGCAAGGCAAAGAAGGGCTTCATCCCTCCTTGCAACATCCATCTCCAGAACCTCACCACACCCTGTGCAGCAAGGGGACACGCAGCTGCAGCAGCCAGCTCCCGCCAGGACGCAGACCTCGTGCTCACAGCAGCCCCCCACCCTGCATGGCTGCCATCCCAGGCAGTGGGCTGGCCACAGGCCACATGACACACACTCCCAAGGGCCCTGGGGTTGTGCCTGACACATGGGACCTGCCAGGGCCACCCTCTGGGCCTTGACCGCCCCCCCCCCCCCCCCATTCCAAGAGGCTCTGCCCGCAGCAATAACCCTGGTGTCACTCTCGACATGGGTTGGTCTACACCAGCCCTTGGGCCCCCAGGCTGCCAAGGGGGTCGGCACCAGCCCACGGGTCCTCGCCCTGCTGACATCAATGGGGTCAGTGCCAACCTACAGAGCCTTGACCCAGCAAGGCCAACCACCGGAGCTTTGCTCCAGCCTATACTGGTGGAACAACAGCCACCCCCGGGCCCTCAGCCCCCCACTACCAGCCTGGCTGATGCCAGCGAGGCCCCGCCAGCGCCAACCCGCGGCACCTTGACCCACCAGTGCCCAGCGGGCGCTGCCAGCGCCACCCCCGAGCCGCGCCCCCTGCCGCGGCGTGGGGCCGGCTGCTCACCAGGGGATGTGGCAGGGGCTGCCGTGCTGCTCCTCCGCCAGCTGCTGCAGCCGCCGCAGGCGCTGGGCCTGGAGGTGGAAGAGGGTCTTTCGGGAGGGCAGCCCCACGTCGCACATGCCCTTGGGGTAGGGGACGCCGAGGCGGGTGCCCTGCCCTCCGGCCAGCAGCAGCACGGCCACGCGGCTCCCCGCGATCTCCGCCAGCCCTGCGCCCGGGAGAGCACACACGCGTGGGGCCCGCCGCACCGGCACCGGCACCGGCCCCGCGCCGGGCCCGGCCCCGCCGCCCCCCGCACCTACCGCGGCTCTCCCACAGCGGCAGCAACGCGCGGTCGCGGGAGGCGCTGCCCAGCACGTCCCGCGGCACCGGCTCCATCCGCGCGTCCAGCCCCGCCGCCGTCCCGCCGCCGCCGCCGCGGGCGCGGTGGAAGAAGCGGTTGATCTCGGCCACGTCCATGTCGCGCAGCTCCGCCGCCAGCGCCCGGCGGCCCGCGCCGCCCAGCTCGGGCCAGAAGCGCAGCACATGGCCTTGCCCGCCCGCGGCCAGCCGCCGCTGCAGCTCCGCCGCCGCCTCCTCCTGCCCGGGCTCCATCCCGCCCGCCGCCGCGGGGCCGCCGCGCCCCCGCCGCCGCTTTATAGCCCCCCGCCGCCGCGGGGCCGCCAATGGCGGGCGGCAGCGGCCGCACGTCCCGCGCCCTCACTGGCTGCCCGGCCGCGGCGTCACGGCGGCGGCTGCGCCCCGCGCCACGTGGTGCCCCGTGTCCCGGCCCCCCCGCCGCCTCCAATCCACTGCCCCTGCCGTGGCGACGCCGGGCACGTCACGGCAGCGGCGGGGGCCGGGCCTCCGCCCCGCGCCCGTGAACGGGAAGGGGCCGGGCCCGCGGGGGTTCCCGTAAGAGCCCTCAGCCGAGACCCCCCACTCCGTAATCAGGGTACAATCAGCGCGGGCCGCAGCCAAGCACCCGCGCATCCCTCCCGTCCGTCCCGTCCCGCCTCCGGCGACAGCGCCGCACAGTTGTGCAACTCGCAGCGGCTCCCGGGGGGGCGGCCGGCGTCAGCAGCGGCGAGTCCCCCTCCCGATGATATCACCCTTCGGAAACCGTTACGCCAGAGCCAGCGGGGCAAGGGCCTGTCTGCGGCATGAGTAAGCGGTGCTGCCGCAGCACACAGCCCCGAGGGACAGCGAGGGCAGGCAGCGGGCTCTGCCCGGGTCACCCCCGCGCTCCCACCGCGGTTCTTGCACATGCTGGTGCGAACAACTCCCCCCGCACAACGGCCAAGCACCACCGTGGGTGGGTCACAGCCCCCCCAGCTCAAACACCCTGATGCCAGGTGATGGAGGGAGGTGGCCGTTCAGCAGCGGTCCCACAAGAAAAGCACAGCAGACAGCAGCTTCGTACTGAAGCATCATTTATTATTCACCTGTATCAAGCAGACATCTGCTCAGCAACGGTGCGTGATGGGATACAGGAGCTGACATCTAACCCGAAGGGAGGCACACGGTTACAGGAGCTGGCACAGCGGGAGGGAGGGTACTGAACCCTCTGGAGAGACACCCCAGGTGCCCAGGCTATAGTGTTAGCAGGCTGGAGACCAGTGAGAATAAAATGAGGAATACAGCTAAGATCACAGCTGACTTGTGCTTCGGCCAGTGATTAAAAGGTTACCCTCCTTGCATATAGGTGGAAGTGCACAGAAAGTTCTCTCTCCCTTGTTGCTTCCACAGAGACGGTGGTGGCAGAGGAAGGACAACTATTCTTCAATTGGCAGTGACATTTCGTGTCAGATAGCTATGAAACCCAATCACCAGGAACAGCTGAGCACCCACGTGTGTCCTGTTCACGCACACGCTCAGAGGAGATGAAGCCCCTTGGACCACCTCCTCCCAGGGGGAGAGCCGGGTGCCTGCCCTGGCATCCCACCGGAGCAGCGCCAGCCTTCTCTGGCTGTCTCATGGCTTCATCTTCAATCCTTTTCCTCCCAAAGCAGATCTCCCCAAAGGCAGCCTGTGGGTTTTCACATCTAGCTGTCACACGGCTAGGACCACGTACCGACAGCTCTTGGGAGGGAGCTGTGTCAGCAGCACAGACTAAGGAAGCCAAAAAGCCTCGATGTCTCCACAACTCAAGACAACAGTCACGTGGAGAGGAGGAAAGCCAGGATCAACCAGGCACACACCACGCCAGATGCCTTGGACTGAATCACCACACACACTTGGAATACCATCTAGAGTGAGGATGCTCAAAGGTTTTAGCGGGGCTGAAACATGCCGAGCCACCAACAGATGGCTGAGACACCACGATGGGCTTCAGCTTGACAGAAAAAGGCTTTGAAGGCAGACGGGGAGGGACAATGATAACATGCTTCTAAACCTCCCTGTACTCCACAGCCTGCAAAGGGAAGCCAGGGGCTGCATCCAGTGAAAGCACACAGATCAGCACCTTCAACTCTTGCCAGGAGAAAAATTTAATAAGAGCAGCTTTGTGGGTTTTGCCCATCTCAGTGCCCAAGCCTGAGCAGCTGGAGAGAAAATCTGATAGCAGGACTTTGCATTTAGCATTATTTAGATTTATTTAGCCCTTAGTAAAGCAGCCAAACAAAACCCCAGCCAAACTCTGGTGGAATGGCTCTACCATGCTTGCAGGAACAGGTCATAGCTCTTCTCTAAAGCTTAATCCTGGCAGAGCTCTTTAGCTGCAAATCCAAAGCATAATTCTGACACAGAGATGCCTGAGAGATGAGAGAGCAGCTCCCAGTCTGATACAAACACATGTGAGAATTGCATTTAAGTTCTGCTCGTGCACCCCGGCATCTCCCTGTCCCAGCACTGCTGTAGGTGACAGACCTCAGGAGAGGTGCACACGTGGGCTGGCACACTCAGCAGGGCAGGAGCTCTCAGATCACACAGGAAAAACCCTCACCCAGTTAATCATCCAGTTCCTCACAGACACTGAAGGTGCTTCACTGCAAGGGCAGTTATGTTGAACACGATTCACACAGCTAGGTACACCAAAGCAGCACCATTCCCAGAGAAAGCCTGATCAGCAAAACACACCTTCAAAACTCATTGCGGGATTTTCTTTTGCCCCTGGAAAATCTACCATGAAAAATGCAAAGAGATTGGTCCGTGCTGGGGGAGTTTGGGATGAGGCCACAGTAAACAGGACTGTACATCAGCACTGAGAGGAGCTCAGACCCGTGAAATGCTACAGACATGGGACCTCCTTACACACTGCTCACGTGCACAGGGCAAAAACCAAGAGGAGCTTTGAAGTGCAGGATTCCAGCAAGTCCAGCATCAGGAAGATGAAAAAAGTAAACTGAAAGGTAATTCAGGTGTTATCCTAGGGAAGGTCATAGATAGTTCAGGTAGCTCCTTGCTGTCATTTGAGCTGGAGAAAAGAAATTCACAAGGACTCTCCTCCTCATTAACACTGGTACCAGGGCCACAAGCCAGAATATGATGGGTCCCCTCCAAGCAGGGTTGTTTCAGGCTGTGCCCACTCCTGCAGGGAGAGGCTGGGTGTAGGGGTTTGCACACTCCTTGGGAACAGCCACCACCTACCCCATGCCAGCAGCTGTGCCAGCCATCTTCCTGTGCACTGAGGCCACTCCAGCAGACAACATGCTCTGGAGAAAGCAGCCATGCTCACCCAGGTGGGTTTTTTTTTTCCCCAAAAGCACATGGCTGTTGTCCCCAGCACTGGGGAAGACCTTCTCCTGGCTAGGCAAGTCTGAAGACTAACCCAGCCCTTTCCATACACGATCTCAGATTGCCTCAGGCCCTTTGTGTAACCTAGGAAGGACCAAAAGTGTCAGTGCTTCTAAATCTACAAGTCTAAATGGGTAAATGCAAAACCAAAACACACAACACGGAACAGCCAAGCGTGGGACCTCTAACAGACAGATACTTGTTCTTTCTTGTAAGACTTGCAGGGCAAGAGTCCTGCTGAGACACAAAAAAATACCATGTGCTGTAGCACTCCTTTCCAAAAATATCACCTAAAGACATGTATTACAGATGATTTGGCATCAGTGCCAGGGAGCATCAGTGCCAGCACAGGCTACATGCTAGAAAGATGACTCCATGACAGGGTTTTCACATCACCTCAGGCTACAAGGTGCTTACAGACTGTGTGGGGACTGAGGCTGGCACTGCTCTGACAATATGTACCCACCACCAACCAGTCCCTGCCCACCCCAGGCACACAAGCAAGCTCAGCTCACACCGGCTGCCCCAGCTGATGGCTCTTCTCGGGTCGTGAGGCGGCGATGGGGTAACGCCATAGGCTCAGCAGATCCCATCACACTGCCTCCCTCTGTTCCATGTGAAGACTCAAAAGCTCTCCTGATCTGGTTTGGAGAGGACAGTACTCCTGCTTCTTTATTACAGATATCAAGAAAAAGCAGGGAGGCCTTCCTCCTCCTCCTCCACATTGGAGAAGCACATATGTGTTGTAAGAAAGCTTAACAAAGAAGCTTTCTCCCTAGAGCAACGTCAAGAGCAAAGGCCAAGACTTCAAACGGTTTCACTTCAAATCTCTTGCCAAGATCTGCTCCCAGAGTCACCACTCCTGCCACCTGAGCATCCGCTGGGGCAAAGCCAGACACCCACTGTAAACGAGCAAGCACAACACACACACAAGCACGCGCCGAAAGCCATCCCAGCCTCCTCTGCACATCACAAAGCAGCAGTAAAGGTTTCAAAGCCCACTTAAGTCCTTTGCATCTCTCCTTCACAGATAACTCAAAAGCAGGGCTAGGAAGCTCTTTTGTACATTCAACTGTGAAACACGTGAGGAAGAGGAGCAAGACGACTCTCCTGATTGTTGCTACTGCCTACAGCAAGTTTTGGTACAGATATCCTCTCTTATAGGCACTCAGTGGGTAAAATGTAGCCACAACAAACTTGCCATCAAAAATCTTTCCAGTCAGCATTTTTTGGGCAGCTTTGGAATCACCAGCATTTGCATATTCAACAAAGACCTGAAAGAGAGAAAAAGGAAAGATAGGGCTCCCAGTGCAGTGTGTCACTCAGCCCCTCGCACTTGGGACACGAATTCTTCCCTTCTATCTTTGGTTGAGCTCAGAACAGTGGAGCTAAAAAGGAAGAAGTTGAACCTCTGAAATGCAATTTTATCTCTTGCTCCTCATTTCTAAAGGTGGCATGTTTGGTGAGGTGGGAGAAAGTATGATGATGCTCTGCATCCTCAACTCCTCCTCTCCCATCCGCTGGCTTCTCCCCTCCCGTATCCCAGCTACCCCGCTGACGCTGTTTGGGGACCTCTCAGGTTAGGCAGCCTTACATAACCAGAAGGAACCTGTGCTGTCCTTCATGATAACCAGATATTTTTAGCACTGTCATAATCCTCGAGACTGCCAGGAGCTGAGCAGCAGTCCTGCAGCACAAAGAGTGTGAGCATACACAGCCTCTGCCCTCTGTTCACTTACTTGGCCTTTACCAGGATTCTCCTTCGGAATCAGCAAGGAAACCACTGGCCCATATTTCTGACACTCCTCCCTTATGTCTTCCAGGATATCTGGGAAAGGAAAGAGCTGGTTGTCTCAATTTGCAAACTAGGATGAGCTAAGAAACAAATGAAGGCCAGACAGTCACATCAAGAACATATATACAGCCTTTTCCTCTCAATGCAAGATAAACTACTGAGAGGTGCCATGTCAGAAGCTGATGAGACAAAATGTCTCACCTGAGGCTGGAGAACACAAACCTGCAGGCAGTGAAGCCTCACAGCAGGGCTTGGGGCGGGTGGATGCTGCTTTTCCTCACACAAAAAGCCCATCCTTCCAGTAGCTAAAACATTTGGGATTTGTGAGTGCTCTTTTTTGTTGTTGTTATGGTACTTGGAGGAGGGGAACTACAGTAGCTGCCACAAACCCTTCTTTGTGAGAGCAGAACCCAGCCTTTTAAACTCAGGTCCCCAGAGCTCTCTGGCTTTTGCCTGTCACGTGGATTTGAGAGCAAGCAGAAATGCAAATTCCAACATGCCTTGCCATCTACCACATACAGTTTTTGCTACTGTTTAAGAACACCAATGAGATATTTCAGTTCTCTGCTGAGGTCCTGTATAAGTTTACTAGAAAACTTTGAAGGATCTCTGCCACTGGGGTCCAGAGTCCTGCCCGTGCCCAGCAGAAGCTCAGAGCTGCAAATACATTATGAGGTCTGTGGGAATTTCACCAAAGAAGAAAATTAAAAGAAACCTCTTATTTAAAAAAACAACCCAGAAATCTGAGATCTTTCAAGAACTCCCTACAAACTGCTGTCTCAATCTCTTAGTCTATTCTCCCTTGGTGCAGTTGGTACCGAATCTCAGCTGAGCAGCTCTTTGTTTGCTGTTCTTGCACCCATTAATTTTTCTTCTGCTTGCTCTCACATCCCCAAAGCCAAAGCAGAGCCTGGAAGATGATGTGGCTTTGGGAATTGCAGGGCTTGCACCAACCTTCATATTCTTCTTCGCACTGCAGAGAAGCGTCACTTAGAACATTTAGCAGCCTCAGGACAGGCGTGGGGAGCATCACCAAATCTTCGATATGGGGAGCTGTTTGACACCCACAGAGTCAGAGAAAACAAATCAAAGTCCAAAGGAGCAGGAAAGCAGGAAGCTGACTCAACAGGCATAATCATACACAAGCACTCATCACTTTCTGCAGTAATTCTGTTTCTCTCCACCACTACCTATATTCTCCCTGCTCCCAGCTTATCTTCACCTGTGCACTGAGAAACAATTCCAAGGGGTTCAGCGCACTCTGAATTATAATAAGGCCAGTATCTGAAACTGCTTTTAAAACTACAAAGCTAGGAAAAATTAAGACTAGAGTTCTATCTCCTTAGCTGGGATTCAGAAAGTGATGTGACCTCAAGAGCTACGGTAGCTGAACAAACTGCCCCGTGTATATGGAAATGCATGAAAGAGCTACTCTGTAACCTGCCTCTCCTGTTGCTGCTACCAGACAAGCTAAACAGAGTCTGGCCACCCTCCGGGACTCCAGTTATTGAGCTGCTCTAAGGCACAAGCCTCATCTCTCTCTGAGGTATCTTTCAATTCTTCTCTAAACACCGTGTAAACTTTTCCCCCTTCAAAATCCAATTCCAATGCATTCTCTTGAAGACCACTAATGGGAAAAGCTATTTAGTTATCTAAACAAGGTACAGTCACAAAAGGCTGGCCACAGGGCAGCTAAGCAGAGATCCTTACAGAAGCAGAAATAAAGCTGCCACATGGTGCTTGGTTCAGGAAACCAAGCAGCAACAGGATGTCCTGGAACAGGGTAGCGTAGATACTGTTGTGGAAGAAGGACCAGTCAAGGTGGACAGACCAAAGCCAAACTATGAGAGTCATATCTGACAGCCCTCTAGAAACTCAAAGCAGCAGGGACAGTATCACTTCTCCAGGGACAAAAGTCTTGATTTCATTTCCTGAAAGAGATCAGCAGGCCAGTCATGAAATTATAGTCTGGGAGCCCAACTTGCACTGCTTGGAGAGTGTTAATGGTTTTATTTGTATTGGCAGCTACAGTCTGACTTGACAGTGAGAGAGGGGACAGAAAAGAAATGGCTCCCATTCTCTAGTCTGAGCCTTCTAACTATGTTTGCAAAGACTTATTTCCTTGGAAATACTTTTCCAAACTAAGCACACAATGCACATGAGGCAGCTGACATCTCTGCCAGGCTCAGCCAGATGCTGTTTTCACAGTGCAAGAAGAGAGGACAGACAAGCACACACACTATAAATCTCCTTCTGCCTGACATGGACAAGTCCTTAAGAAAAGTTTACAGTATGAAAGGCCTTATCAGTCTAGACGATGTCCAGACAGTGCTGAGGGACAGCCCTTTGAAGAAAGGTGCTGCATTCAGATAAGCAGGCACATCCCAGCTCCAAGCAAACCTCTGGGACCATTCTGCCACAGGACTGTTGGCAACCAAGAGACACCATCAGATGAACCAGAACATTTAAATGCTGCCTCTGTCTTATATGCTGCCGCTTTTATTCAAGTCTGTCCTTCATTTCACATGTAGTTTTTCAGAGAGGGAGACAAATCAAGCCCTAGGACTCAGAGCCATCTGGTTTCCCTGTAACCAAGTGACAAATGCATTTCTTGCAATAACTCTTCTGCCCTAGGAGGTACTTTCTGCCCAGATCCTCTTCAGAGTGCCAAGTGATACCAACACAGTGCAGGCAGCTCACAAAGCTGATGAACTGGAAAGTCAAGACTTGGCTGTAAATGACAAGGGAAGCCATTCTCAGCTGTCTTTAAACAGAAAAACTGTGTTCAAGTGAAAGGGAGTGACAGATCATCTTCTGACTTCCCAGGAAAGCAACAGTAAATGCCTCTTTGTGCAGGTAAGTGTATGCACAAGTTTGGCAAAGACAAGAACCGGCAGAGACAGGAACCAGCAAAGAGAACTAAGAAAAATGGAAGCTGTTATATGAACTTGTAGCACTAACCACGGAAGCACCTTCCTAGGTACAGTTAGGTCTGTGTGTTTAAAACTAGACCAGAAAGCACTGCCAATATACTATTCCCTCTGCTCCAAAGCAATGTTGGCTGCAAGGTTGGGCCACGGAAGGTGCCTTTGATTAAAACAGTCCCAGTTTTTGAGGTGCAAGAGAAGTCTGAAAACAGGAGTGAGTTTGTTACTTTTGCCTAATACACAGGAATGCCAGTATCTCCAAGTGACCTCAAAGCAATACTTAGCAACCTTCACTGCAAGGTACACCAAGCAGCTCAAGAAAAGCAGGGCTAAGATTCAAGACAAAATGCTAGTCCAGCCAGAAGCTGGATGCCTGAAGCATTAATTTATGCTGCAGAATAGCTGTGTGCAGAGCTCTTTGCTGGTGTTCTTGAAACCAGACAAGCTTTGGAGAATGCTACCGTGTTGCTTTTGTAACAAAGCAGGGAGGGATAGAAGCCTGAACGGGTCAGTCTCAGCCCAGGACAGCTTGTAACCCACATGAGGGGGCTCACAGAGAGGCACCAGCATTTTATTAAACTGAAGTGCCAGGCCAGCCACTGCAACAACAGGCTCACACAAAGAGAACACACTGGGACTCTTTGAGCTCTGTAGAGGCAGCAGCAGATGCTGCCATCAGCCACTGTCCTCATCACTCACGTACCTGCCTTCTGAACTGGGAAACACTTGTTGTAAGAAAACTATCCACTCACCATAAGTAGCACTGCACTCTTCAAAAGCACCTTAATGGTCATTATGTTAGGTAGATACCTTGGTTATTTCTGTCCCCTCAGATGAATGGTGCTGCCAATACACCCTTGGTCAGTTTGATCTGGGCAGAATTTAATGAGAGTCCTACCAGGGCAAAGTAGCAGCACAGGCATTGCTGTGACCTGCCTGCTGTGGTACCAGAGGGCTGGGGAGCACCATAAAGAGCAAAGGAACAGCACCATGGGCAGACCCACAAACAACACGATCCAACTGCACTCTGTGCTGGTCCCAGTACATGCTGAGGAAGCCATGAGCAGAGGCAACATGCACAGCTTACCAAAGGGAATGCTGAAGAACGGGCTGCATAAAGCCTTCTCCGCGGAGGCTCGCTTTCCTTGGTCACAATGAAGCATGCTGGAAGAGAACACACCCTTATGCTCCTGCATATGACATTCCTGCACGGACAAATTCACCTCAGGCTGGCAGCCAGTACAGGGGAATATCCTGTCATTGGGATGCTCATGGTAAAAAGAGAAGAGAGAAGCACATCTTCCAAGTCACAGCTGAAGCACATCAGAAGGATGCCCTGAAAGCACTCTGGGTATTTGGTACAGCAGGCTTTCCTTCTCGATGTCTCTCAGCGACAAATGATGGAAGTTGCTCGCTTACAAGTTCACAAAGATCATGGGACGTTCCACCTCCCCCTCCTCAGGCCATTCAGTCCATGCCTCGGGCACACATGCAGGCTCATGAGAGTGAACACACTCCAAGGAGCTTCCCCATCTTTCCACAAATTGGAACCAAAAGCCCAGGGCTTGCCTGACAACATACCCTACTTGGCCTCGGAGCAGAGTCACAGGACAGTGAAAACAACCCCCCTTGGCAGATCTCTCCGTACAGAGCAACACAAGTGCATTTGGATCTTGCCAGCAGTGGAGAAAACTGCACCATCTGCCTCACTGCCTTGTTTCTCACAACACTCCCCTAAAGCAGCAAAGCCTCCAGTTTTGTCCAAATATAATGTCATTGGCAGGAAGTGCAAAGCACTGAAGCAGCAAATGATTAACATCAGGACTGATAACTCTCTCTGTGCTTACTCCAAACTGCACCAAAATCAGAGGCTAATGCTAACGCTTGTGCTTGTTACCAGCATGGTGCCTGAGAGAGTTTTGTAAAATGTTAAGTGTGGGCTCTAAGTTACCAAGAGCAAGTCATGAGACTTTCCAGAGGACATCTTTAAGTAGCAGTTAGTAAACAAAGTAAGATACCTTTTGATAAGGTCTCTGAGGTGATAAGCTGGAATGGCTGAATTAACCACCCCTTCACTGGCAAATATGCGATCAATGATGGCAGAACTGTTTGTCTGGAAAGAAAAAGAAACAGTGCTTAGAGAGGTGAAAAAAAAACCCAAAACACTGCAAAGCTTGCAATGTCCCATCATTTTCCAGACTGGATGTGGAGGGCTCTGGTACTATGGCTTTCTGTGAGAGATCCCCAATTAAGATCTCCCACAGCAAACCAGCAGGCCCACATCAGAGGAAGTTTTTCCCATTTGCCTGTGTGAAAGCTGGAAATTTCCACATGCAGGAAAATTTGCTGTTACTGTGGACACTGTGACACTGAAGAGTTCTTCTTTCTGGAAAGGGGAACACAAACCAAAATGATTTCATACAGAACAGAGGAAAGAATCAGGTTCCAGGCTCATAACACAGAGGCTTCCTCTTGGTCTCATAAGTATATATTCTGAGAAAAGATGCCCAAATCAGAGCTAATGTTAAGACTAAAACCAGCAAATAACTCCTCTGTCATCATGCTGCTGAACTAGCTGGCAGACAGCAGCCATCCATTTCATTCCTCCTTTTGTGGCACACTACAGACACTGCAACTCACCTCCCAAATCCTGGCAAGACATGGGTTCCAAACACAGACTCCTGGAACCCTCAGCTTCCAGTAACCTGAACACAGGTGGCATTCAGATATGCCAGGCCCACAGGGCAGGCATGTTTTTTAGGCTCTGGAACTTTTAACTCTCAAGGCAACAGGATTAGAGAAACATCCTGGAAACACTGTCTGGTTGCCAGGTGCTACCTCACAAATCCAGGTTACAAACAAGAAGCAGAAAGACTCATTTCATACAGGCAAGAACACCCACAGCAGCTCTCACTCACCTTCCATTCCTGAGATTGGACTGTATGTTTCAGTTTCATTCCTGAGAACATTTCCAGTAAAACGATTCCCAGACTCCACAGATCCACAGCAGAGGTACACTCTGTCTCACTCTGGAGCCCTGCCTGCGCCAGGCAGTTCTGCAGTTCTGCCTCTGGAGCCCGATACCCGTCTGTTTGAATATATTTCACATCCTATGGAAGATAAAACACACAGAATGAGTTAGTATTAGAGATTCAGGTTCTCTGCTCTATCCTTAAATCAGTTCACAGATGTCCTTCCAAATGGGTCACCAAGACACTATTGCTAAACTGACAGCATTGTACAGCCAGTCGTGTTAGGCAGGCAGTTCAACTCACTATACTGCTATGCTGATGAAGGAAAAAAAGCAAGACTCTCTGGAAAAGAAAACATCTCCCAGCAGAACAGCAGGCATCCCACTAACATCCCATCTCCCTGCTGGAAGGAAGAGGTTGGATGTAACTGCAGACTGGCCTATCACCCTCTCATAAGAGCAGAAGATGCTAGAAGTTTCAGGATAAGGTTTGAACAAGCACAACACACTCCCACAATCTCCTGAGTGAGAGCACAAACAGACCGGTCTTAACAGTGAGGATCAGTAACAGCTGCCATTATTCAAGTACTGATGTTCTCTGGAACAAAACGTTAAAAGAACAAAGCAGGTACCTCACACAGACAAGGAAATTATCAAAGGTGCTTCCCACGCACTTCTTCCTTCTCCCCCTTCACTGCAGCAATCACTACCTGCCCAGCTGACACAGCTGGCACTCAAATAAAATGCCCACACAGTGCCTGTTTCAAAGGAAACAGGAAATCACACAAGTGCTGGCTGGAGGGGGCTGCTCCAGAGCAGCCTCCTGCCTGCAACCAGGCCCCTGTCAGTCAGCTGGGACTTTGTCCAGCCAAGCCTTCTAACTGTCCAACTGCACGCTGTGTCTTTGTAACACAACAGGGCTCATTTCAGAGGCACAGATGTAACTCAAGGATATGCAAGCCTACTTCCTGGATAAGGCACAGGATTGGGGATTCTTACCAGGAGAGTATATTCAAACCAAAATTATGCAGCTCTCTGATTGAAAATAAAGTTTACAGAAGACATTTTCAGGCAACAGAGCTCAAAACTGTTTTATCAACTTAAAAACATTTGATACACAAATTGCTCATCAGCATGCACCATCCTATCAGCAAGGAGCAGAACTCCTAGCATGGCAAAAGCAGTTCAGCAGGCCCAGCAAACAACCTACATGTTAAGAAGATAAAGAAAACATTGTGGTCGATGTCACCAGCAAAAATGGTGAGATGGAATTTCACTCCTACCATCCAAAGCTTTTTGAGATGTGACTGAGACCTTGCTCTATGTACAGTTGTTCTGTTAAACAGTAACAGCAGGAAAAGTTACGCAAGGATAAGCTCGTCAGAGCTGTCACAAATGAAGTAGTCTTGACTCAGATAAGGAAATCAAGCACTACGTATGCTGCTGCCCAAGGCATGGGTGGTGAGGGGAAACTGCTTCCCGGTGCACATTCAAAGCAGGGTCA
This sequence comes from Colius striatus, assembly GCF_028858725.1. Lineage (NCBI taxonomy): Eukaryota > Metazoa > Chordata > Aves > Coliiformes > Coliidae > Colius > Colius striatus. The sequence goes on along the minus strand of NC_084768.1, from coordinate 9,376,694 downwards.
CAAAGCTCACCCATACAACCAGCATATGTCTGAGAACAGGCAGAGGAAACTCAGCCCAAACAAAGCAGGCTGGAAGGAACTGTGGAAGCAAATAAAATACCTCATCAACTATTACAAGGCCACTCACAGAGCAAGCAGCAAAACATTGACCTGAAGGAAAAAAAAAACCAATCTGTATCAGACACAGGACACCAGGAGAATGAGGTTTTTTTAGCTGACAGACAGCAACAGATTACCAGCAACAGATTACCAGCAGAAACCAGCCAAGGATGTGGGAGAACTCAAGAACAATATGGAGGAGTTAAGAAGTACAAACATGAGAAAGAGCTCCTGTACCAAAGAATTAAGACAGGTCACCCACACAATCCTCTGGTATTACCAGATGAGCAGCATATGAATTTAAAACCCCTGAATGAGTGGAGTGCATGGATTAGGGACAAGCCAGGACAATGTCTGCAGTGATCAATGTCTGCAGTCACCCAGTGATTAAAGGCAAATCTGCTAAGAGGCTACCTGATGAAAGAGCTTGCCTGATGCCCCTCACTGGAGGTTACTGAGGGAGTGTGAGGCAAAAGGAAGCTCTATCAAGCCTACACCAGAATGCCCCAAGGCTTTCTGCTTTCAACAGAGACATTTAAACGGAAGAGAAGAAAAAGGGCAAGGACAAACTCATAAAACCCAGTATCAGCAAAACAGAAAAGTAACAACAGGAAGGAGGAGCAAAAGCCCAGCAAATAGGAAAAGCACAGCAGAACAGGCAGAGATCCGTGTCAGTAAAGAACAGACACTGCCTACCCACAGCTAGAGCACAGGCTTTCCTCAACACAATGACATGGGAAAAAGCATCCAGACTTCCTGAGATAGGATGAAAGTAAAGACAAACACAAGGACACTGCCAGAGATAACTGGTTGGGGCTGCTGATGAGGAAGCTTGGATTACTAGTACATATGATAAGGGATGATAAAAGGAAATTCTACAGATACAGGTGCTCCCACTCATCTGACCACACAAAAACTAGCAAACTTTCCAGGCAGCTGAGATACCAGTTCTTCCAGTGCATCATTAACTTTGGAATTGGTGGTCACAAAGGCTACGACAGCACAAAGGCTAACGTATCACAGAAACCAGAGGTGCACATTAAGAATGGGAACATGAGTTTCTGTTTCTGATGCCAGCCAACATTTTAGGCCTTTTCCAGGAATCCCTCAGCACCAGCTCAGCTACTACTCTGACCAAGTCACTCCTGTGCTCATGCACTGAAAGCGTCACAGACCCACACAACTCAACACAGAGCCAACCACTTTGAGAGTAACACATTCCAAACCTGATTCCCCTCTTTGAAGCTAAGTCCAAAGTCAATGAGCTTAAAGCACTCCTCCTCTGCGCTCCACAGGATGTTTCGAGGCTTGAGGTCTGCATGCACATAGCCTTTGTGGTGCAGGAAAGCCAGGGCTTCGAGAACATCTCGGGCACAGTGCTGGATCATCCACATGGAGCAGCCCTGGTTGCTGGAGTGCAGCAGCAGCTCGGACACACTGATGTCCAGCAGCTCCAGGAGGAGACAGCGAGATGGGCCATTCGTAGAGTAGTGGTTGGTGAACACGCCGTAGAGCGTCACTATGGCAAGACATGGGGACAGCTATTGGTCACAAGCAATTACACAGCCATCACACCCCACCGCTCTCCACTACTGCCCACAAGGCCACAAAAGCTGCAGGAGGCAGCCCATCTGCTTTACAGGCTGATCTTCGGAAGGAGGCAGCAGGGAAACAGCAGCCGTGTCATCCCTCCGGGCTTCAGAGGACAGGTCAGTCTCATAACGCCCCACCAGGCACTCCTAAGGTGAGGAGGCTGGGTGCTCCTGCTCAGAACAATCTCAAGGACACGGATAAGCAGGTCTCAGTGAGTAAAACAGAGGATGCACCACTCTCTTTGGGACATCTGCCAAACTCTTTCCCTGGCTAGCCTAGGACAGTGGGAATCCAGCTTTTGTCTGGGTACATCACAGCATTTCACATAAACAAAAAAATCAGCATCAGGAGAACCTGAGGGATTCCAGCAGCTGCCTCTGACTGCTACAGTCTTGTTCCCTTCCTAAGCCTATTCCCTGCCATGCCAGCAGCCCGGGGGCCCCTGCCAAAGCCAGGCAGCCAGGCAGGTACTGCTTCACTGCTGCCCTGCAGTTCTTGCTGGGAGGGCTCACGCAGTCCTGTCAACTGAGGGTGCCCTGCCTGTGGCGACCCCCTCTGCCTACCCAAAGGCTGATGCCCATCTTCTGCCCACCCTGGGAAGGTGACTCACAGGCCCCAGCCCTAGTACCAGGAAGCACCCAACACAGGGACGCTGCTTTGGGATGTCTGTCCCAGGAAAAGGGTCCTTAGGGGTGCCAACCCAAGGGGCACATCGGTGGTCTGGGGGTCTCTAACCCTGCCTGTGGGGTCAGCTTGTGGGAAAGGGAAACCGTATTCCCAAAGGAGTGGGGGATACCCCTGCCTGGCTAGGAGTACCCCTTGCTGGCTGGGGTGGGGAGGGGCGTTGTTTGGAGACACCAGCTCGCCTGGGGACAGTGGCTGCGGGGGCGGATCCTGGGGATAGGGGTGTCCCGGAGAAGGGGAGCTGGGGGCCTGGGGGAGTACCGGGGGTGCCGTTACCGATGTTGCGGTGCCCGCGGAGGTGCTCGAGCGCGGCGCGCTCCTTGCGGAAGCCGTACTCGGCGCAGTCGGCGGCGGGCGGACGGGCGCCGGGGCGGCGCGCGGGGCCGGGCCGCGGCGGGGGCGGCACGAACTCTTTGACGGCGCCGGGGGGGGCCCGCGGGTCCCCGCAGCAGCGCACTCGGTAGACGGAGGCCGAGGAGCCGCTTCCCAGCGGCGCCTGCACCTCCCACAGGCGGCCCAGCGCCTCCAGCAGCGGCGCCGCGCCCCACACGCACCCCGACATGGCGCCGTACCGCGTCACATCGCCCCGCCGCCGCCGCTCCCGCTGCCCCGGCGCTGCCCCGCGAGCGGCACCAGCCCCGGCCGCCGCCGCGCTCCGCCCGCCATGACACCGGAAACGGGGCGGGGCGGGGGCGGCAGCGCGCGAAGGCCCCTCCCCTCCCGCAGCGCAGGGCGGCGCTCGCGCCGGGCTCCCGGCCCCTCAGCCCCGGGCCGCCCGTAACCCGTTCCCTCAGCCCCGCCAGGCTCCCGTCCCCTCAGCCCCGAGCCGCCCGGGACCCGTCCCCTCAGCCCCGAGCCGCCCGGGACCCGTTCCCTCAGCCCCGAGCCGCCCGGGACCCGTTCCCTCAGCCCCGCCGGCTCCCGGTCCCTCAGCCTCGAGCCGCCCGGGACCCGTTCCCTCAGACCCGCCCAGGCCCTCAGCCCCAGAACCGGCGGGGCCCTGCACCCTAATTGCTTCCCGAGGTCTTGTCCTATCTGCCCAGGAACCAGCGAGGTTCCGTCTCCCTCAGACCGGGCACCGACCATGGGTCCCATCCCCTCAGCCCAGGAACCCACAGGTTCTCGTTCCTTCAGTACCACATGGGCTCCCAGCCCCTTCATTCAGGCATTGACCAGAAGTCCTGTCCCCTCAGCCTGGGAACTGGCAAGGTCCTGCACCCTCAGTACTCCCGGGGGTCTCATCTCCTCAGCCTGGGCACCAACTGGGGGTCCCAACCCCTCAGCGCTGAGCACTGCAGGGCAGCCATGTCACCCTCAGCCTGGGCACCACCAGAGTCCCTCAGCATCCCCCAGTTCCCCATGGCCACGCCGCTGGCCTGGCTCTCAGGATGAGGTGCCCTTTGCGGGTGTTGGGCCTCTAGCAGCACTTTTTGGTGTATCTCCCTTAACCCTGTAGCTTTAACATGACCATGTCATGGTACACAATCACCTCAGCAAGGCCACCATTGGAGGGTGGCTTTCCCTAGCATCCCTCAGCTCCATGGAGTTCAAAGGGCAGCTGCCTCACTCCTCTGCTCTAATGTCCCCATGAAGGAGTGGCCGGCAGATCCCTGGCCTCATTGGTGAGCTTTGGGGCTGCACTGGGCTGGTGCAGGTCCTGTTCCCTCCCACCACGGGACTGCTACGTGTCAGGGGGTAAAAAAAGAGAAAAAAATTTATTGTGCAATCTGAATCTTTTGTCCCAAACTATACCCAAAACCTAGACAACATAAATAGAGGGACTGGACCAGCAGTTGAGGTTCCCTTGTGATCGGCAGGGTTGGAAGACGCTGGTTCCTCAAAGAGGGGCTATGAGCCCTTGTTTCCATCAACATATACAATGCAGTGTAGGTCTAGGCAGCACACATATAATTTCTGTTTGTGGGGCCATGCACAGCATAATCACTTTGTACACAGGGTGTGTTACACCTCAGCACTGATCACAGGCTCTGGTGTCTCCTTTGCTCTCAAGCAGGGCCTCCCTGGGGGGTGAGCACTGCAGAGCCCTGGCACCCGCCACACCAACAGGCAAGGAGGATGATGGATGCTCCCAGGACAAAGGCATTTCTCAGCCCCACAGCCTCCTTCCTTCAGTAGGACCACAGTGTGTTGGGAGACACGTCCTCAGCCCAGCTGCTGTGTGGCTCAGGAGCAGCTGTGAGCAGAGGTGCCCCATCCATAAGCCCCTTGCTTTCTCCAGCCTAAAACTGGTCTTTGGAGCTCTTCTTCTCAAAACCACTTTTGCAAGCAAGGATGTACATGAAAGACTTAAGCAAAATGTGCCACCTCGCAGGTGCTTCCTTGCATGAGCCCAGTGGTCCACAAGCTGACCACCCTCTCCTGTAGTTCACGGGGAAACAATCATAGAGTGTATCAGAGGATTCTGTGGCTTGTTCTGTCGAGGCTCACAAAGACACCACCATCACAGGAAATAAAGGAGAGTGGTGGTGCTGGCCCACACGGAGTGGGCTGCCTGCCTGGGCAGGGCAGTCTGGTCCATCGTGGCTGAAGCAAGATCAGAAGCCAAAAGGGGCTAGAGGGGTGGTCTCACAGGGAGCTGGGCCCACTGGCCAGCAGCCGTACGGCCCTAGGCCTCCAGCCCTGCTCACCCTTGGCCTCCAGCTCAGTTCAGCACAGCCACTAGCTGCAGACAGGATGGCAGCACCTCTGCAGGATAGGACTTTTGTGCTGACCAGGGAAAACAGGCTTGAGGTGGGGCAGAAGCCATGGCAAGAGAGGCTGTGCCCTGTCTGGGAATCAGGGACGAAGGGGAGGGCCATGGCTTCCCACACCCCACACTGAGGCAGCAATGGCTTCTGCCACCCTGGGGCTCCTCCCTCTCCAAAACAAAGGCCCCAAAAATGGCCAGTGGCAGCGAGAGACATGTTTGGGAGAGCCAGCCCCCACGGTGCCCCTGTCATGGCTCCCCCACTGCTACTCAAAGGACAGTAGGTCAGGATGGGGCCCCTCCACCTCCCAGCCTGGTGTATGTGGCTGCGGCTGCCCGGTGCTCCCCATCGGTTCGTGCTCCAGCCCCAGTCTCTGGGAGGGCTTCTCCATGCAGGGTGAGGTCTCGGTGTCCCTCTCACTCACTCGCCATTGGCTCTCCAGGCTGCCCTTATGGATGAGGTCAGGCACAGGGAGGGCAGCGGTGGGCTGATCCTGGCTGGGCTCAGGGGTGCCCGTCACGCTGGGGACCCCAGGGCATTCTGGAGGGGATGGGTCCCTCATCCCTGGCTGCTCTTCTGTGGGGTCAGGGTGGGCAGCAGGCGGTTCAGGGGGCTCCTCCGTGCTGCTCCTTGGGCTGGTCCCTGTCAGCTGTGGTGCGATGAGCATGTCCTGTGGGGTCTTCAGGGCGCGCGGCACCCGCTTCTTGGTGACAGGGGGCGGGGGGTCCAGCCGGGGAAAGGCATCCAGCCCCACAGCCCTGCAAGCACAGAGAAGTCACATATGGCCCCATGCTGAGGCCCCTCCAGCCTGTCCTGATGGCCCGGCCATGGGGACACTCACCCGTCCTCGCTGGCTGGCTGCCCCGTGCCCAGCATGGCCCCGGCGCTGGCGTTCACCTCCATCACTCCCACGCTGGGGAGGCCGGCCGGCTCCTTACGGCGCAGCAGGTCATTCACCTTGGCCCCCACGGCCTTGCCCAGGTTGCGGAGGTGCTGGCGGGAGGGCTGCGGCAGGGCCCCCGCCACGACAGACACGTGCTGGGGCCTGGGAGTCGGTGCCGTGCTGGCACTGGTGTTCTCAAACATGCTCTGGTCCACTGTAGGGGGAGAGGGAAGAGAGAGGGGACATGAACCAGGCTGGAGGGGTATATGTCAGCAGGGACTGCATGTCCCACAGCTGTCTGCCAGCTCCCAACCCAGCAGTATGGGAATACAGTTTGGGGGACAGGGAGGCTGCTCCTGCAGCCCTGCAGAGGCTGTGGGCAGTCTGGCCATGCCAGGGCTGCACAGGAGAGTGCATGCACTGGGAACAGCAGGGAGCAAGACAGGGTAGCAGTGAGCCCAGGGCTCCATGCTGGCACTGCCAAAACACCGAGAGCGTCTCTTACCTGACACGGAACAACTTGGGAAGCAGGTTGTGGAAAGAAAGAGAGAGAGAGGGGATTTACCAAGAGAACAGCAATGGGACAGTGGGCCTGTGCCTTCCATGCTGCCAGGCACAGTGTGCTGCTGACCCTCTGCCCAGACCTGCCGTGCTGCCTGTGGAGATGGGACTCACGTGGAGCCCTTATCAGTCAGACACCCACAGAGCAGCGGGAGGTTCTCTGGAAGCACCCACACAGGGCTCTGCACTGCCCGACCTACCAAGGCTCCCTCTCCAGCCTGGATTGGCTAACCCCTCATGCTGGCCAAGCTCCCTAGAGATGCCAGGGGCTGAGCACACTGCCCAGGCACATCCTGCTGTGCACCATACACCATGACACCATCCCTTTGTGACATTCACTGATGGCAGTGTGGGTACAATAGTGCAGTACACACACATCGGCTATTATGAGGGTAATAAGAGAGCTTTCTCCTGCCTGTTGTTTCCCTCATGGCATCAGGTCAGGAAGCCCTGTGCCCCTGCCCTGCCTGTTGTTTCCCTCATGGCATCAGGACAGGAAGCCCTGTGCCCCTGCCCAGCAAGTCTGGCAATCACCAGCCGCAGCCAGGCCAGAGTGCAGGTAGCTGGCACTGCCTGTGAGGAGAAGTCCTTCCTACATCTTCTGGTCATGGCCAGGGCAGACAGGCTGTAGAGGGCTTTGTCTGGGCACGGCCTCCTGCATGGGTAGGCAAAGGAGGTTGGGTGGTTCTGTGGCAGCAGAGGTTTTCTGGGAACCTGCTGGGGTTCTGCAGTCACACCCCACCTCTGAGCTACACTGTTTTCTGCCTCACCTTCCCAGCAGGAATGCTCAAAGCTGTGTATCTTGCTCCCTGGGAGCACCAGCTTGCCCTTCACATCACTGCCCCTGTGCCAGTGCAGCCCTGCATGAGATGCTTCTGGCAGATTGCTGGGTGAGCCTTGTGCCATGTCAGTGCTTTGGGGTCCACCAGCATCCTGTGCTCACCTCTACCCCTGAGTCCCATGGTGGGAGGGATGGCACCCTCCATGCAAGGAGAACATACTGGGATGGAGCCAGCCATCTCTCCATCCCCTGGAGACAAAGAGGAAGGGTCCCCAGCACTGCTCCACACCCCATGGTGGGGCTGGGCTCTTACAGGGACCCCCAGGTCACCACAGACCCTCTCCTCTCCAGCCTCACTGGACAGTGAGCTCCCTGCCCTCACCTCCACCATCTACCTACCTGCTTCTTGGCCTACAGCTACTTAGTATTCACCAAAGGAGCCACCCAGCAGTGGCTGGGCAGCCTCTCCTCCAGCCTGACCACCAGCACCCAGGAACACCAGGAGTCTGATGACCTCTCAGAGATCATCTGCTCCTCCTCTGGCTCCTGGTATGAGCCCCAGCCCCGCGGGAGGGACAGGCTGGCAAGCAACAGAGCCAGCATCACAGCCCGGGACATCCTCCCTGCTTCCCAGCAGCAGCTGCCTGCCCAGCACTGCTACCAGCACATGAACTGCCGTGTCCTCCCCACACTGTGGTCAGCCTAAGCACAGCTCCCAGGAAGGCTAGAGCTGCAAAGGGTACTACTGCAGGCTGAGGGCTTCGTGGGAGAAGGAGCACAGAGCAGAGGAGCAGCAGCCTTTGCACAGCACAGCCGGCCGGGCAGCTGCCGCGGGAGGGCACTGCTCCATCGCTCGTGTCAGCCGCAGAACAAACCGGTTTGGGAGCAGCCAGCCCTGCCTGCCTGCTGCTCTTGCCCACACAAAACTTCCGCCAACCTTTAAGAGAGGCTTTTCCTGACTTGTCTTTCCCCATCGGCCAAAAATCTCCCGAGACCCCGAAAGAGCTGCATATTATCTGTGGGGAGCTCTGCAGATGCCAGGAGCCCCCAGCACCCTTGAGCTTCTGGGTCAGCCCTGAGACAAGCCTGCTCTGTGCAGTGTCTGAAGGGGAAGACTGAAACTCCTCTACTCCCAGCAGTGTTTGGGACACTTTCTTACAGCACTGCAAGCAAAGGTCTCACAGGGGAGGGAGGCTGCATGGGTTGGCGAGGTCTGTGCAAGGCCAAGAGATGACAATGCCAGTGCTGGCTCCCAGTGTGGAGGGGGAGAGAAGTACAGAAAGAGAGAGCGCCAGAGAGAAGGAAGAGACAACAGAAAGCCTTGAGAAATAGAAAGATTTATTTAGCAAAAGCCAGTCGACTAATGACAACACCCAAGGGTTAAGTGCACTTACATTGACAGATCGGTTTCCCAGATAGATTGAGTCAACAGTTAGTAACACGACAGTTGTAGGAAAAGAAAGGACAAAAAATATAGCTATAAATCCCCCAACAAGGTCCATAACAAAAGTGAGAGGCCAGAGAGGCATCCTGGAGGCAGCGCTGAGTTAGGGGAGGATCATTTACACATGTACACCTGCGGTGTGGCAGGACCCTGGCAGGGCCCCCCGGCTCCGGCAGCAGCCCCTCAGCCCACTGGGCACCTACCACCTGCAAGAGACTTCTTGCCTGCTGCTGCTCCTCCCAGGCTCTCCCTTCATCCACCCTGTGCCTATGCTGAGCTGCTGCTGTCCTTGCTCCTGCACAGTCCATCTGCCCACACAGAAATCCCTTTGCAAGCTCGGCCATGCGTCCTGGCCCTGCCTGCGCCATGCCCTGTGCATGCTGCCATCCCCCACATGTGGGACAGAGCACAGGCAGGTATTGGTGGCCAGAGGATAGGAGCACCCGTGGCCCAAACAGAATCTGCTCCTCACTCTGCCTGCTCTGTGGCCACTGCTGAGGACACTGAAACGTGTTCTTCCTTCCTCCCTTCCTTTCCACTAGGACTCTTTAGCTGCTCACAGCATTCAGCCTGCTCCTTTGATGGGAGGGCGCCTAGCACAGCTCGTACTGACCCAAATCTCGCTCCTCATTCCCAAGGCGACTGGGGCAGAAGAAGCAAAGGACCTTCCTCAGCTGCTGGCCTAAGCCCTGGAGGAGAGCAAGAGATCGTGTCTGGGAGGTGTTCAGCAAGGGGTTAGTTGCAGGCAGATCTAGCAGAGACAGAGCTGGCAAAGGCAAAAGTGGCAGTGAAGCAACAAAGCAAAGCAGAAGCAGGATGGGAGAGTGGGTGGGGAGAAAGACAACTGTGCCCATCCCCATCTCATCAAGTGTTTCCACCAGGAGCAAGGGGAACATCAGGACTGTGGTTCATACCCCTTCAGCTGTGGCCTCTTAGAGGCTGCAGCAATAGGCAGCCGATAAATGTCCATGCAGAAAAGAAACAACCTCTGGATGCCCTGGAGGGGCCCACACACGGCTCTCAGCCATGGGTGTCTTGGGGTCTGGTGGGGCATCCTGAGATCTCAGATTCACTTTTCTGCAGGGTGCAAACCAGAGACATGAAGGCCTCCCCCTGCAGACACCAGCAGTTTGATCCCATCAAGGGGTGGCAAGCGTGCCCACCCCTGCATGTGGCTGATGGCAGCACTGCACCCTCCAGCCCTGGTCTGGGAGCCAACAACTGCTTGGAAACGGGAGGGTTTGTCTATAAAGCAAAGCTGGGAGTTTGTGCAGGGAAGTGCTTGAAAATGGGACTTGAGAGTGCCAGAAAGGCTTCAAAATCTGGCAGCCATGCCGAGGATCCCCAGGACTGGACAGTGAAGGGGAGGATATTGCACATGCCCATGTTGCATGCCCTGGCTCCCTGCTCTGCACCGTGCCTTCCTCTCTGCTCCACAGCCCAGGGGAGGAGTGTACAGTGCCCATACACCCTCTACCTGCCTTGGAAGTGCCACATCACCCTGCTGGGAGCTGCCTGCACCCAGCCACCCAGTGCAACCTCATCTCACCCTTTCAGCTCATTCCCAGGCTTGTCCCCACTGTCCCCTGCTGCCTTGTCTCACTTGCACACGCAGTACACCATCACCAACCCTGACCACCCTGCTAACATAGCCCTGGCCTTATCCCCACCACACTCCCTCACACAGAGTGCCAGCCCACCTACCAGTGGCTCTGCCCCTGCTCACCACTCAATGCTCCCTCAGTTCCTCTTATCCCTTGCTCACCGCCCTGTGCCTGCTCTCTCATTCCCCCAGCAAAAACTCTGCCTTGCTCTACCGCTCCCCCACCAGCAGCAATGAGTGACCCGGTGGGGAGCCCCTATCCCTCTGCCTGACCTCCAAAGGCAGCTCACAGGGGCTGAGAACCAGGGGGTAGCACGAGCAGCTGTCAGCTCCCTGCCTGCTGCGAAGCAGGAACACTCCAGCTCGACACACCAGCCCACGCAGGCTGGAGCAGAGCACATCTGGCCTACCCCTGGCATGGCTCTGCCCCCACCTCCACACACCTCCCGGCCCTATGCTGGCAGCTTCGCGCTCCCTCCTCCGTCCCCTCTCCCTCTGGACTGCCCCATCCCTGCCAGGGCCAGGGGGCTATAGGCCAGGGTTTTTCCCCAGCTCCAGTGGGTCCCGGCTGCTCCGCACCACCTCCTGCCGACCCCTACACCGCGATCTCATCCTCCAGGCTGTCACCCAGGTCCTGCCTGGGCTGGACGTGGAGCAGGCGCGGCGGTTCCTCCTGAGACCAGGAGTCCCGCTCCTCACTCTCGTCCGTGTTGGACTCGTACTCAGAGGCGATGCCCGACTCACGGAACTTGATGAGCTCCAGGCTGCCCAGCGCCGGCTCCTGGGCAGGCGGCCCCGAGCCCGGCAGGAAGCGGTAGCACTCCAGCTTCACCAGGCAGTCGTTCCTACCTATGGGGCTGCCCAGGCTGCTGGGGAAGCCCGAGCTGGGGCCCAGCGGCGGCGGCGGGTGGGTGTCCTCGGGTTGTGGGGTGGTCGGGTCACAGAGGACTGGGAGGGCGTTGGAGCGGAAGGTGATCTCCAGCAGACTGTCCTGGGAGCCCGCTGCAAGAGGAGGGCATGGCTGAGAGGCAGGCAGTGCCACCAGGGCTCGCCTGGGCATCTCCTGGCCACCACAGCTGGCTGCAGACTGGCCAGAGGAGAGTGGTCTGAGGCCACCTGGCTACAGCCTCACCATTGACACTGTTCAGAGAGGCTCATTTGGCATCACTGGCGCCAGGAGCTGCTTCCTGCTGGCCAACAAATAGGCAGTTTTGCAGGATAAAGTTATCTGTCTCCCACCCCAGCCCCTGCAGGGTGCTGATTGCCATATCTGCTGGAGAGGAAGGTCAAGGAGGGGCTCTTTGAAGGGTAAGGAGCTGGCCTAGAGCATGCAACCACTGGGGAAAGCAGACACACAGCTGATGGACACATGTGATTGCCTGTCCATACAGCCCACTCCATGCTTCCTTCCACACTGCATGCAAGCACCCTGTTGCACACACAAGCCAGGCCAGAAGGGTGCTAATGTTCCCCTACATAGAACCCCTGCAAAGGCACAAAACCCCTCAAGAGAAACACCCACATGCAAGTCCTCCACAGACCCGGCTAGCTGTGAGGGGAGAGGAAGGGGCAGGAGCACTTACTGGTGGTGTTCCCTGCCAGCTTCAGCTCCAACTCCTGCACCTGTTTGACCAGGAGTGAGATGTGCTGCAGCAAGTCCTTGTTCTGGAGCAGGAGCTGGTGGACACGGGCCTGGGCCTCCAGCCGTGCTGCCGCCTCCGCAGCCAGCTGGTCCTTCAGCAAATGAACCTGCATGACGGGAGAGAGCGAGTGGGTGAGTGCATGGGAGGCACCACTCCAGCGCTGACAGCTTTGACTCCAGCCATCCCTGCTTGTGTACCAGGGCTGGCCAGCACCACGCCAGATGGTTTTGATGAAGAAGCTGTTCCTTGTGGGTCCGCACAGATGTGGTGGGGGCAGGGTGTCAGGGCTCAGAAGCCCAGCGCATGGTGTCCAGCCTCTCTGATGGAAAAGCTCAAGGCTGCGAACCCATGAAGGAGGCGCAGCCCATGAGGAAGCCAGAGGGATGCAGAGAGAAGACAGGCTGGGGTGAGGGCAGAGCTGCTGTTCTGGGCAGGTTTCCCACAGCAGGGGCTGGAGCATCAGAGCTGCCCTGGTGCTGCTGGCGGCTCCGGCTGCCACAGGCACGACTCGCCTGGAGCAACACAGATGGCAGAGGCCCGTTGGCTTTGGGGATGTGAGTTGGCTGCTCCTTCTGGCCCTGGGAAGCAATGCCTGGACGTTAGCTTGCAGGGACTCCACAGGCAAGAAGCCTGTTGATTTCTGCATAACTACTCATATGCAAGCATCTCCATCACCAGCACTGTGTCCCAGGGAGGGGGGAATGCTACCTGGGAGCCACATTAGCTCAGCATCCCCTCCTGCAACCCCCTCACAGCTCCTACGAGCACTCCTCTCCTGTGAAGACTGAGCCAGCCAGGCCCACAGGGAACCAGGAAAACATGGATTTAATGCACAAGAGACCCAAAACCAAGACAAGAAAAAAAAAACAAACCAAGAAAAAACTCCTCAAAACAAAACCACCACCAAAAAAATGCAGTTTTACCTTGGCCTAGAAAGTGACCTTGGGGAAGAGCGGGGAGTTCTCTGATGCCTGCCAAATCTGTGAGCTGCTGCTGCATTGCAGGGCCCCAAAGGCAACACAGCTGGGGGCCACCTGTCCTCCTGGATGGCTACCAGGAGGCAGTGCTGGGTCTGCTGGCAGGCAGGTGCTGCCTGCTGTCCTGAGCTGCCCAAACTCAGCCAGCAAGGTGCAGGGCAGTGCCCTTGGCACAGCAAAGCTGAAGCACAGCAAGCTCGGGTGGGTGGCAGGAGGCCAGGCAAGGGGCTGGGACTTGCATTCATCCATGAAGACAGACCAAGGACAAAGGGGTGTAATACCTTATACTCTGAACAGGCAGCACAGAGCCCTTTTGGTTTGCCTGCAGGGCCCCAGTCAGGTGAGACACCTCACACTGCTGCTGCAGGAGCCATGGTCACCTCCTCCTCCTCCTGCCAGCAGTGGGCACAGCAGCGTGGTGTGACAGTGCTGGTGGGTGAAGCAGAGACCCTCAGCTGAGCTAGCAGAGGCGGAATCACGTTTAAGTGCTAAGAGGGTGCCAAAGCTTGGTGCTGGCAACGCCTGCCTGAAGTCATTCTTCCTTGCAGCCAGCAGCGGTCTCGTAGGTACCTGTAGCAGGTGATGCTCAGGTGATGTCAGGAGAAGACATGAGCAGAGCCCAAAAGTCATGCTTGCAGAGGCGCAGTGGCTGGTGCCATCAGGCCCCTGGGGACAAGACCCATTATGGACTCCTGGCCTTAAATCAAGGGAAGGAACTTTCACAGGTATCTGGAGATGCCTTGCAAAAGCAAGTCTCTGGTCAATAAGGGAACTAAATGGCATTTCATCCTCAGCAGTAATTAGAGGCCAAGATAATTATAGGATGGTTCCCATAGCTGTAGACCAAGCAGAGACCTTGGTCACTATAGTGGATCTCCTGCCTTTGTTAGTAAATCATCAAGCCTGTGCCCATCCCCACGTGTTCAGAGATAAATTGACTCAGTACTTTTTGAGAGAAGACAGCAAGTGCCACTGACAGAGGTGCTGCTGCAGAGCATGCAGTCATCTGGAAGGCATTTGACACGATAGGGTCCACCTATCAGTTCATCAGTTTGTCAGTTCATTAATCAACCACAATACAAAATCACCACAGCGTGCACTGAAGGGATTAGAGAGCAGCTAAGTGACAGCTCCTGGGACAAGAATTATCCTGGGGTGGGCAGAGGTCCAGGGCAGGGCATTAGCCCTTGGAGAGAGGGGAGTTGAAGCTGCTAGCTGCCATCCCAGGAGCCAGCCAAGAAATGGCATTGCACTGCTGAAGTTCTTTTTTAATTTGGAAGTAGGAAGAAAAAGAAATCCCCACTGCAAGGCTCTGCAGGTACATAAAGACTGGGAACCACCAAAGCTGAGCAGGCCCTACAAGAGAGGGAACCAGCTTTGCCTTGTAACTTTTGCCTGTAGCAACACTATGCTTGGGCAGACATGAAGGATTCCCTGAGGATGCTGAGCCCTCTCTCAGAGGGGAAAGCAACTTCTGGAGCCCATGACCCCAGAAGGCAGCTCAGCCAGAAGGACCAATACAGATTTTGTGATACGAGAGGAGGAAGGCCACAAGAAAGCACAGAAAGGCTGCTCACCTCAGGAAGAAAGTTAAGCAACTGCAGAGAAGCTCTGCAAGGGGTCAGGGAACAAGTAAAGCTCAGGTAATGAGTTGGATAAAGCAGTCAGAGCTGCTTAAATGAGAAATACCTGCACAGAGAAGGAGCTGCCAGCTGTACAGCTCAGGCAGCAGACAGACAAGGCACTGGCAAGAAGGACCAAGAAGTCTGATGGCGTGCAGATACCTCAGTACTGCATCTTTAGTGCCGAGGCCAGGGCAAATCACCACCCCTCTCTGCATGGCCCAGGAGATGCTCCCTGCCCCAGCTTCTCCCACAACCACGACCTGAGCACGTCTGCCCACCCTGTTGGGCTTCCTGCTTCCAGCACCCATGACACTCCAGCAGCACGAGGTGCTCGGCAGCTGCCCCAGCCCTGCCACTGCCCCCGGGAAAGAGCAGAGGGAACAACCTGTGCCACGGCCACTTGCGTCTGCTGCTGCTGCTGCTGCAGGAGCTGCTGGAGGAGCTGCATTTGGTGGTGGGCAGAGAGAGGCGTTCCCAGGTCGGGCAGCTGGGCAGATGAGGGCAGCAGCATCTTGGGTGACGCTGTCAGGATGTCGTCAGCGTGGAGGCAGCCCTGCAAAACACCAATGTCCAGAGGGTGAAGCCCTCAGCCCGGAGAGCTGCCAGGCACACTGCAGCCGAACACCCAGCAGAGAAGCAAACACACACTTTGCTGAATAACTTGGAAGGAAAGGCTGCGGAAACTGGGGCTGTTCAGTCTGGAGAAGAGGAAACTGAGGGGGAATCTCATTAATCTCATTAAGTATATGGATGGTGGATGTCAGGAGGTTGGGGCGTCCCTTTTTCTATTGTATCCAGCAACAGGACAAGGGATAATGGGATGAAGCTGGAACACAAAAAGTTCCATTTAAACATAAGGAAAAACTTTTTCAGTGTGAGGTGAGGGAGCCCTGGCACAGGCTGCCCAGGGAGGGTGTGGAGGCTCCTTCTCTGGAGGTCTCCAATACCCACCTGGACATGTTCCTGTGTGACCTGATCTAGGTGAACCTGCTTCTGCAGGTGAGTTGGACTAGATGATCTCTAAAGATCCCTTCCAACCCCTACCATTCCATGATTCCATGACTCTATGAAGACAGTGGGGTTTCCAGTTCTGACAACAGCCAGCCTGAATACTTTTGTAAAAAATTCCCCAAAAGGCTGATGCCTCCCATGGCAGCTTCCACTGCATCAAAAGAAGTCTTTTTTGAGAGGGGAAAGTCGGAGGGGAAATCCCTATCAGCTCTGCCCCAGACGTTTTCTGTGTGGCCACACGTAGCTGAGCCCTGGGCCCCTGGCCAAAGTGCAGACAGCTTTGATCTGGGAGCTGGGGAAGGCAGCACAATCCCTCCTCACCCCCGGGGCCCCCAGGCTGCCCGGCAGAGGCTCGGGGCTGGGGCCAGGCCGTGCCCTGGGAGCCGAGGGCAGGGCCCCACCACGCACCTTGGCGTCGGCGTAAGCGCTCGCTTCCTTGCCCACGGCATCGAGGTCGGTCACGCCGCGGCTGAAGTCGAGGATGTCGGCTCCGGGCAGCGGCAGCTCCACGGCATCGATGTCGGTCTCCTGGGCCGAGGCGCCTGCTCTCTCCGCACCGGCAAGGCGACAGGCTGCGGGGACGGCAGCACGGCACAGCGCGGCTCACGCGGGGCAGCGACGGCTGCCGCGTGCCCACTGCCCACCCACCCGCCAGCTCCACAGGCAAGCCCGTGCTGCGCTTCCTGCTGCTGCTGCTCGGGATGGGGCTCGGGGCCAAAAACACGCCCAGCCCCAGCACAGCAGACCTGGGGAACGGCAGCCAAAATGCCTGATGTGGGACAAATGGGCCAACGAGAGCAGAAGACACACAGAAAGCTAAAGAAAGGTAATCAGAGATTAACTAGGTGGAAAACAACAAAACAAACCAGGGGACTGGAATATCTTCCTTATGAGGAAAGGCTGCAGGACCTGGGGCTGTTCAGCCTAGGACAGAGAAGACTGAGGGGGAACCTCATCAACACTTATCAGTACCTAAAGGGTGAGTGTCAGGAGGATGGGGTGAGCCTTATTTCTGTAGTGCCCAGTGACAGGACAAGGGGTAATGGACATGAGCTAGAACACAAAAAGCTCCACTGAAAGACAAGGAGATATTTCTTTGGTATTCGTGTGAGGGAGGCCTGACACAGGCTGCCCAGAGAGGGTGTGGAGTCTCCTCTGGAGGTTTCCAAACCTGCCTGGACAGGTTCCTGTGCCCCCTGATTGAGGGGAACCTGTTTTAGCAGCGGATTGGGTTGGATGAGCTCTGGAGGGCTCTTCCAACCCCCAGCTCTCTGTGATTCTGTAAAACGGATGCTCAGAAGTCCCCAGGGAACTGCATATCATGGCTGGGACATTGTGCAGAGGAAAAACAAACAATGACTGGTCTAGGACATCCCAATGATTAAGTCATCACAACAACACTGGTTGCACAGGCAAGCAGGAAACTGCAGCACAGCGTGGGCTGTTCCTGTTGGGATGAGGGGAATCTAACATGGGGAGGCAGGGCAGGGCAGGGCAGGCAGCCCACGTGCAGACAGGCAGCAGGACCTGCAGCATCCTGACTGGAGGTGTTTGACCAACCTCTTGCAAAACACCTGCTCTTCTCCAGTGCAGCCATCAGCACCAAGGCTGCATCCTTGGGCCCCACAGAGCCTGGGGTGATGGGGCTGGACCCGCAGCCGCTGTAGCCAGAAGCATCGCTGCAGCCCTGCCCACAGAGCTGAGGAAGGAGTGGGGATCCACAGGCTGCCTGCAGCCCTGGGAGCTTGATGCAAGACCCCAAGTGCAGCGTCATACATGCAGAGAATTGCAGAGAGTGAGCCTTAGCCCCAAAAGCACCTCAGGACACAGGGAAGGTCTGTGCTCAGGGCCTCCTCTGTGGAAGCAGCGAGGACACGTCTGCAGCGTGTGCAGCCAAGCAGAGAGACCTCCGGCAACCAGCCGTGTCCCTAACGCTGCTAATGGGCTCCCAGCAAGGGGCATGTCTGCGAGGATGAGGGCTAACACCTAGCGAAGGCTCCTTGCTGGGCAACATCCCAGCGTGAGCACAATGCACCACAGGCCAGATTGCTGTGCAATTCCCTTCCCTGCAGGCGGCAGCCAGATGAGAAGAGCGTGACTCTGCAGACCCCGTCTGCCAGGCTCCAGGACCCCCCGCCACCTTCACACAAAGTACCTGGGACATCCAGGTCATCCCCGTTCCTCTCACTGTCTCCATCCTCTTGGCCATCTGCATTTTGCTGGGTGTGCTGCAGGCTCAGCTTGTGGCAGACCTCAAATGCCTGCCCCACCGTCCGGACGATGCGCATGGCCTGGCTCTGCGGTGGGCAGCGAGAGGAGAGGAGAGGAGAGGAGAGGAGAGGAGAGGAGAGGAGAGGAGAGGAGAGGAGAGGAGAGGAGAGGAGAGGAGAGGAAAAACATAACCTCAGCTGGGCTGCCCCTACACAGTGACCTCCCCGGCCTGGCACAGCTCTCAGGGGTCTCTGTGTCCCACCACCTCCTCAGGCCGCACTGCAGTGGGATGACCATCCCAGCATCTGTACCTTCTTCTTGGACTTGAAGACGTTGCACCTGAAGACATTACTAGCCCCATCCCTGGCAATGTAGCTGAAGATCTTTAGGTCTTGGGAGTCGTGAGACACATAGAATATCCTGCAGGGACAGGAAGGAGGGTAAGATGGCACATATATTACCCATGGTGCCTAGGAGATGGGCAAAGCCACAGCCAGCACTTCTCAGGACACATCCTGGGGTGCTGGCAGATGCCCAACCTCTGCAGCACGTCCCTGCTAAAGCCCATCAGAAATTTTTTTGGCAGTGCTTTTTGCATCCGCTGGGAAAATGATCCTGCTGACTCAGCAGCAGCAAGCATTTTGTGAGGGCAGCACGGGGCTTTCTCTGCTCAGCTCCCAGGGACAGAGCCGGCGGCCCAGGAGCCCTCCAGGGCCCAAGGAGAGCAAACAGCACTCCTCCAAGCTTGCCTGCATGGAGAGCTGGCCTTGCTCAAGTGCCTGCCACCCCCTCCTCAGCACAGCTGGGGCTGTTCATCGCTCCCACCTGGCTTCCCTGGGACACAGAGGCCCCACGCTCTCAGCTTTTGCCAAGGAGATGGAGGAAGAGAGCTGGGGACTTTTGGAAAGCACAGCACAGGAGGGAATCTGCCCTCTGGGCTCTCCATGGTCAGTCCCCAGCATAGTGCTGGTGTGGCATGGGGTACAGGGCATCGCAGAGCCATCCAAGTCTCTGTCCCTTCCCCGAGCTCACCTGTAGATGGGATCGTGCATGACAAGCATTTTGTTCTCATCCCAGGCCCATTCTTTTTTCTGCAATGAAAGAAGCTGAAAATGAGTACGTCAGATGCTGCCCTTGAGATCAAGGACAGGGCAGAGACAGTCTAGGGACAGACCTGGGAAGCTCTTGTCAGAGTTCTGCTGCTGCTGCTTCCCTGCAACCCTTCTACACCCTGGCTGAGCCACCCTGCAGAGACACAGCTCACCCACAGCTCACTCACAGCTCACCCAGCTGACCCCAGTCCATTCCTCCCTCTCACAGCCCATCCCAGTTTCCCAGAAATTCAAGGATGTGGGTGAGGGGAGGGCTCCTGCTGCAGAGGCACTGCTGCCCCAGGGACAAGGGCTGCCTACCTTCTTCTTCTTCTTCAGGATGACCTTCACACCATCCACAGACACAATGAGATTCACTTTCTTCTTCTTGATATTCTTGGCTTTAAACTCATACTGCAGGGGAGGGAAGAAAACACCTGAATTAGCCTTCCTGCTCCAGGAAAGCCCTAGGGAGGGCTGAAGAGGCTCCAAGGGGGGTGAAAGGGTTACAGAAAGGTTTCTCTAATGCCATGTGCCTCCCTGAACACATGCCCACATCACCCTGCACATCTGTGCCAAGACAGGAGGCCTGTGCCCAGCACCTGGAGGACACCTCAAAGTAATGGACAATTTGCTCAGCCTAGGATGCTGCTGGAAACATTAACTCATAGAATGGAAGGGGTTGGAAGGGACCTTTAGAGATCATCTAGTCCAACCCCCCTGCTAAAGCAAGTCCACCTAGACCAGGTCACACAGGAACATGTCCAGGTGGGTTTGGAAACCTCCAGAAAAGGAGGCTCCCTGGGCAGCCTGGGCCAGGGCTCCCTCACCTCAACAGTAAAGGTTTCAAAGGCACCCACTGTGCCCCTCCAAAGGGATCCTCACCTCTGCAGCCCTGCCAGCTCTGCCCCGCTGGCTTGTGGCCACTGCTGAGCTCTGGTAAAGGGAAATGGCATTTCAAGTGGGTGTTTTTTTTGGGCTCAGTATAAAAATGAAGATGATTGCTGAGGACTGTGAACCTCTCCAGGGGAGATGGGATAATGCAATTACCCACTTCAATTAGCAGTCACTGGACAGGAAAAGAAAAAAACAACCAAGAGGAACTTTCAAAGATCAGTGACTAAACACAAAGCTCTGGTCCAGCCTGGGGAGAGGATGAGATTGTCCAAAATCCAGCCACTTCTGCATTTAGAGTCCTACAGACAGGGAGAGGGCTGGCAAGGGAATAGGCTACACGAGGCATTTGGGACTTTTGGGGTGTCCCATAAGTGTCCTACCAGGGGTGCAGCCACACGAGGTGCTGGTCCCACACGCAGGGTGCTGTGCACAGCCGTGGGGCACAGCCCCTGTGCCTGCCCAGTGGCAGAAAAGCTCCATATTCTGCACCCCAGTCTCCCGAGGCAGAGGAGTTTTATTTATCCTCCCATTCTTTGGCCAGCGTCTGTGCAGATGGAGTACAGGGCAGACACAAAGCCCTGCCCCCGGCCCAGCCTCAGCCTGACAGTTCCAGCACCACATGATCTATTCACTTTGGCAGCCAGAGCCAGCAGGCAGGAAAAGCTGCTGGCCCTGACCTGCCAGGGAAGGATAAAAGACCCAAAAGCTCCATTCCTCAAAGCCACTTTAAAGTGGCTGATGGGGATGGGAGATACAGATGAATCAGAAAACAGTGGTGTGGGAGAGGATGCAGCTCTGCCCTCCCCAGGGCACAGACCAGGCAAGCTGTGCAAGCCCACCCGCTCCAGGGCTGAAGCCATGGGGATGGGATGGAGAAAGCAGAGCTCAGGCTCCCACCGTGGCTACAGCCAGCCTCAAAATCCCCTGCACATACCCCACATGCTGCTTGCAGGGCTCATTCCTCGTGGAGAAGGGTCTCAGCAAAAGCACCTCATGAAGGAGCCCACTGGGGTGGGTTTCCAAAGTCTCATTTCTCATATTCCCCTTCCTCTGCCCATGCAGAGGTGAAACTGCATCCAAGAGCCCCCTCTCTGTCCCAGCACCAAGATCACAGCAGTGCATCTGGTCTGGTACCTAAGGCCAAAGAAATGTCTTGCTTTAGCCCTGAGGAGGTGACCTCCAGTCCAGCTACCTTGGAGTAATTAACCCAGTATCTTTCTGAAGCTCTGCTGGAGACTTTTCCCAGGGCCATGGTCTGAGCTGGATGCTCTCCACAGCACCCAGGGCACCTCATGGAGCTGCAGCCTGATTTATTGGTCCTAACAATCATGGATTATAAACATCAAGTTGCATTTCCAAGCTGCTGGAGCAGTGGGGGTTTATTCTGGGCCATCCCAAGCGATAATTAACGTGAGCTTGAGAGAAGACAACAACCCTGAAAACATATCTCAGGGTTAGAGAGACTATTTTTAGCCTGGGTTTTGGGTGAGCAACAGCCCCAGGACAGCAATGCAGACCAGGAGGTTTCAGAAAAGATGCTGCCCAGCCCCAGCATATATTTCAGGGACAGAATAAATGCAAAGCTCCTCAGAGAGGCTTCCACAGTCCCTGGCTGCAGGCACAGGCCTCTGCCCAGGCTCAGCCCGACCCCAGCTGAGGAGAGTGCCATGGGGAGAGCCTATTTCGCCTCTGCCACTCTGAAGCCAGTCTCCTTG
Organism: Colius striatus; assembly: GCF_028858725.1. Classification (NCBI taxonomy): domain Eukaryota; kingdom Metazoa; phylum Chordata; class Aves; order Coliiformes; family Coliidae; genus Colius; species Colius striatus. Next base: position 9,355,168 of record NC_084768.1, on the reverse strand, counting down.
AGCTGAGGCAAAACTCCAGCAGGAACCAATGAAAGCAAAGAAGTCAGATTCTCAGAAGGGCTGTCCAGCCAGATCTGTTAAGCCCTTGCACAAATCCAGGCCTTTATCCCAACATCAAGGAGAGAGCCAAGCTCCTTCGTGACCCCGAGCTGTGTGCTACTTCACGCCCTGCTGCGACCAGGGCTCCTTTAGCACAGTCACCCTAGCCCATGCAGATGCAATCTGGGATACATTTCCCATGCAATGAGGTGCATCTCTAGCCAATAAAACACTCCTGAACTCCTGCCCAGCAGGGCTCCCATGAAACGCTGCCTATAATCTAGTAATGAGTAGGCAGGAGGAGGATTCAATCAGATGGCAGCACACTAAGCCCCATAGGCCAGGAGATGCACTACTCATTCAAGGGAGGGGAGCTTCAGTCTGAGCAGTAAATAGGTGCAAGAAGGGAAGAAAAGCACGTGGGAGAGAGGGGCAGCAGACCAAAGCAAAAGGGAGTATGTAGCACTCTGCAGAGCCCAGCGGGGCCGTCAGCTCTGCTCAGGTGCTGCTGCTGCACCCCTGCGCACAGCCACAGTTTGCTCTGCCTTGTTCACAAGGTTAATTTAGCAAATCAGAGGGATTTCACCCCAAGCAGTAGCTCTGGCTAAGGTCAAAGGAAGCATTAGGTTTGTGCAGTTGCTTTGCACGGTACTTGGGGTTGGGCTGGCTGCCATGCCTGCACCTTGGCTCTCCCCAGCCTCGCAGGGTGTAGAGGGCTCTGTGCTGCCTCCTTGGAGTTCTCCGAAGCCATGGTCAATCCTTTCCATTACCAGATGCCAGTATGGGCTTTTTCTTCCTGGAGACTGACTGCTGGACATTTCAGACGGTCTCACCAATGTGCTGCATGTCAACAGGATCTGTCCTTGCTAACGTCTGCCCTGCAGGACTGTTTAACAATGATGCAATGGGAACCTCTCTCTTTATGTCCAGTCAGGACAAACTCCAGTTTTGGAGCTATTCTTGACCATAGTTCTGTCAGCCCTGGGCACAGAGATCTGCCAGGTCTGCCCACAATTGTCAACATCTCCTTCTGCTGTGAAACGGAGAGAGAAAGCTTAAAAGAGATGCAAAGCATAAGGATTTTAGCTTTCCCTGTTGCTGGGAGGAGAGAGGAGGTGATGGTATGAAGGAAATGGCACTGCAGGGACTCTGATACTGTCTGCATCCATGGGCTGACCCAGAGGAGAAGCAAATCCGAGTGTTCCCAGAGATGGCAGAACAATGCCATACAACCCTTGCTGGGAATATACCCTGCACTCTCAGGTGTGCTAAAAATCCCACCATCTCTGTTAATGACCCTCCCACCGAGCCAATACAAACCCGTTTATGCGGCAAAGCCCAAATGGGGCTTCTCAAAGTCACCAGCATGGAACCTGCTCAGCTGCCAGGAGGGGATGGGGATGCTCAGGAGGAGCTTTGCTATCCAGGAGCAATAGGAGTGCCTCTGCACTCTGGTGACAGGGAGCTGGGTGACAGCAATTCACCCTGTGCTCTCTGGGTACAGCATTCTGATTTTAAGTGACCATTTCAGGAGAAAAAACACATTTTCATGCCCTGAAGGAACTCAGTTACTGGTGGCTCCAGCTGGGAGAGTTGAATCCCAGCCTACTGTTCATTAAAGAAATGATACAGAAATAATTATCCAGCTTGGAGTCAAGGAAGGAAAGAGGATTTGTGCAACTTCCCCATGATCCCCTTTGGTTTCACACCACACAGCATTTAACTGTGTTACTTATAACCAACTAAATGATGTAATGGTCAGAGAGCTTTCTTGGCCTTCTTCAATCCAGGTAGTTTGCCCATCTTGGACACTATTCTGGATCTTTAAATAGCTCCAATAATACGACAAGTTTGGGTTAATTATATCAATTCCTAGCTACAGCAATGTGTCAATCCTAGTAGGCAGCTAAGAAATAATTCCAGGGAAAAGCACAGGAAATGGAAAGAGCAAAGAAACCAATCTGTTCCTGGACTTGCACAGCTCCACGGCCAGGCTCCAACCCAAGCTCTAAGCACTACTCAAATTTTTAAGCAAAGAGTGAAAACAGGCATTTCAGATACATACAAGTTTAAAAATAAAAGTATTCAAAAAAGCAAAGGTGGTCTTACTAACAAAAATAAGCCTTAGATCACTCATAAACTGCAACCAGCTAATTAGGGAATAAAGATTATCCCTTCTTTTTACACTGCCCCCAAAAAACATGTTCATCATCTCGATTAAACCAGAAACATGTACTTTGTCAGAGCATGAGGGCCTTACCATTGACCTCGGGTTAGTGGGAGTCTATTCTCAACATCTGCCTTTTCTGTGGAGCTCACCATTTAAATAACTTTGGGTGGGAAACAATGCCAGCTGGTGTATGCACCATTGCGCAACACATTCCTACTGGCAGAGCCTTCACATTGCCCTTTCTGGAGAAGAGAGGAACATATGTTGCTTAATAGAGAGCGCATGTAACCTTGTCAGCTTAGAGTAAAATTATGTATGAATCCAAGTGCGATGGGGATGTGTGAAAAGCATGGAAAGCAGCATCCTTAGAAACACGTTACCCGTCCCTGCCGCGCTGCCTCTACACGGCACAAGCGTAAGAAGGCTTGTAACCACGCACTTGCGTGTGAGGTTAGGCAGAGCACACACCAAAAAGGAGAGATGATGTCTTTTTAGATTCATCACCCTCCCCCCAACACCTTCACAAGCATCTGAGAAAGGTTAGCCTGAATAAAAATGCCCTCATTTTGTTCCAGCCCATCTAAACTTTGGCAGGTAGAGATCTGAGCCCACTCACTAGCACTCTCCATCAGGAAGGGAAGGTACCAAGAATGGTCAGACTGTGCTAGTAGGATGCAAACAAACAGAAAGCTTTGTGATGGAAATTCCCCTAAATGCATCTTACTGGCTGTCCCCTTCCATTCTCTGTCCCCTTCCTCCTCCTCAAGATTAAAAAAAAGAGTAAAGTTTACAAGCCTGTAGTGGGGAAAAAGCAAATTTCACGAATGGAGGAAAAGCAGCTTCCTCAAAACTCAGTGCTACTCTGTTAGTTCAGGAGGCAGGAGCAAAAATAAACCCTGCTGCAAGAAAAAGCACAGAAGAGGACATATTCTTTTTGCCAGAGAGCTATTTCTTTGTCTTTGTACAGAAAGGACATGAAACTCCAAGCAAAGTTGGATCCCACCAAGCCACCCTTGGTGAAGGGCTGGCTGGCAGGGAGCTGGGAGGTGAGCAGACTCCTTCTGCCCACCGTGATGCCCTGCAGCTCTCCCAGGGCTCCTGCACCCCACTTCATCACAGGAACAAAACCTCCAGGGCCAGGGCAGTCCCTGGCAGGGTGCTGGATGCTGATGCCCACCTCCCTCAGCACCTTCCTCGCAGCTAATAAATACCTCCTGAGTTAGATTTTAACCCAAGGTCAGCTCAGGCTGGCTGAGAGACACGGCAAACAAGGGAAGGCTTTCCCAGCACCGTGGTGGGGAGGAGCAGCACTGTTCTCTTGATGAAGAATTAACTTATTACAAGATGACAGCTGAGCTGGAGTTCAGCTGGCACAGGCTCTACAGCTCCAAGAATTAATGACTCGAGGGGCGGTGGTGGGGGGGAGAACCCACATCCCTCACCATTTCTGCTGCTGAAAACACAGGGAATGAAAGCAAATCTCAGTAATGCACAGGAGATGAGGCGTAACCTGCAGGAGGGAAGGCTGAGGAGCCTTGCTGGGCTCCTAATAGCAGTAATTGGGAGGAACAGCAAACAGTGGCACCACGCAGGGCACCAGGATTTGGCTTCACTGAACTAGGTGAGGGAACGGCACCGCTGCCAGTGCCCTCAGATGACTCACGGCTGCCCACGAGCCAGGTGGCAAAGGGAAGTTTCTTGGGCCAAAAGCTTGCCAGGTGCAGAGGTGCTGGGCACTGGGAATGGCCATGGGCATAGGGAATGTGGTGAATGTGACCTGGAAAGGACGTGCAAGCTGCGGTGCCATTGTGAATGATGAGCTACAGGTCTCAGGAACACGCAGCACAAGCCCAGACACCCTTCTGCAGGCAATGAAGAGGCACAGAGAGGGGCTTCCCAGAGGAGTTTCAGCAGGGACTGCTGACCATCCGAGCGAGGCTCAACTGTTTCAGCCAAATGAAAGAAGACAACCAGTGTCTGCAAATAACATTGTCAGAAAGAAAAGAGCTCTGGAGAGGAAAAGGAAGCTATTTAAAATACAGGTTTGGCACAGTAGCAAACATGCTGCCTGCCCAGGAGGAGTGTCACAAATCACAAGTGTGTCCCAGGTGTGGGACTGGCTGTGCACAGCCTGCCAGGCAGCAGGGCACCCCGAGAGCACGGCTGCCAGGTGGGGAGGGCAGCCAGAGCCAGGAGCCCTGCCAGCAGGGTACCCAGGCGTGCAGCATCCCTTCCCTCCGCTACTGCCTCGGAAGCAGAAAGGCAGCTGTCAGCCTGCCCAGGCCCCTCACCTCCCTCGTGCATCACCCCAGCTCTACTGGGGCAGCAGCAGATGTCAGTGAATAAAGGCATTAGGAAAGTGGGATACCTCCCAGGAGGGCGGGCAGCTTCACCCAAGGGGCAGATCTGAACAAGGCTTCAAAATACCTGACAGTCCACTGCTTCCAGGCTGCACTGTAAACCCACAGGGGACTCCAGTTTGCCAGAGAGGAGCCCACGGCAATACCTGCTCAGCCTACTAATCTGATCGGCAATAAATGGACTAAAACCCATCTTTAGAAGACTGCCTTAAACTGCCCTACCCATGCTGTGCTGCTGCCTACATTCCCTTTGCCATGGGCATGTGGTCCTGTTGCAGCTCCAGCGAGCAAATGCTATCATCCCAATTTCCATGTGCCCAAGCTCACCAGGGTTCTCACCCATGGGGTGCCAGCAGCACCTCCCTGCTCCCCCATGGGGCCAGGAGACAGAGGCAAGGACAGCAGAGAGATTTGGGGACCCTTGTGGTGCTGTCACTTTGCTTGCACTCCCCTCTCCTGCTACCAAAACTTGGGACAAAGCCAACCTCAGCACTCGCACCCACAGAGGGGATGGCTCCCATCACAGGGCATCGAGCCACAGAGACATTTGGGGACAGGATCAAGGCTCCCACTGGCTCTATCAGCAAAGCACCAGCATGGCACACCAGACACACCTCTGCCGTCCTGCCAGCTCAGCTTTGAGCTTCTCCTCGGGCTTAAATTTCCCACATCACCTTGCCTACACCCCAATGCTGGTGGGTTTGCCTTTAACCAAAGGCCACAGTCATTTGGAAGCGAGGGAGGAGCAATGAGGTATTGGAAGCTCGTTCTTAGGCTTAATGATGCTTTTTAAAACTCTTCCCCAGCGTTTGCATTCGCACATATGGGAAAAGGCAGCTCTGAGGTGCATGTGTTCATCTGAAACAAGATATGATTTTGGTTTGCAATGACAAGGTCAGTGCCTATTTTCCCATCCAACTTCAGGTTTAATTTTGGTAACCGTCTGTGACGGTCGCGAGTGCTGATGGGTATAAATGGGAATCAGCCTAAAAATACCCATCTTGTGAGAGGAGAGGAGCAGAGCTAAGGTTGTCTCTTTGAAACAATGCCTGGATCACAGTACATGCACTTATCACACGAAATATGTTTTCCAATAACATCAAATATCTCGCAATCAATTCCTTCTGCTTGGTTTGCTGTTTCCTACCAGATATCAGAGAGCTGCCTCGATCCGCTTCCTTCAGCCTCCCCTCACCGCCTCCAGGTTTCACAAGTTGAGCTGCCAAACTGGGACACGAACACAAATCCCCTTCAGTCTAAGCAGCTTCACAGGAATCTCAGAAATCAGAATGGGTAAAAATATGAATCAATACCGAGCACAGGGTTAAACGGATAAAGTTCCTCCAGGTAACAAGTTACCCTCACCTCTCCTTTTGCAAACAAGTCTTAGGAGGAGCTTCTGAAGGAACTAGGGCTGTTTAGTCTGGAGAAGGCTCAGAAGAGACCTTATTGCTCTCTACAGCTACCTGAAACGAGGTTGTGGTGAAGTGGAGGTCAGTCTCTTCTCCCAAGTAATGAGTGATAGGACATGAAGAAATGGCCTCAAGTTGTGCCAGGGGAGGTTTACATTGGAGATGAAGAAGGATATTTTCCCTGAGAGGGTTGTTAGATACTGTCCCAGGCTGCCCAGGGAGCTGGTGGAGCCCCCATTCCTGGAAATGTTTAAAAGACAAGTAGCTGAGGTGCTGAGGGCCATGGGTTAGTGATGGGCTTGGCAGTGTGAGGGGAGGGGTTGGACTCAATGATCTTAGAGGCTTTTCCAACCAAAACCATCATATGACACTTCCATTTACAAGATGCTTTCCCTCCCTTAGGGAACTCCCATTTCTCTGTCCCAGTCTCAAGGTGGTTTTGGTTTTTTAAAGCCTTTAAAATCCAAGATTCAAAAGAGATTTGTGAGACACATCAGTGTTTCTCCCTGAGCCAAGGCAGCTTGCAGCCACTCCACACCCCCTGGAAGCCTAGTGCTGTGCAGGGGGATGCAGCAGCATGGCACACACAAAGGACGCAGGAGCATCCTCACAGCAACATCCCTCAGCTCCACCCGGCAGCTCAAAGCCACCAACAGCGCCTGGGTGTTCACTTCATTAGGGCTTAACTAACAGCGAGCTTACAAGAGAGAGCTGGGGACCCCAACCCAGCACAGCCACATCATTTCTCCCACAGCTCAGGCTCCAAGCAGGAGTGACTGCCCATGGACTGGGAAAAGCAGCACTTGTAGCCAGGCATGAAGGTCAGCAGAGACTCTGCCACAGGCTGGGCCTTGAAAAACATCTCTAAGCCCCTTTCAGGAATCTCAGGAAGCACTAACAGCACGGACCTGACCTGCGTGGAAGGCAGCGAGCTCCCACCTGCCTACACACGTTGCTGTCTCCCATGGCCAAGCCAGGCATGTGCCAATGAACCCCTGCGTGGGTGGGTATGGGATACTGGTCGAACTGGTTGCAGACATAACCAGGCTTTGAGCTGCTCCTTTTGGTTAATGAAAACAAGGAGCGGGCTGTGCGTGCATCTGCAGGCGCTGCTTTCGCACTGCTTTACGCAGCCCTGGAGATTCAAACCCAGAGAGGAACTGTACACGTTTTAATATCTACCACCTGTTGCTAAAATAAGCAGAAGCACATTCCTTGGAAACCCCACATCTGACTGGAATCTGTGGTATTTTTCATTAGCTATGCATTGGTTCAACCTACGCTGGCAGTGAGTGCACAAGCTTGTTTGGTGATGGCTCCTTGCAGTTGGCCCTTTGAAGAGGGAAAGAAACCACAAGAGCCTAGAAATGTCCCGTATTCATCCAGGCTACAGTGTGTTTGAACCCATGAGCTGGATGAAGCTCAGACGTTTAGTCCTGCCCAATTACAGTAATCCCTAATTAAACTCCTGCCTCTCCCTGGCACAGCAAGAGCTGATGCCCTGAGGACCCCGGGGGTGCTGGGTGCTGAGCAGAGCAGACAGTGCCCAGCCACGCACCTTCCTCCACCTCAGTGGGAAAACACAATGTCTGTGTTGAAGATGAACTTTATTCCACACAGGCTCTCGTCTTAAGACAGACTCTGCCTCAACACAGCTCACATCATCCCCGCCCATGTGGACGGGGCCAGGGGCAGGGCTGACACCACACAAGAGCACAGAGTTACCCCAAATCCACCCCGAGGGCAGGTGACAAAGAGAGGGCCACCCTCAGTACACACCCAGCACACACTCAGCAAAGTGAGCAGACTCAGAGCAGGGCCAGATTTACACCCCAAGCTGTGAAACACAGCATTTACTTCAGCATTTTGTTACTGCTCACCAGAGTTGCTCTCCCACAGCTGCATAAAAAGCTTGAGCGAGCCCAGTTGAGAGGCAGATGAGAATAGCCTGGCAGAAGAGCAGTGACAAACTGAAGGAAGGCAAGCTGGCAATACTGTAACCAAATCAGCAATTATGAACCTCAGACAATTAATAAAGAATGAATACACAGCAGCATTAAACACTTAGTGCATCAGAAGTAAGCCAGCCCTGTGGGGCCTGGGTTGTAACTGGAGAAATGAGGTAATTATTCATCTCACACTAGTTTCCTGGTTCCTATTTCAGCAATAATTAATGCAGGTATTAAAAATCATTCACTAAGTTCTACATGTTAAAGTCAACAAGTCAGAATGATGTTCTTTAGAGAAATATAGAAAGAATTCTAGAGTAACAAAAGCTCCAAGATTTCAGGTGGAGCTGGAAAACAGCCAGTACAGGACTTAATGCCAAGGAACAGGATCGCAGCACAACCCAGCACAGCCCTAGTTCTATGCCAGTCGAGATCCTAAACTCTCAGCTTAGTGGTTGGACTTGATTATCTTAAAGGTCTTTCCCAACCAAAAGGATTCTATGATCCCAGTTGAATCTCCCCTTAATCTCAGTTGAGGCACATCACTTCCCCCACCAACCACCATCCATGGGGACACTAGAGCAGCTGGGGACCTTGCTGAGAAGCAGCAGCCCTGTGTGGCCATCACAGGCTGCCTGAGGGGCGAGGAGGTGTGGGCAGGAGGAGGCATCTCCAGGGCTTTCATCTTGCTTTGAACACTACAGCCCTTCTCCATTGGGACCGGGAGAGCGCTTGGCTTCTTTATCTCATGCTGGCCTGTGCTTGTTCTGCTCTCCTACAATAGACACATCCTTTCCTCCAGCTCCCTAATTAACCAAGATCCGTTCCACAGACCAGCTCACACAATAGTTTTTGCATCCTCTTCTCTTAAACAGATGTGATCCTTTCCCCAGCACCGCAGGAACACGCTGTAACGTTCCCGACCCTCCCAGCTCCCACAGCCACAAAACCCCACACCAAAACCCTTCTCACCTTGCCCCAGGCTGCAAGGCAGGCTCTGACACTGCTCTTCCCCCTCAGCTATTTGGTGTGCAGCACCCCTGGAACATCTTCCTGCTGCACCAAGCCAAAACCACCAAAGAGTAATTTTAGCAGTGAAGAAACCAGGGCACGTGGCATTTGTTTCTTTTTGCAAGGCTGCAGCTCCGTGCTTTGCTTCTCTTCTAAGGTGATGCAGCAGAGGAGAACACTTCAACACATTAAATTGAGTCCTTGGCCTTCAAGGACCAGCAGAGAAGCGTGAGAGCAGAGAGGATCATACCCAGGAGTAGCATTTAAAGTGTTGACTGCAGCTGGGTTCCACTTTACTTCAGCCCAGCTCCCCATGCAGAAATGCCTCCCTCAGAAGACATCTGACAAGTCACCTTGTCTCCCTGCACCTGGTTCTCACCCATAAAAGAGATATTAAATATTACCTGGCCCCTGATCTCCCACATGTGAGGGGTTTATTTAGCCTTTGCTCTCCTTTTCTTAAGCTATTCCTCCCTTTAATCTCAGAACCAGAGGCAGGTACCATCTCTGGACATGCTGACCCCTGGCAGGAAGAGGTGGCTGCCCAGGACAGCCTATGGCTGCCCTGCCCAGGTCCATGCAACACCAGCTCCAGTGGTCAGCACAAAGGAGTGTGTGGACCTCACTCTATCCCAAGAGTCAAATGCTTCCATGATGGCAGCAGACAGATGAAAGCTTTGACTTCTGGAAAAACACGGGAAAACTGCATGTTGCAGTAAACCAGAACAAGAAGAACAAATAAGGGCAATGCTGCAGGTGTGAGGAGACACAAAGTCAAGGGGACTGAAGATGGGTGGTGGGTCCAGGTCTCCACTGTGCCAACCAGGAAAGTGCTGGGAGACGCCAGGATGAACTGCAGATCCTGAAATCAGCCACACCTCAGTGTATCCCTCTCAAACACTTTCCCAATGACCTCTCAGGTGCACCAGGAGATTCTTCTTATGCACAGTTAGGAATTTAAAATGCAGACGGTTATCTTTGCTAGAAAGTTTGTAGCAGCAGCAGAGACTGTCACCTCTGCATGACAGCGGTGGGGCTGCAGAGCACTGAGTTGGGTGTGTTACAGCTGGTGACACTGAACAGAGCCCTTTCCCGCAATAACAATACTTTCTGCAGAGGTTTATTCAAGTTAGAGGGGTCAGGCAATCAAAGGCAGCTCTGTCACCTTGCAGAAGGAGCAGAGCACTATCAAAGGGCGATGGTTTCTGTAAGAACTCTCCAAGCCCTCACAAACAGCAATTACCAGCACTCTCATGACCTCAAATCTCCCAGAACAAGCTGCAGACCTGCCCCTTGACAACCAGGCTAAATCCAATCATGCCTGTGAGCTGGGGAGTGCAACAAATTACTCCTTTCTAGGCAGGAGAAAAACCTGGAGCAGGCACCCAGAGAGCAGGAGACTCACCTGGGCACTCACAGCCTGGTGAGGAGCCATCCATGGGGCTGTGCTCCAGCTGCTGAAACACTGCCAGGGAAGAGTGAATGTGGAGCAAGAGGAAGGAGCACAAGCGCACAAAACAGGACGGAGGACATTTATGAAATGACTTGACGTGCTCTCCATGAATTTAGAGAGGGGGTGGGAGCCAGCATGGCACTTCTGGGCGGGAAGGAGCGATGCTGGAGAGCTGCCCTCTCCCTCACGTTCAGGGAGCCTGGCAGATGTTACTCCCCACCTTCTCCCTTGAGCTCCCAGCAGATATTTGCCACTGGCTCAGGCTGCAATGTGACTCAGCACAGAGGGAAAGCCCCCAACTGGGTGGCGAGATGAGTCACAGGGAGACTCTGTGGGCTCTTGGAGAAGGAAGAAAGCCCAACTGAGGAAAGGCCAACCACAGCAAGCGCAGGGCAAGGATGCCTGACAGGGATGCGGGGGACACGAGGCTCCGCTGCCTCCCGGCGATTTGCTGGCAGCTCCAGTCCTGCCCTGGGAGCCAAGTGGGCACCCAGCCCTCTCAGAGGCATTTGCCTGGCTTCAGGCCAGCATCTGCCCCCGGGGCATTGCTGCTCTGCTGGTGTGCTCAGCCTCAGTTGGTGTGTTCCTGCCAGAGCCCCAAGTGCTATCTAACCATGGGCCACTTGCCCAGAGCAGAAGCTGGGGAAGACCATATCCCAGCATTTACCTCCTGGCTCCCTAGCTCTCCTACACAGCTAATGGTTTCCCTCATCCTTGCTGTCTGCACAGCCAAGCTCTCTGTCCTGCTAGGAACCCCCTGCTCTTTCCCAGGCTGGACCCCCTGCCACCAAGCTCCTCTCACTCACCACAGCTTGCCCACAAACAATATGCTGCTGCCCTGAGCCTGACAGACATCTCTCAGCTAGTGCATTGCTGGAAGCCAAAAGGCAGTGAGCTTACCATGACTGACTTATGAGGCCATGAAGAGCAGCATGTCCATTGCTTGTCTCCCTGAGACCCATCAGGTCGCAGATGTGGCTGCACCCAGTCCTTCCTGCCACAGTGTGACCCAGCAGGCCTGGCACACGGCTGGCACGGGCAGAACCGGAAAGTCCTTGTTGCTCCCTGGCCGTGGTATTCAGACAGACAGCAAAGCCTGAGCCATCACACTTTAGCCAGCTCTCCTAGATACTATCACAGAATCATTTCAGTTGGAAAAGACCTTTAAGATCATGGTGTCCAACCCCTCACCTCACACTGCCAAGCCCATCACTGACCCTCAGCACCTCAGCTACGTGTCTTCAATGACTCCAGGGCTGGGGACCCTCCACCTCCCTGGGCAGCCTGAGGCTGACAACCCTCTCAGGGAAAAAGTTCTTGCTCATCTCCCATCTCAACCTCCCCTGGGGCAACTTGAGGCCATTTCCTCTTGTCCTATCACTGGTTACTTGGACAGAGACAGACTCCACCTCACTACAACCTCCTTTCAGGGAGCTGCAGAGAGTGATCATGTCTCTCCTCAGCCTGCTCTTCTCCAGACTAAATCCCAGTTCCCCCAGACTTCCCCTGGTCAAAAGGCCACTCTGGTGTATCTGGGTACTAATTTAACCAGTTTAATGCTAACTACAGGATGAGATCCTGATCTATTTCACGCAATCGAGCAGGCAGCATGTTGGCAGCAATACTGGATTAGTCATTACTCTGTGATGAAGGAGCACTGGTGGCACTGGGGGAAATACAATGAACCTGCCCAGAAGCCTTCACCCTTTTCAGTGCCATTGTCAGAGCACTGCAAGAGCAACTCAAATTATTACTCCAAAAAAACCAAAGAAGGCATAACTGTAAATGACTTGATGCTTTAAAAAGCTCATCAGTGCAGGAACAGGCGTACATCAGAAACGTTTTAATTAAATGAGCTCAGAATTGCACCAAGCATTCTAACACAAAGGACTGGCCAAACTCATCCAATCCCACACTGGCCTAACTGGGTGTGAGGCTTGCAGAGGATGCAGAATCTCGCTTTAAACAAGTTTGTGGAAATTCAGCCCTTTTGCCAATTTGCTAAAATAAGAGCTCAGCTATGCAAAGCAGCAGAAGTCCCACAAAATCAGATGTACCTTTCAGAGTAGGAGGTGTAGAGCAGCTAGATTTTAAAGTGCTTGAAATGCCTCCTTGTTTTGAGCCTGCAAAACTCAGCTGGACACTTCCCAGAAACAAGCTTGCAGAAGACTTTCACAGAAGCAGCTTTGAAGACGTGCCTATATAGGATCTCATCTGTTCTGGCACCAAAGAAAACCTGGATTAAAGCTGCACTCAGCAATTCAAGTAGCAAAAAAGGGATGGTTCTAAATTCTCCAGAACGACTGCATCAAACCCCAGCCAGGTAGCACTGGCTGCACTGGAGACATGCCTGGAGCACAGAGGAAAGCATTTGCATATATTTACCTGGTGACAACATTAACACATGTACACTTACTGTTGTCATTTAGGGCCCTGTGTGCTCAGTGACTCTGAAAATGAAAAATAAAAGAAAGGATGCTCTACAGCTCAGGCAGTTCAAACTGAAATCTCCAACACCTCATTGTCCTCATGGTTGCGAAGATGCATCAGCTGGGCTCCATAACACCTTCTTTGGTAATGCTGGCTGTGTGACCTGACCCAGACCACTCTCATGTGCTCCCATCTGAATTTCTTTTAGCTTTTGCCCATGACCAGTGCAGAGTAGCAGAGTAATGCAGCCTCTGGGGCTGCTGCTTCCCAGGAGAGCCTGGGCAAGTAAAGTCCCCTGAGCTCACACGAACAGGACATGCTGGCTGCAGCTTTAACGACCATTTAATTACCATTGGGCTTGGGGCTTCTGGATTTTCAGGTGCCCACAGGTAACTATCTGGACTTATGGATCGTTTTCTCACAGCTCATATGCAGTGGAGACAAGGAGCACTTGGAAAGCCAACCTACCCCAGCAGTTTAGAGCACGGAGCAACATGGACTAGGTCGCCCTGTTTTGGGATGAGGAGCAGAAGGGGTTCAGCTGTATGAACGTAGTCCCAACCATCTGTCAGGAAAGCAATCCCTGGCCTATTTTATTTATGAGTTCTGACACGGCCATGGTGCTCTGCAGGAAAGCTAGAAGATGTAGGCTTTGGTGGGAAGTTGCAGGAAACACTCATGAAATCACTGTCCAGGTGCATCCCTGGCATGGCTAACGTGCTGTTCCACCGAGCCCTTTCAGAGACAGGGATTTGCATCAAGACACAAGGCTGTGTCCTCAGCAAGCCCAGCTGATGCAGGCAGGAAAAGCAGGAAGGCAGAGGCAGCCAGCTGCACATCTCCCCTCCCTTCTCCTCCTCACCCCTGGGCTGTGAGAAACCCAGGAATTCTTCTACATCTTCCTGCCTCTGGCCAGAAACCCTCCCTCCAGCCAGCACTGACAGCCCTTCAGCAGAAGGGAGGAAGGGGATGGCATCCCTGCCCTGCAACACCCACTCCCTGGATAAAGCCCCTGACAACCCAGACCCACAAAACGGCCCGGGTTTGTGTTTAATACCTCCATCTTGTGCTGGTGGAGCCGTTCTGGCCAGAGAGGGAGGAGAGCAGCACCGGCGTGGCAGAGCCCAGCCAGAGCAGGAATCCCAGCAATGCCGGCTATGCTGTGGCCTCCTCTTTGCCCCTAAAGGGTCAGGTCTCCATCTAAACAGGAAGCTGGGGCTCACCAAGCCCACAGCACTCGCCCTCCAAGTCCCCATGGCTGGGAGGAGAGGGGAGGCAGTGCTGCAGGAGCCGCTGCTGTGTCTGGCCCCATCCCTCCCTGCTCCCAGCCCAGCTCAGGCAGTTACAGCAGCCTTCTGGGGTGCCTCCCCCTCACAGCTCCCCCACTGTCAGGCAGGGTGCTTTTCAGGATCATGGTTTTTTATCACTTAGTAACTAGAGACAAAGCCCAGTGAGGAGCTTGGGCAAAGGCAGCACTGTGAAAGGGAGGTTGCAGTGGCAGGGGGGCAGCGAGGGTCCCTCTCCTTCACCAGCAGCAACTCACTCAGTACAAACCAGGACACAGCACTTTCCCCCTAAACCAGGGACTGCATCAAAAAACTTTACAAATCTCAGGGTCAGCACCTGCCTCACACCCCAAACTGCTGCAGCTTGCACTTGAACGTCTCCCATCACTTGCTTCCTTGCCTTAATAAGCGTTTTCTTCCTTTGGTTTCCCCAGTGCTAATATTTTGGGATGACTTTACTCCTTAGAGACTACAGCTACCCTTCTGCTTTAAGGACACACATTCCTTGACCTCCAGCCAAACTGAATCCAGCCTGCAGCACCCAGCAAACGCCCTCTGCAATGCCACAGGATTGCTGCTGGGTGCAGAGCCAGCACTAACCACAGGAAACCAGGGAAGGGCTATACATGGAACCTCCCATCAAACAAACCATCCTGGCATCATCTTCACAAACAGCACCCCGCCACAAATAAGCAAATAAACAAGCAGCTAAAAGCCTCGCTGGCAGATCTCATCTGCCACATAATGGCCTTTCAGTGACCTGTGTCTCTCCTGTCTTATGCTAGATCAAGGAAGCCTGAGCACGTTTCAAGCACATCGTCCACCATGACAAGTCATTACTTAACCCTTATTTCTGTCCTTTCCCTGACATAAAGAGCTTTACTTACTAATTTTTTAGACTATGCATGTTGATTTCTATTGGTCAACAAGGATGTTTTGGTGTTTGTTGGGTTTTTTTTCCTTCCTGGGGGTTAAGCCCCCAGAATTGTGCTAGTCCTCCCATACTGACTCAGACTTATGTGATTTGGAGGCCAGAGCTGCATTCTTTCAAACATCTTATCTTGAAAGGCAGCAGAGGAAACAGCTCTGTTTATAAAAGCTCTTGACAGCCTAACTGTTATTCTGTCCCAAACCTCATTTGGAGCCAAGGTGGGCAAACCTAATGCCATAAAGGGCTTCTCAACTTGTCCTACAGCCACATTAACCACCACTGAGAGTGGGTAAGAAAGCTGTTGAGAAAAGCCCACAAACTGTTTACACCTTGAAAGTTTGAAACAGAAGAGCCTTGCAATCTGTGTCCTTGGGCTATGACACTCCTCCTCCTCCTCTGGTGATGAGAAAAGAGAAAACAAGATTATAGTCAGAGTCTGTAGGAGAGGCTGAGAGAGGAACAGGGTGACAGCAAGTCCTGCCAGGGCTGCTCAGCCACATCAGCACTGCTTACAGGATCCCAACACCCCTGTGAGCATCCTCAGCTCCTTCCAGCTAAAAGTGTTATTCCCAGGGAAGAGCCATCCCTGGAAGACAGAGAAAACCCCCTGCTGCGATCCATGGAGAAAACCAAATTACCTTTGCCCATGGCCACACTGCCACATACATCAGGCCAAGGTCCAACCACAGCCCAAAGGGCTGTCTGGTGTGTGGAAGAGCAGTCAGGCTCCAGCTGTTTTAGGGTGTGCAGTTTGCTCACCTTCCAGTCTGTCCTTGAACACCTTCCAGTTGTGCAGGCGAGAGGCTGGGAGCAGAGGAAAAGCTCCTCTCCTGGCTATCAGCCAGGCATTCTATGGTGAGAGTGTCTTGTATCCTGACTAGGGGTATTTTGGGAAGCCAGATGACTTCACCAGCAGCTGACATCCCCTGACCTACTCGCTGTGAAGCCTTCTGTCTGCCAGTGGGCCTTGGAGCTCGTTACTCAGCACTTTAATTTGCACATTGCCATTTACCAGGTGCTCACCTGCTGGCATATCCTGGAAGCACCCTCACTTTCACGCAGCTCAAGTGCTTACACAAACAGTAAAACACAAACACACCTCTGCCACCAGGAGTTTCCTGTTCCTTTTGACCTGGGACATGCTAGTTTCCCTCTGGTGCTGACAACCCTGCCTCCACAGCACATGCTCCTGCACAGGACATGGCACCACAAGCACAGAGCTGGCACTAATGCCATCTGCAGCTAATCCCAGCCGTGGCACACGGGATGCCCAGGTACCACGGGGCGCAGCCAGTGCTAGGGGTGCTCCTATGGCACTAAAAGCTTGCAGGCATCACACCTGGGTTAGGCACAGAGGACCAATGGACAGAGGACCAGTGAAAAATGCAGAGTTAGAAATAACCTGGAGGACAAGAGTTGTACGAGAGAAGACTGTGAGAAGAGACAGAGAAGTGGAGCTCCTGACACAGAAGGAGCATCCTCGTCACACTCACCCTGATCCGCCTCATGGCCGTCACAATCTCCACCCGGCTGTTTGGCCGTGGCACATCCAGGCTCCCTATGTACTGGGGGAAAAGAAAGAGGTACATTAGTCAAGTTCCCACAGCACTGGAAACCTCACAGTCCCACCATGACCTTGATGGCGTTCCTGGAGGGAAGCCAGGGCCACTTCTGGGCAAGAGGCGGCATCGTGAGCGCAGCACTGGAAGCCTCCATGCCTTCCATCACAAAGCTCTTCCCCCACCACTTTAAGGATTCAGCAGCTCTTATTCTAACAAGAAAATAACTTTAGCAATCAGGCCAGCAGGCCTCATTCATCTATGCCATGATCAAAGTAAGTAGGTATAAGCCAATATCCCCTTGTCTGCACTGAGTCATCTATTATAGACCTGGATATTGGAATATCCCTAAAATAGCTGGGGCAACATGTCCTGTGACAGGCCCTTCACTATTTAATTACAGCCCTGTCAAACCCTTGGCTGTTTCTGAGGCGATGCTGAGCCTCCAGGCCAAGCCTCCAGAATAAAGGAGCCGCTTTGCTATTCAAAGGGGACCAAAGGCAGCACCACTGTGACCCAGCACGGAGAGATGCCCAACAAAAACCTTGTTAAAAATGAAATGGAAGAGGGCAGATTCAGAAGGCTCAGAAAACAGACGCGTGGTGAAGAGTCAATGCTGAGCTCTAAAAACGTGTTGCTGAAAGAAAAGTGGTTTGAGTCTATTGCCTACCCCCCTGTGCTCCCACACCTCATCTGGACACGAGCACTGACGTAACCCTGGGCAACACGACGTGGGCGCTGAGGCCACTGGGGCTACGTGCTCCTGGGAATACAGACAGAACCTTCAGGGACACCAGCAAAAGCCATGCCACTAGTTTCAAAGCACCAGCCCTAAGACAGGTGCTTAAACACCTGGACATGTGCTGGAGTCACCTGCAGAGAGGGTTATTTCTTACCCAGCTCCTCTCTGCTGCAACGCTGCTGCCACCTCTGCTGAGGGCACAGCATGGGGGCTGCCTGATTGCCCCTGGATTTTGTGTGTGGGTGCTGTCCCAGAGAGCCCTCCTTCCCAACTCTGTGCCCACACCCTGAGCTCAATAAACTCGGCCAGCTCAGCCCTACCTGCGTGGCTCCTGCCCGGGCGCAGACAGAGGCAGGCGGCCAGTGTCCAGCACCAGGCAGCAGTGCTCAGAGGAGATGCAAAGACAGAGCATATAAAAATAAACACCAAACAGCTGGCGTGTTTATCATGTGCTGAGCAGGCTGCCACGGTGCTGGGCAGCTTTATGTAACTGGGAATTAAAGCCCACAATGCACAGTGCCAGCAAAGGCAGCATCCACTGCCCAGACGCTGGCCACTCAACACCTGGCTCCTGAGGTACAGGTCTGAGGAAGTTTTCAGTCATGTGCCCTAAACAGAGCCTTCCCAGCCCTTCAAACATTCAGGTCATATTAAGAGAGGTATTTTTAACAACCATCAATTGCCTTTTCTTATATAAAGCCTGGAAACCATCAACAAAATGTAGAAGACAAGGAGGAGGGCTAAGGCAGCCAGAGCCCCAGACACACAGTCACTGAGCAGCACGTGAGGAAGACACCTTTCCCCATCCTCCCTGCGAGGCAAATGTCTTGGCTGCACAGCATCTCTCCCACCAAGCCTCCCCACTCTTCTGCCAGGGACCACCTGGCCCTGCTTCCTGCTCACCTGCAAAGGAGACTTCTTTGCTCACATGAGGACAGCCTTTTGCAGCTAGAGGATGCCTGTCTTCTTCCAGCTATTCCCAACAGCACAAAGTCATGGCTGCTCGAGGGATAATGGCTTTCCTTCCCCAGACAAGCCCAGAATACAGCCACGTGGCAGGACAGGGTGAGCAGTGGCAGCTATCAGCTGGCCAGGAGACTACCCCATCCACTGCTGACTCCCACGGCCCCATGAATCCAAGCAATGCCAACCTCCCGGCTGAGGACCACAGCCTTGGCCAGCAGCAGCGCACACTCATGCCTGTAACTGCACGTGCGAGCCCAGCAGAGCTGGGATGCCCCATGAGCAAGTGATGGAGCAGATACTACACACCACCTTGGACTGAGCAGCACCTCCTCAGACAGCCCTCCTGGGAAACAGCCCTGGCAGGTGGAATGTCTTGATGCTGTCCTGCCTACTCCCCTTTACTCAGCTATTCCCCTCCAGCCTATCCTCACACGTACCCAATCCATGGGGCTCTGGTCACAAACCAAAGCAGGATCTGCTTTTGCTCTCAACCCTGGGCTCCAGGGCATCCTGCTGCATCCCGTGGGAGCCCATGGCACCTCCAGCCCCAGTGTGGGCTCAGCTCACACAGTTCCTGTGCTGGCAGCTCCCAGCACACCCACCTTCCCCTCCTCTCCACAGGCAGGTATTTTTTACACGTTCTGCAATATGCAACAGATGGACCAAGTCTCTCCAGACTATTTTTGCCTTCAAGGCAGAAATCACACATGGGAACTGCACTGCAGAGGAGTAACCCTTCACAGTGTGGTGAGTATCCCCCCAGAAACATGGACTTGGAGGTCAGCTTTTCAGCTAAACTACTGTTTCTCAGGTAAGGAGTGGGGATGGCTCAAGACACCACCTGTATTTACTTGTCCTTGCAGGCAATAAGCCTTTCTGCTCTGCTCTTCTCTTCTCCAGCCTTCCTACTCAGAGAATTGGTTTCATTTCAGTGGTGAGGGGAAAAGCAGGGAAGGCAGAGGCCAGGATCAGCAAAACAGTTGGAGCCTCTGGGATGCAAGATTCCCTCTCATCCCACGCCAACACTGAGACCCAGCTCCCTCTTGCCAAAGCAGGAGCCAGAGGGACACCTGAGCATGGGCTTTTGCTTTCCTTTCGAATCTGTGTGCCAGGCATGGGGGTGGCCCTGGTCCCCCGAGGAGCTGATGCCATGGCTCCCAGGGCTCAGGCCAGCATCCGTGCCAGCAGCAGGTCAACGCTGCAGGGAAAGGAGGCAGCAGGGCCGGTGCTGAGCCCTGGGAGGAGAAAGGAAAGCGCCTGAGACAAAAAGAAGGAAAATAAAGCTGTGTGAAAGAGAGCTGACAAAGAAAACAAACCCATGAAAGAACCCACCCTCCCCAAGCCCCCGGGAACGGAGGAGGCGGCAGAGGAAACCATGTGCACATCTGTGGGATGCAGCCTTCCCAAATAACTGCCCCAAATAACCCTGGCAGTGGGTGGGGGGCACAGGTGGAGCCCCCCCACCTGCAGCTAAGAGCCAGGCAAGATCAGGAGCTGACTCATCCCCATGCTCTGGCAGCCCTGGGCAGCTCCCTCCTCCCCAGCCCAATTAGGAGCTGAATGCCTCAGAGCCCCGCTGAATGGGCAGCCGAGGGGGTCCCTCCTGTAACGAGGGGCTCTGGCAGCCCCACAAAGGCAGCCCTCTCATTGCCAAGGGCCAGCAGCGCTCAGGGCTGTGTCACCCAGGCGGGCAGGCACAAAGCACCTATTCTGCAGGGTGCTGCTGGGCCGGGTGTGCACCACTGCTCCTCACCCCCTTGTGTGGGATCCCAGATGCCAGCGATCCCTGCCAGCCCCTGTGCCTCAGGCTTGGTGGCCATCACCCCTCAGGCTTCTCAGCACCCAGAGGGAGCTTTGCTCGCTGTCCCACTCCCCTGTGTGTCTCAGGCACGGCGGGAAGGGGCCTCCAGACACAGCCCACACCACGCAGCCTCCACACACGGCTTATGAAAGACCTGTCCAGTTCAGGGAAATACCAATCCTTCCCAGACCAGAGGGAAAAAAGAAAAACCCAAGAAAACAAAGGAGAGAGTTTTGCCAAAGCAATGTTTGCACAAGCCACTTAGTTTCTCATTTTTCCTTGAGGTTGTTTAACGTCGTTTGTTTTCTGCTCTGTCAGGAAGGAGTTTGCTGGAGAAGGTGCTTTTGCTGTGACAGCAGGTGGCAGATATTTTCAGCAAACCGAAGGCTGATCGTTCCCCTGACAGGAGACACCTCCCAAGGGGTGTTGATGAGATCCCTTGGGGGTGGTGGGCAGTGAAAGCCATCCCAGCAAGGAGCTGCTGCCTTTCCAAGGGAGGCACGCTGCCTCTCTGCCAGCCCGGCACCACGGCCAAAGGTCAGGGCTGAATCATACCCAGCTTGCAGGGGAGCCCAGCTTGGCTGGCTGCCGGCTTTCCAGCTTCCAAAGCAACCCCGAGTCAGAGGAGACACTGCTCCTGCAGAATACAGAGCTGCAGGCAAGCGAGGCATGTGCTGGTACCAGCCTCAGTCTGGGCCATCACACCAAGGACTACATAGCCATCCTAAGGGCCAAGATGGCCTCATCCTGCACCTCAACTGGGGAAGAGCTCCTGGAGGTACCAGCAGCTGGGAGGGAGGCATCAGATATGGGCTGCCGTGGTCCCAGGGCTTCTAAGGAGTCCAGGGTGGTGCAAGGCTGCACCAGGTACTGGGACATTGGCCCTGTGACACACAGCTGTGCCATGAAGAGAGGGACAAAGTACTCAGGCACCAGTCCCCAGACAGGCAACCTAAGATCTGAAACCTCTTTCTTTCCCCAGGGCTCAGGGAAACGCCCCGCCTGTCTGCAGCCTGGCTGATAAGGGCTTCATCCCGGGCTGCCACTGTCAGGGGAAGCAAAGAGAAATCCAGTTCCCAGCACTTTTGCCATTGCCAGTGTTCCTTCTTTGCAGCTGCCCACACATGTGCCTCTCAGGGCTGGGCTGGCATGGCCATGGCTCTACTCTGCACCTCAGGAAGGAAAGGGGGGAAGTTTACTCAGCCTGTGGTGGTGCAGACTCAGAGGCCAAAAGCGATGGAAAAGTTGGGATGCCAGCTGACCTCGATGGAAAAAAGCCCTATCTTTCCAGCCTGAGCCTGGCCGGCGGGTGCAGCGGGCTCTCTGCTGAGCGGGAAGGCTCCAGCCCTGCCCTGTCCTCCCTTAACTGGGCTCTGCACACTGAGGACACCGGCGTGCACCCAGTCTGGGGAGGCAGGCAGCTTATCACAGCACATCAGACCCATCCAGAGCTGGGCATTAACACAGGGACACCTCATGGCAGGCAGCACTGGCCAAGCTGATATCTTAAGGACATTGGTGTGTACCTGCCTGCTGAGCCCAAAAGTGCCTGCACTGCCCATGAGCTGTGCAGGGGCTGAGTGTCAGCAGCACAGAGTACTGAAGGTCCCAAGACAAGACCCCAGCACCTAACAGAGCCACACACCACACACACACACCCCCCCAAAATAGGGCTTGTGTGGTAAGGGGAGGCACCTTTGCAGGAGGATGGAGCCCTGCAACAGGGACAGGAGCAAACAGAGCGAGCAGATGCAGGAGGAGAGATTAAATCTTTCCAGGCCAATGAAGCAGGGCTGTCCCCTCGGCCCCTGTTCCCCTCATTCCATATCCCACGCTGGCACGCTGCCCACAGCTGCCCCTCAATCTCAGCAGGGGCTGAGCTCCCTGCACTCACCCCCAGCCACAGCCTTCACAGGCATTCCTGCACAGTGTGCACAAGCACTGGGGCAGGCAGGGAGCAGGCTGGCAGAAGCATCCCACTCTTGTCACTTCTTCCTCGGGATCTTCTGGCATCTGCTGAGCCCAGGCACTGCCCGTCTGGGACCCACAGCCTGAGCACACACAGCTTTGCCAAATCCCTGCAGAGTTTTTGGTTGGGTTTTGTTGGTTGGGGTTGGTTTGGGTTTTTTTTTGCTAAGAGCTTCACTAAGCAGCCTGTGAACTGACTTAACAAGTGTGTCAGAAATATGTCACTGTTTCAGACGAGAACTTTTGTGGCACTGGGAAGGTTATTTATAGCCTTGAGCAAGCAATCCTGGGCTCAATCACACACTGCAGCTTTGCTCCAGGCTGAGCAGCCTTGACAGAACACACCAGGCTCCAGAGCTGCCAGTACAAACAGCCCCCAAATAAAGCTGCCAAGTCTCTCCCAGCCAGCTAAAGAGGTGCAGAGCTTCACACAACCTGGCTCCATCTTTGCAGCCCTCCAGGAATAGGAGCCTCATTTGGGAAGGAGCCTGAAGCAGAGGAGAGCTCAAGACCCTGATTGATGCCTGCAACTCAATTCACTTCAAATACTTTTAGGTATGGCCCTTACATGCATAAAGACAAACCCAGGAGTGGAAGCACGTATGCCTTCGCTGCTTAGTGTTCATCTGATGGCTATAATCCTTTCCCTGATAAAGCATTTATCTCTGCAGGAACTGCCAGGCACTGCCAGTGTCAGATGCTCAGGTGGGTGGCAGGCAGATCAGCTGGAGGGGTTCATAGGAAGGGACATACTGGATCAGACTAAAGTCTCCTTCGTGTCCTCTCTCAAAACACAGACAGCAGCAGATGCTCGTTTCAACTCCATTTTCCCATGCACAAAAGTGGAGAAAAGTACTGACAAACATGTCAGAAAATGCCTGGTTACCAAGATTCCTTAAGGAGGGGGGAGAAAAACCCCACCACCCAAACCCTAACAACCCACCTGCTGCCCAGAAGAACAGCAATCCTCCCAAGACTCCAGGCCTGAATTTACTTGCAAACAGGTCTGGCATTACACTAAAAGGTTTCAGCACGTCTCTTGTCCCAGCCCATGCAGTCCTGGCCAGAGGCAGCAGCTCTGCCCAAGGAGCAGGCTTTGCTTTGACAGTCCCCTCTCCCCTCTGCACACCTGCAGATGGGGGAGCAGCAGAGCAGGTCCTTGTACCCATCTGCCCCTTCATTGGGAACCACGTACATTAGGGCGTTGCAGATGGATTAAGGTGCCTCAAGAGTGAAGGATTAACAGCTTGTTTCCAAATAATGGGTATTATGTTGTATTATATTGTTCCAAATAATGGGTAGATAGGACTTTGCTCTGGACCACAAGACAGAGGTCAGTAACAGCTTCCCTGTGCAAACCCAGCAGCACCCAGCATCCCTGCACTCAAATGGGGTGTCTGGCAGCTCAATGACAGGCTCCACTACCTCATTTCACTCCCTCTCTACGTGTTGATCTCACTGGAGGCATTGGAGTAGCCTGAGTCATGATTTCTGAATGCACAGAACTGCTGGTGTTGCACAAGCTGGCCCTTGGGTTTTGTCCCGCAGCACCAAGGCTTTGGGAAGATAAGGAGTAAGCTCACATCCCTCCTCCTCCTCACCCTGACCAGAGGAGAGGTGCTGGACAGAGAAGCGGAGGAGGACAGGAGGAGTCCTGACTCCCTACATACCAATTTATTTAACCAGGAAACCATTGCACAAGTGGAAATTTACGCCTTCTCCCCCGCGCCACGCTTGCAGCTCCCAGCTCTTTCATCTGAATGCCTCAGCTCACCCTAGAGGCCAGGCTTTTGGTTTTATGCAACAACTCAGACCACAAGATGCAGAAGAAAGCAAAGGCTCCTGCCTCCTCTGGGAGTCAGCTCCCCATTTCCTGGGACGCAGAGGGGTTTGGTGTCAAGAGGGATGGCCAATGAAAACAGATCCAGAAGTGTGAAATGTATTACTATTCCTAAGAAGATAGAGGAAGATTTTCCAGCTATTGGATTTATCTCCAGAAAATGGATAAACCTAATCCTTGGAGGACACTTTGCTCAGACTCTGTGTCCCCATGCCAGAACAGATGGCTGCAAGTAGCTTCCGTGGGGACAAGCAACACAAGTCTGCTGATGGCACTGCTCCCTTCGGAGTCCACACACCAGCTTCAGAGTCAAGCCCAGTGCCTGAAAAGGGCCCAAACCCCGACTGCCCCCAGCCTCCCCCCCTGAGACACTGGGATTCCCTGGGGAGAGCAACGAGGGGAATATCAGCACGGGTGCCAGCAGCTATTGATGAACCAAAACACACGCCACATCTCCCCTACATGAGCCATTTAAAGGCAGCTGCAGGCAGCGTGGGGTCTGAGTGTAAAAACCAAATTAAAGATTAATAAATCAGCACAAGGATTAATAAACCAGCACATACCGAGTGGGGCCTGCACGAGTCCCCTGCGGTGAGCCCCAAGCAAGCTCGTCAGGAATCCCAGGCTGCCAGAGCACAGATCCAGCTGCTGGAGGCTGGAACGCCAACATCCCTGCTGCCCCTGCTATCAGCAATCCCACGAGGCTTTTAGGAGACTGGCATACAAGTCCCAGCACCCCAGACAAGTGTTTTTTCTTCTTTAATCCTCCCCCAAAGTTCTGCTCTAAAGCAGAGTTCCTCATTTTTGTGACTGGCCGAAACAAGAGCTGCGCGGGTTTAAGCACTTGGGATTCTTGGGGATAAAAGGAACTAAAGGCGTGTAAGCATTTAATTAATCTCCAGCAATCTAATAAAAGGATGGAGTAATTGCCTAAGCCATCTGCATTCTGCATCTGGCATCGGGGGCATCTGGAGAAGCCCATGAATTCGGAAGCTGGGTTTTGTACAGACTGTGCTTGGTGTTCACGCCTGCCACGGGACACCAAAATAGAGAAAGAGGAGCTAACAAAGACTAATGTGCACCACCCCCTTAACACAGCCAGACCAGCAGCACGGGAAAGAGATGAGCCACAAGCAAACTGAGGGATGACCGAAGCCCTATCCCTCTCCTCACTCCCCAAGCCGGGCCACCCCAACCTGGCACAGAAGAGGCACGCGGGGTTTAGAAGGGCAGACACTTGGCTGCCTCCCCACAGGTGAGGGGTGAGCAGGTGCTGGCAGTAAAATAGCACTCAGCTCCAGTAATCCAGGAGCAAAAGGCTGCAAAGCCAAATCTAAACTGCCTTTCCCAGGACACAGTTGTAAAGCAGGTTTAAGTTTGCTCCATAAACAACTCCTCTGCTGTTTTGCTCTCTGCAGCACACTGCCTGCCTCTGCACAGGAACCCTCCCAGCCCTGAGAAAAGGGGGAAAATAACACCCTCCAATGCCACAGCCTCACTCCCAGGCCACTGCACACAGTTTGATGGCAGATCTGTGGGATTTTTCCCCCGCTGAGCACACGTGCTCCAAGGACATCGGTGTGTGACATGTTCGTCTCCACGCCGCTCAACTGCTCTACACCACATTTGTTTTCCCAGTCATCCTCGCTTGAGTACCTCATCAGTGTGACAACTGTATCCCCTTAGGAACAGCAAAGGAGGCAGGATTTTATGTTTTCCCTTTTCAGATTTCAAGTCCAGCTATTTCCTGGTGTACTGAGGGCCAGTGCTACCTGCTCCGGGTTGGGTAAGGCAGATCAAGAGCTTGGCTTTTGCCCAGCCTGCTGTGAGATGGCCAGCACTCAGCCTGGGGGAAGCCACAGCCCAAGTGGGGTAAGACACTGAGAGGTCCCAGCAGGAAAAAAAAGAAGAAACAAAAACCCACCCCGGAGTGCTTCCTGGCAAATCCACTAGCAAGAACGGTTTATATATGTAAGAAGAAATAGCAAGCTTTTGTTTCGAGAGAGCGGCCCTGACCTCTTGCACTACACGGCAAATGGCACACAGTCCCTCCCTCTGCTCACACGATGAGTTTATGCCGTTACAGGAGCAGCGGGGTGAAAGGACCCTGCAGACACCAACCGCTCCCCCGTCACGCCGGCGCTCCCGCGCTACTCCCCGCGCTGGGAACGCGGAGCAAAGCTCCAGCCCTCTGCTCCCTGCCAGGAGGATGCACACAGATCCCGGCTCTCTGGGGCTCACGTCCCCAGGCAACGCCAGGCAGAGAGCCGTGGAAGGATGCATGGCCGAGAAGGGATGCTCGGGTGAAGCGGCAACGTAACCCCGCTCCAGCCCGACCCATCCGACCAGCTTCCACATCCTTATGGGATGGGATGGGTGGGAAACCTCACCCAACTCTTTGCAGCTGAGTTTAGGGGAGATCTGGCAACGGGGAGGGTTCGGGGGGAGGGAAAGCGGGGGAAACCTAAGGCTATGGGAAAACAGCTGGAAAACAAGGAATCGCGGGGGGTCGGGATTCAAGAGACATCCGCGGAACACCCCTCCCCGACCCCCTCCAGCGCCCGCTGCCCACCTTGGCCTCGAAGCAGATGCCGTGCTGGAAGGCGTCCTCGTTGTGCAGGGGGATGCGGAGGTCGTGCCGGTCATCTACCAGGTTGTACTTGGACTTGGCGGGCATGGCGGCAGCCGGGCTGCCCCTGCAGCGCCCGGCCCGGCACGGCACGGCACGGCCCGGCACGGCACGGCCCCGCCGCTCCCCCGCCCCGCTCCGCTCCGCCCCGCCGCCGGCCCCGGGGCGGGGACGCGCCGCCGCGCAGCGCCGGGGAGGGACGGGGCGCGCGAGGAAAGGGATGGGGGCTGCGAGCGGGGGGTCTGCACCTTCTCCCCTCCTCCTTCCAGCGGGGAGAGGCGGGAAGCGTTGGGAAATGCGCTCCCGAAGGGGGAAAAGGGGAAGGGGGGAGAATGGGGCTGCACCCGGTCTGCTGAAGCTTAAAGAAAAGCGAAAATGGGAAAACCTCCTAAGTGGAGAGTGATGTGTGTGTGTTTGTGTGTGTTTGTGTGTCCCAGCTCCGCGAGGCAAGAAACGCATCCCTCCTCCGTGGGAGGCCGATGGATGCTGTACCCAGATCTTTACATCCACACAGGACATGATGGAAGTCGAGCGAGGTAGAAGTGGGAAAAAAATCACCATCTTGTGACCAGAGCTGACCCTCCCGTGCCCTACCTTATACAAACGATGAATGGGCTCCCCACCCACTTGAAAGCACCTCACAGTGGCTTTGCAGACATGCAGGGACCCACTCAGGTAGCTCTGACTGCACATCCAGGCTGTTTCACCCCTCACCTCCACACTCATAGCTCTGCCTCCATCCCTCTGTGTTCTAGCACCCCATGCTCAGCTCTCCAAAGCATGGCTGATGAGCTCACTGGTCAGAGGCACCAACTGGGACAAACCTTTCCCAGAACAGACTCCACAGCAGACCCCCGATTCCCAAAGCTCTTGCATTGCTCTGCTTGCATGGTCCTACACAGCAGAGCACATTTCTCTCCTGGGCCTCACGTTTCTAACTGGCTGCAATGCAAACAGCAGTGCTGGCAGGTGACCCTTCTCTGGACATAACAGATGCAGGGCCATCAATTCTTCAGACTGAATCAATACAGTGAAACTTCCTCTGAGTTTATAACATAGTTCACTGCCAGCCGCAGCGTTTCAGCCATGTCTGAGAAATGATTGTTTCCCCTCTGAGTGGAGTGGGTTTTCCACCATGCCCAGAGGCTCAGGCTGGGCACAGACATGTCATAAGCTGAGACATCCCCATACTCAGTCAGGCCTACAAGAGGGGTATGGGAATGGCTGCTGTGCTGCCAGCTTCCCCATGCCAAGCTCAGGGTGGGATCATACAGAGCTATCAGCACTTGGACAAGTGAATCAAGGGATGGTTTCCCACTATGCCGGCAAGCTCTGGAAAGTCTTTACTCTTCGTTTTGGAAGGTGGAAAGGGATTAGTGCTGTGCACTGCATCAACTTGGGAACTTGCACCCCTGTGCAAAAGGGGTGCAGAGAACTGGATACCCATGAGGCACTTGAGCTCACTTAAGTCTGAGACAGACAGACGACTGTAGTGGGAGAGTCTTGAGCCTGGATCTGCTCCGTGGTCTTTGATGCTCCAAGTTCTTGATGAGGATTTCTGTTCACCTCTAGCAAAAGTTGAGCCAATAGCACTGAGGTCCCAGGTGCTGAGACTGATACAGCCACTGGAGATGTCTCCCCAAATAGGACAAGCTTTGAGATGGGAGCAGCAGCTCAGGGCTGTGTCTAGGCGAGCTGCAAGTATCCCCAGGGACAGAGATGGCATAGCTTCTCTGGAGCCCTGCTCCTGTCCTTAGTTTGATTAAAAGACATACAGTGTTGCCGACTGCTGGCATTCCACAGCTAACAAAACCCTATGGATTCAGTGAGGAACTGAACTCCCGTGTGGGAGGGCTTGTGAGCATCTCTTCAGTGATTAGTGCCTTCAGGGAGGTTTTCCCCCAGGCACAAACATGGGTGTTTGATGGAAAGCCTTCAGAGCCTGGCAAAGCTGCTCCTCCCAGGCAGTCTCAGTGGGTTTGCCTGGCAGCACTTGGGCTGCTCACAGACCTTGGTGGGTGGTGGATGCCCTGGGCAGCCCATTGCTTGCTCTTCTAGCCTCTGCCTCAGTTTCAGTAACTCCTCTTCACGTACTGGGGTTGAGCCAAAGGATGAATCTCATGCTGCAGTTGCTTCTGGACTTTCAGCCTGTGGGGCTCCTGTGTGCATCAGGAGCTCAGCACTGCTGCAGCACAGGAACAGCAGCTCTTCCTGCAGCCAGTCTGTCCCAGTCTGTGCTTTAGGTGGTATTTGCTGCATCACACAATGCTCCAGACAAAAATCACTCAGGTTCTGAAGGCAGTTTAGGATACCTGTGGCATTTCACACAATTCCACCTTCCTCTTACGCCACAAATGTGATCACAGAAGAAAACAGAGACAAGGATCAACAGTCCCTGCCCTCGCACCATGCCTACCAAACCACCACCACGTCCTGCGAGAGCCGTGCCAGGCTTTAGATGCCTCGTCCAGCACCAGCACAGCCACAAGGCACAGGAGAGCCGCAAAGCACAGGGGGGAGATGAAACTCTCGTGCTTGTTCTGAAGCTCCAAACCCGTTTCTTCCCTTTCGAAGCGCCGGGGTGAGTTGCCGCGGTTGTGTAAGCGGTTTGCCTGTTTTTGCGGCCCCGTCCGGGACGCGGTGGCTTTTCCCGCCTCGGCACAGCGGCCCGGGACAAAGGTCCCGCGGTGCCACCCGCGCGGGCGGGGCCTCGCCAAGCCGCGACGGGACGTGGCCTGCGCCGCCGGAGCCCAAGGGCTCATCCGCGCACCCGCCAGGGGCTCGGGGCGGCCCCGGGGGCAGCGGCTGGGCAGGCTGCCGGCCGCGGGTGGGCATTTATTAGCCCGGCCTGCCATCTCCTGGCGAAGCCGGGAAATGCAGCGCGGCGGGCCCTGACGAGCTGGCGGGATCAGCCCTTCCTCCGGCCCTTCCCCGGCGCTTCTGCCGGCCGGCACATCGACCTCCCGCTCCCCCCGCCATTCACAGGCGCCTTTTACTTCCCACTGAAGACGTTCTTGCAATGCCAGATGAAAAAGCGCCTCACCATGTGCAGAGACCGGGGCCAGCCTCGGGGCCCAGCAGCGGCTGTGGAGAGAGCCGGTGGTCAGCCCAGCTGGCAGCACACTTGGTCGTGGGTCTAGGTCTGGAAAAGAGCTGGTACCCTGTGAATGTCTTATAAAAGCAGCCTGGTGTGTAACTGCCAGCACACGTTGTCTAGTCTCACCCTTAAAAAACCCCACTGTGAAAATGTTCCTTTAACATCCGCAGTCCACAACAGAAGCCACCTGCAATTGTTTACCCAGCCCGGGAGACACAGGGAGACGGGATGTTTGCAGGGCACTCTGTGCCTCACACACTGCTTGTGCCAGCATGGCAAAGCTGCAGCTTCCCCAGCAACTTTGGGGCCACACCATTGCATCATCTGCAGCCAGGGCAGTGGGCAGCACACCCCACAGTCCCCCAGGTCAGCAGCCCCCTCCTAATCCTGCTGGTACTCTCCAAGCAAGGGATTCAATGTACCCTTGGCCAATTACTCCACAGCCATCACTGCACGTGCTGCTTCCACAGCACCAGCACAACAGCGCAGTGGTTTGGGGGAAATATGCTGCCCAGGAGGCCTCTCCTGCAGAGAGCTATAGTGGAAGGGCTTTTAGCCAGCTATGCAAATAGTTTTTGTTGTTGTGCTGGATGTGGGTGGGAATGAGAAACGTGGAAGAGCGGCTGTGAGAGGAAATGAGCAGATGGCAGATTTTGCAGCTCTAAGCAATAAATTGTAAAGCAGAATGGCCCTTTAGGCACGTATTCAGATAGGAAAGGTAGGATCCAGCACCTAGCTGGGTGCTCCACGTTGCTTTAATGTCCCTCCATGAAATCCTGTAGCAGCAAGTTCTTTTAGAGCCACCATCCTGCAGCTGAAGAGTGCAACTAGAACGCACACTCTATCAGAGCACCCCGAAGCTGGCACAATGTTTGAGGTATAAAGTACCTGTGAGCCCATGGTGGGCTTGGGCAGGGAGTCATCATGTCCTTCCAGTCACCTACACAGTCCCAGGTGGGAAAAGCACCAAGCAAAGCATTCCAGGTCAGCACAGGAAGCAGATGTCCTTTCTGCCTAACAAAAATCTGATGATTAACATCTAAATAGCAAGGCCTGGGAAAGAAGTAAAAAACTTCAGGAGGGGGAGGAAGGCAAGTCTGCTGGAATTAAGGTTAGGAACTTGCTGGCATTTGCTGACATTTTATTCTGATGAGCTGGCAGAACTCATTCTCATCAGGCCTGCACTCATGTATACATTTATTTGTTCCTGGTGCCACCTCTAAAATAATCTTAGAGCTGTTTTTAAAACTACAGGCACTTTTGATTGATAGCCACTATGTTAATCACATGTCATAGCCCCATCTGATAGCCACTGTGGTGCTATGCAATGGAACTAGCTGGCAATGGAACCACCTCAAAACTCAATTTAATCCTCTTAGACGTCTCATTTTTTTGCTCCACAATTCCCTTTCAATCCCAGGTTTTTGGGAAGCTTCCCACAAACCCCAAGTCCTGAAATATTTTTGTTTCAGAAAGACAAACACACAGAGGCTCTGAAATACATACACTCCCTGGAGCAGAGCAGGAGAGAGCTAAGATTAATATCCCTCCCTGCCAGCCTCACCACAGCCTGCAAGTAAGCCAAGAGAGCCTGGAAGGTCTGGGGCACCCAGAGTGCCATTGCCACGGCAGGGAGATGGTGGCAGTGGGACCTACCCACAGCAGGCTGAAGCAATGCCCACATCCAGTGAACATCTCACCCCACTCCATACAACATTCATCTTGTGCAAATCTCCCTGGCCCACTAATGATAAACATGCCTAAATGGTACTGTAAGCAACACACACATAATACTGAACTCACTAAGTGTACTAACAGCTTCTCATTATAAAAATCAGCACTTACCTTCCCAATGTACAGTGCTTCCCATCCCTACAGCAAGCAGAGCAGAGCATACAGCCCCAGGGCTCAACTCCTTCCCCAGCTCCCAGAACTTTTAGACTGTACCTAAGCACGCTAGAAAACACCTGCAGCAAGCTGCTGAGGATTGTACACACCATACAGCTTCCCACCCTCACCACTGCTACCCATCCAAGAGCTGCATCCCTCTCCACATCCCCTTAAATCCACTTCTCCAAGTGTTGCCACTGAGTGCAACAAGCTGCCCCACGCTGCCTGCCAGGCCATGGGGGGGGGGAATTATGCAAATCAAATGAAGTCAACAGATAGGCTTGATCCTGAATGGTTGGGAGGTTCCCCTGCCCACATGGGGCTTGGGCTACCCACAGCAATGGAGATGGGAATTGCTGAGGGCAGATGCTCAGATGCTTTTCTCAGCTTGTGTACCAAGGCAGGAGGGAGAAGAGCATCTTCTTCATTTGTGTGACAAGCAAGTAGCCATATTCAAATGATATGTTAATGGCCACGTCTGGCTATCAAGTTTCTTGTAGCAATCCCTCACTTGTGGCTGATAAATAAATAGAATACTTGGTATTCTTCACATGAGAATGCAGGTTATGATCTTCAGATTTGCGTGGTACTGCTCAATTCCTGAGGGCAAGACACCAAACTGAGCAGCAGCCCTTATCCTGGGTGCTCTCCCCTGTGATTCACTGCAGCTAATTGGAACTCCCTTTGATATGTTTGTTGTTTGCCAAAGCTTATTTGCTGTATCATCAGGCACACAGCCCCTTCCTTGAACTGTCTTGTAAAGTGCCAGAGTGATTAATTCTAACACAAGCCTGTTTGGGGATTGTCATGGGGGAGCTTATAAAGGTGGTGAAGAGAGGGTTGGGGAAGCATCTCTGCTGCTAGGTGCAAGAGCTTGGTCCTCACTCTCAATAAACATGAATGTGCACAACTTTCCTTGTGCAAAGGGACATGAAAACCCCATGGATGCCCAAACCACAGCCGTGTCCACACAGAAGCTGTGCCCATGAGCTGCTGCCTGCAATGGCTACAGAAACATTCTTTGTGCTCAGCCCCACCAGTGCAAAGTTCACAGCAAACTCCTCCCTCAGCACTCATGTACACCCTACCCTGGCCTAGAAAACCTCCCCCAGCTCTACCCATCTCCCACAGCCACCTTCCCATAGCCTGTTGGTAGCTGATGGCCTGCGAGGGCAATATTTCACTCTCACTCACACATATTTCACACGCTAATGCCATAACTCTGATATATTCTCCTAAGGGACCTCTCATATCCAGGCAATGAACATTTCTGTGCTTGCTGCTCAACTTTCTTGCTTGGAGATGTATTCACTTGAAAAAAAAAAAAAGGATATATATGAGCCCTCAAATCCCAGTGACTGCAAATGCCAGGGGAGAATTAAAGGAGCACAGTTCATCACCCTACCTGCCAGTATTACAGGTTTTACACAATGAACACTGGTGGAAGGAGGGATGAGCAGCTCAGGTGAGTGCTTGGGTGCTCAGCTACTTGCTGCTGTCTGGAGGAACAGATGGATGGCAGGAGGTAAGGGGACCAGCATGCCCTAAGCTCCATCCTGGCCAGTGGAATGCTGGGGAGAGGGGTGGGCAATGCTCAAAGCCCCCTTCCCCCACACACTGTCTGCTGGCTGGTCCTTGGCATTGCTGGTGCCACTGGAGGGAGATGACAGGTCACCGTGAATGAGCTGGTGTCCTGAACTGGCACCTGCACAGAGGGACCCACGGGAGACAGAATCACAGAATGGCAGGGGTTGGAAGGGACTTCTCAAGATCATCCAGCCCAACCTCCTGCTAAAGCAGGTTCCTCTCAATCAGGGGGCACAGGAACGTGTCCAGGAGAGCTTGGAAACCTCCTGAGAAGGAGCCTCCACATCCTCCCTGGGCAGCCTGTGCCAGGGCTCCCTCATTTGAACAGCAAAAGTTTCTCCTCCAGTTCCAGTGGAACTCCCTTGTTCCAGCTTGTGTCCACAACCCCTTGTCCTGTCATTGGGCACAACAGAAAAGTCTCTCCCCATCCTCTCAACAACCACCCTTTAGGTATTTATAAGCATTGATAAGGTTTCCCCTCAGACTTCTCCAGGCTAAACAGCCCCAGATCCTGCTGCCTTTCCTCATAGGGAAGATGCTCCAGTCCCCTGATCATCTTGTTGGCCCTGCACTGGCCTCTCTCCAGCAGTTCCCTGTCCCTCTTGAACTGGGGAGCCCAGAACTGGACATAGGACTTCAGCTGTGGCCTCACAAGGGCACAGAGGGGGAGGAGAACCTCCATTGACCCACTGCCCACACTCTTCTTGATGCCTCCAGGATGCCATTGGCCTTTTTGCCCATGAGGGCACGTTGCTGGCTCATGATTAGTTGCTGCCCACCAGCACTGCCAGGTCCCCCTCACAGAGCTGCTGTCCAGCAGGTCAATCCCCAGCCTGTGCTGGTGCAGGGCGTTGAAAAATCAAAGTTAAATACTAAAAGACAAACTAACGAGTCTGTTAGAGGGTGTGCAAAGCTGCTGTCTCCACAAGCAATCCTGCATCCCCATGGCACCTGGGAGCTGCATCCCTACAGGAGGCTTCTGTGCTGGTGGGAACAGAGAGGTCAGTAGGAAAGGCAACATCCCAGCAAGAGTGCTCAGCAGGAAGAAAGCTCTTGAGATTGTCACACTCTTGCCTTATCTCTGATAAAAGGCCCAGGTTATTTTGGAAAAATGCTGAAAGTGGGAAAACCTCCCCCAAAGAAAAGATGGGTAAGAGGGTGCAGCTGCTCAGCAGGACAGCAGCAGCTCTGCATTTGGAGGCCGTGGGTCCCCCCCTCAATTTTCCCTTTCTGCTCCTTTTGGGGCCTGATGGAGCATCACCTGAACCCTGCTGCAGCCAGCTCAGCCTCCTCCCAGCCTAAGGGAGAAATTGAGGAGGACTTTGTTTCCAAACAATATTGCAAATGCATAGTTTGAGAATCTGCAATTGAAACCCAAATCCTCCTCCTGCTTGCAGTGATGGATGGCTTCTTCCCACTGCTCTGAGAGCCCTTGGATCCTGCACGGCAGATGCCTTCCTGATTTATGGCTTACCTCTTCATGAGGAAACAAACAACCCAATTCTAATTACCACACTCTTGTTAGGATAGTTTCCTATATTGCTTCCATCTCATTGCTGGGGCTCCTCACTCCACCTTTGTGCAGCCGGCTCCTGTTTGATGGGCAACCTTGCCATGAGTTCAAATCATCTCTGTTGCACTCATTTCACTGGCAAATCAGTCCCTGTGCATCACAGATGGGTGACACACCACTAAGGGGATTTTTTTTCTCTGAGTGGGTCAGTCAGTGAGAGGGTTCAGGGTGATGAGGAAGAAGGAGAAAAGCCAATGCCGATGGTATTTGCCTCCAAGAGGCGTCCACAGAAAAGAGGGAGAGAGGGAGGGGGCCACACAAGAGGCTAAAAATAAATGTTCTTCTTCCTAAAGAGAATCTTGCTGGTTCAACTCTTTCCCATTCTCTTCCATGTGGGGGTGGTTAATTCTCCTTGGGAGCCCATTCACTCAGCAGATGTTGCTTTTCTTTGTGTGATTAGCCTGAAATCAATGGGAAATAATCCCGTCCTCTAACAAACACTGGAGCACACGATCCCAGTGCTACAAGGTGCTTCAGCAGCCCAAAGAGATGCTGAAACTGCTGTCTGTAAGAAAAGCACACACAGACGTGTTTATGCTTTTAAAATAGCATCACTCCAGTTTTGAGAGGGGGGAGGGAGGGGGAAAATGTGCCTGTTAGCAGCTGCGGAGCTGGGGCTGGTGTGGGCTCCCCGGTACCACGGCAGTGACATCCCAGAGCGAGTCCCATGAGCCTGGATGAGGAGAAGCCGAGAGATATGTTGGCTCAGCACAGGGAAGAGGAGCCATCCAAAAAGCCTCTGTCCCCGTGCTCCCCATTCAGCACAGGCTGCAAAGCTTTGCCCTGTGTTCTCCATTGGCTGAGTGGCAAATGCTGCTGGCAGCGATGCTACTGGCAGAAATGCCAAACCCTGCCCCTAGCCTGACCCTGGTGATGCCCACTGGCTGGGGGCATGAGCTTGTCAGCCAAATCTTAATTCACCTAATGTGTCTTTTCCTGATAACTTTTAAAATCAGACTGTCACGCTGGCTGGTCTCAAATGCCAGCAGAGCCCAAGCACCTCACGTCTCTGCCGTTACCTTTACCAGCCAGAGTCAAAATCTCATCAAAGAGCAACATCAGAATTATCTGATGAGCTCAGAGTCAAGCCTGGAAAAGCCGAAGGATGGGGATGAAGTTTTTTTCCTACCAACCACTCTAAAATCACTGAATCCCAGTAAACATGTCAACATGTCCAGCTGGAGTGTGCTCCGATGCCCACCTCTCCTCCCTCCCATGCAACATGGGAGAATATACTTCTTTCTTTTCCTCCTGCTTGTGCTCAGCAGCCTGGGAGTGATGCCTGTGTCACTGCTGTGTGGAGCTGAGACTTCAAGCCACTACCAGTCACATTCCTCCTACTTGTACAGGTGAGAAGTTTC
Organism: Colius striatus; assembly: GCF_028858725.1. Taxonomy (NCBI): domain Eukaryota; kingdom Metazoa; phylum Chordata; class Aves; order Coliiformes; family Coliidae; genus Colius; species Colius striatus. The sequence continues at coordinate 9,319,114 of NC_084768.1, read as the reverse complement.
CCCACCAAGAAAACCTTTGGGTCACGTAATGAGGACTTCTATTTCAACTAATTTGCAGTCAATGCAGTTTCATGCTTCAAAGTCACTTCTTGTGTACTTTGAAAGAAGACAGAATAGCCCATGAGGGCTTTTTTGAATGTGCTGTCTCTAACCTCCCACTCAGACACCCAAAAATGCACATTCCTTCCAGATAGCCCTAGATCATTGAATTCAGCAATGTATTTGTACAGCTGATTTGTTACTGGTCCCTGCAAGCACTGAGGTGGGCACTAGAATGCTTTCTGCCATGATCATCTCCCCACTGGCTGAACCCTCATTGGGCACAGGGTACTGGCACTGCCAGGGTGTATGGTCAGGCCCTGCCTGAGAAACAGCTTGTCTCCCTTGCCCAGACTTTGAGATAGTTTGCAGGAGGAAGAGCTGTGCCATGCTGCCAGCGGCTCAGGGGGGAGCTGGGCACAGCCCCTGCAGATGGGGACACACAGCATCCTGTGCTCATCTCCCTGCTGCATGCAATTGGATTTAACACCACTAACAGAGTGGCTTCTGAGCACCTCCTTGACTCCCACTGCAACCACTCTCCCCTTCCAAAGCTGATTAACAGAGTGTGCCCACAGTATTTAATTAACCTAATGAACACTGATGGTAAAATGAGAGTCCACTTAATTCCTAGTCCCCTGCTGTGGCATGCAGGTGAAGGAGCTCACACTGCCATAGCCACTTTGCAGGGACTGGATGGGTGTCTCTGTGCTTGTCAAAACCCTTCACAGCCCCAAAAGAGAGGTTTGGAGAAAACAGATGGAAAACTGGTCCTCACACCACAGGGGCCGAGTCCCTGCTGCTTCTGCCATGCAGCCAAGGTCTCACCTCTAGGCATTTATCTCAGAATCATTACAGATGGAAAGGACCTTTAAGATCATCGAGTCCAACCACTCACCTCACACTGCCAAGCCCATCACTAAACTAAGCCATACCCTTCAGCTCACATGGCATGAACAGGGCTGCGGCAATGTCACTGTGATTTTTAGCTAACAGCAAACAACACAATGGTGAGAGATGAGCTATAAATCCCCAATCACAGAATCTCAAGGGTTGGAAGGGACCTCAAAAACTCATCCAATCCAACCCCCCTGCCAGAGCAGGACCTTCTAGAGTAGGTCACACAGGAACTCATCCAGCTGAGTTTGGAATGTCTCCAGAGAAGGAGACTCCACAACCCATCTGGGCAGCCCCTTCTAGTGCTCCCTCACCTGAACTGGGAAGGAATTCTTTGTGTTTCTTTGGAACGTCTTATGCTCCAGATTACACTCATTGCCCCTTGTCCTGTCATTGGTCATCACTGAGAACAGCCTGGCTCCATCCTCCTGACACCCACCCTTTACACGTTTGTAAACATTAGTGAGGTCACCCCTCAGTCTCCTCCAAGCTCAAGAGCCCCAGCTCCCTCAGCCTTTCATCAGAGGGGAGATGCTACACTCCATCATCTCCGTCCCTGTGCTGGAACTGAGGGGCCCAGAGCCGGACACGATATTCCACATAAGGGAAGGTTAGTAAGCGAAAGGCTCGTGGACTCTGGCAGAGGCTGTGCTGGCCGTTACAGCGCTGGGGCCTGTAAGGAGAAGGGATGGTGGATGGGGAAGATGTGGGTACCTGCGCAGGGAGTGAGCGATGCGCGCTCCTGCCGTAGATGGCAGCAGCCGGCTGCAGCAGCAGCCGCAGCCCATCCTTCCTCCGCAAACTCACATCGGGAGCAAAACGCTTGAAGCAGAGAGGATTGGGGGTTGGGTGTTCGTTCTGGTATAAAGAGAGCTCTGTCTGAAGGCGAGCGAGCCGGGAGCTGTCCCTCTGCGCCTCTCTCAGGATGGCTGAGGGGGGAGAACTGCACCCCATGCAGGTACCGGCTGCTCAGAGGTGATGTAAATTCTGCAGCACTGAACACTTTCTAGCCCTGTCTGCGTTCCTCTGTGTGAAAATAGGTTGTTGCTCAACCAGAAACGCTAGGCTTGAGGGAGGATTCATTGGGCGAGCTTCTCTGGCCACAGCTCTGCAGATTGTAATAGTCCCTTCTGGCCCTGAAGCTTATGAGTCTATAAACCAGATAATTACTAAAATAGCTGTGCCATTTCCCTGTGACATAACAATCATCTGAAATATGTTTAAATATCCAGAACGTAAAAGAGAAATGTCCCAGGGAAACAAAAACGTCCAAGAGCATCAATTCTGCCAATTGCAGCAAACCAAGGAGCTTTTTGTGAAGTGGTTGGTTTGGGGTAAATGACAAAAAGCCCTTCTTCCCCTCCAGGTTCCCAGGAGCTTGGCTCCCTGACCCAAATTACAGCCATTTCTCCAGTAAGCCTTGCACCTACCTGCTGGGTAGCCAAGTGGGTGGTGAGTAGTGATGGGACAAGCAGGGGTGTAGCATCAGGTAGAGGTCTAAGGGAAAGTTGTGTTTCCTCACTCAAAGTCAGTTCTTCCCTTTGTGCCCAATTTCTAGAGTCCTGACAGCTTGCAGCTGCCTTGGGTGTAGCAACTCAGAGGAGGATTTTGGGGGGGAGTGCAATTTAAAGGCAGGTTCAGTGACTGGGGAGCCTCATCCCTCCTTACTTTGTGCTTGGTGCTCATCAAGCTGCTCTGTTCAGAGAAATAGATCCAAAGTAGATGGGAGAAAAGCTCTTCCAAGCACAGAATTAAGAAGAAATACGATGCACTTATTCCTGGAGATGCAGAATTGCATAAACACGGCCCTAGCATAAGAACTGTGGGAGCAGTTTCTCCTCTGGGTTTCAGCAGGCCTTTAAAGTCTCTGGGTCTGGGATGGAATCATAGAATGATAGGGTTGGAAAGGACCTTTAGAGATCACCTGGTCCAACCTCCCTGCAGAAGCAGGTCAGGAAGTGAAACTTGGGAGAAGCAATAGTTGAGCTGCCCAGGCTGTTGACAATTGCAACATGATAGGTATAGGCAAGAAAGGGGAAAAATAAAGTAAATGAGGGAATGAGAAAGATTTATTTTTACATTTTTGAAGTTGTAATAATCTGTGCTGCTGCTTGCCCTGCAGATAAGCAAATGACAGATACTCCAAATCCACCCAGATGGAGTCATTTAGTATGCCTTCAACATGGAGAGAAATGGAAATGAAGTCTAATAAGGATCCTGAACTCTTTCCTTACTACCCTCAGAGACAACCAAAAGGCATTTAATTTCCTGCAACCCAAGAGCACAAACTGCACTCAGACACTTTATAAAACCTGTCAGGCATCTTTCTGACAGATTAAATAAGTAGAACAACGTTTTCAAGAAGTTGAATTGGGGCTGCATGAGCAAACTGCCTGGCCAGAGCTATGCTGTGCCTCTGCCTGCTCCGATTTCTGCCCCGCTGCATGGCTCATCTCTCACTGTCACCAAAGCAGAAATGAGCCTTTGATGGCATTTGCCAGCTCCTGCATGGCAGCAGTGCCCTGTGCCTGCCTGTCCCCTGCCAGCAGAGGTGTGGGGCTTGTTTTGCCACTTGTACATCCCCTTTTAAAGGTCACAGCTACCCATGCATGGTGCCCAGCATAGGTGGAGGATGAGGTGCAGAGGTTACTGTCCTTCTGGGGGAGGATACTGAGGGCTGGTCAGCAAGATGGGGAAAGTTTGCAGGGTCTGTCTGTCAGAGCAGCTCCTGCTTGGCCATGGGTACTGATCCCTTCCTCAGAGCCACTTCTGCTCCTGCAGCACGGGGAGGCAAGACATTGCTCAGAGCAAGGTTCAGTTTGGGGTAGTTTTGTTTAGGAAGAGAGAAGATGATGGGATTTGCAAGCACACTGGTTTCCCCGTGGGAGCAGGGTCAGATTTGGCTTTAAGCAGGGGATGGGAAAGGAATTCCAGCTGCAGACTGGATGGCATGGGGAGGGGGCTCTGCTGACCCACAGCACAACAGGAACTGTACACTGCTCAAGGTAAAAATAAGCAAGAACTACAAACAATAGGCTCTGCTCTAGCTGTGCAGGGATGATGGGAGCACCCCATTCCTCCTTATCCTCCTCTCTTGCTGGATTAGGGTAATACAGGGAAGCGGAACAGGCCAAGGAACATTCGCTTCCCCTATTCAGGTGTCTCAGCCACCCCCACACCCAGGCAAACAGGTCTCAGAAAGCTTCCAGGCGCTCTTCTCTTGCAGGCAAGAGCTGTGATATTTGAGCAGCTCTGCTCATTTGCCATACCCCTTAATTTGGCAGCAAAAGAATTCAGGGAGCAAACTGTGTGTTAAAGGGAGAGCCCAGTTAAAAGAAGAGCTCCTGGTGCCTTGGTGAAGAGAAGAGCTGTCAGCTTAGGCAGCCCCTCTCAGGTTCACCCTCTGCAAACTCTTTGCCACGGGCAACCTTGAAAGTGCAGGAAAGACTCCTGTGTGTGCCAGTTCCTGACCTGCACCCTGGGCCTCATGGGATGGGAGGTTCAGGGAGCATTGCAGGGGGAAGGGGCTGGATCCTGTGTGTGGACAGACAGCGCGTTTCTGCACACGAGGCAAAGTCTCTGTATCAGACACGGAAGCTGGAAAGAGCCCAAAAACTGCAGCTGTGTTGAGCAAATTGGATCGTTATATTAGAAACTGAACAGGAGGAATCTGTGAAGGAGAGCAGCTTGATGCTAGCTATTTTTCATCTGAAGAGGGATTCAACAAGGCGAACCCACTTCCCACCGTTACCTTGGCCACAAGATGACGGAGATGACAGGTTGATATTCGCTCCCATCATATCTCCTGCTATCAATGCAAATAGCCCGTCAGGCTTCTCCCTCCCCTGCCTGCTTCCTCAGCTGAGGCAGTCCTGATGGGAGCACACAGAGCACCCCAGCCCCAGCAATCTGCAGAGAAGAAAGGCAGAGACACAAATCAAGGCAAGATGTTGGTGACGAGCTCTCCACAATCTCATGCACTGGCCCAAACCCTCCCACATCAGGGCCCCAGGGGGAAGGGTGTCTGCAGGGCACAGGCAACTAGGCTCAGGCACCCTGGCAGCTGAGTGCCAGCTTTGGTGCCACATACTTACCCAGTTGTGCATCCTCAGGACCTTGAGTGCTCACTGGTGCAAACCAGAGCAGTGAGCCACAGGCTATCCTGGCTGCCAGACTGTGAGGTTGAGCTCTCGACCATGCCCCATGTCTTTATTTAGCAGAGAAGCAACCTGCAGCCCCACAGAGGAATCGGCTACCAGCACAGTGAGCTGTGACTCCACTTCCAGCCCCTTTGCTAGTGGAAAACTCAGACGCTTTGCTGGAAGTGTGAAACAGTGGATAGGCTCTTATGCAGGATGCACAGGATTGTGTCTGGTTCAAAGCCCCAGTCAGCCAGCAGCATCCAGGGCAGAATCCAAGACTGAGCAGGGGCAGGCATGGTGCAGCGCTCCAGCCCCATGCACTGGCTGCAGAGGTGAGCTCACCTTGCAATGGTGCTGCAGGCAGCTCCTGTGCCTCTTGCAGCACACTTAGTAAGCAGAGTTGAAGCTAAATGTCAGCTGAGATTTGCCATTTCATCTCTAAGTGGAGTGAATGACCTTCCTGGCTGCAGTCAGCACACGTTGCCAGCCCCGAGCAGGCAGGCACAGGTGGCTGGGGAGGAGGCCACGCACCAATTTTTGGCAGGAACAATGTTCATTCTTTGCTCTTTGATGTTGCTTTGCTGCCTTTGAGTCATTGTTAAATTTGTCAAGAGTGATTTAGAGCTGTGTCAACAAGTGGGATCCAAGCTGCCGGTGCACACCGCGGGGAGGAAGAGCAGGAATAGCTCCTGAGACATGATATGAACTGGAAGGCTCCAAGAGAAAAGCACAGCTCCTCTCCCAAGCTGCAGCCGTGCCTGGTCAGGTGTTGCTGTAATTGCTCTGCACTTTGCAGGATCTGACATCGCCCCCGGACTTTTCTCTCGCTGTTCAAACGTGGCTGAGTCTGTTTGGCAGGGCTGAAATTCAGACTACGGTTCACAGGGGTTCAATATCTTCAGCTTGTCTCTGCAGCTTGCCAAGAAACGACATGCTTGTCTCTCCAAAGATGTCACACTCTCTCCCTTGCAGGGACGGCTTTGCCTGTCAGACCCCAGAGCCACCAAAGCATACTGTTTGGTCCTTAGTCTAGCCCGTGGCTCAGGGCAGGACTTTCACTGGTGCTAGTCCTGGATTTGACCATTTTAGTAGCCTTTAGTTTCTCCATGTCTCTCCTGCAGGTGCATCCTGGCCAGCACCAAGCAGAGGTGAGTAATAACTCCCCTCCATTTCGTGGCCTTATTCCTAAAGCAGTCAGGATACAGTTGCCTTGTCCTGAAGTGTGTCTGCAGACCAACATGCCTGTGGGACTGTTTCTGAGGAGAAGGAGACAATTCCATCTCGTCCCTGAGGTGACAGAGAGCTGGCCACCAACCAGTGTCACCCATCACAGAACAAGTGTTCTGGCTTGCAGTGGATGGAGCCTGATCAGTGCACAAAGGAGACTGAGCTTCTGTGTCACCCCAATCACATCAACACACCCTCTCCTTTGCAGAGCACCGAAGAGTTGAGCAAGCCAAGCCAGGGAAAGACATGATTCCCTTCTGTTTAACGTCACACCTCAGTCCCTGTAGAGTCCTTCTGCTCTGTGGGAAGCATCACAGAGCCCTTCAGCTGGCACTGCCTTCTCCTGCCAATGGTCCCTGCTTCCCGAGCCCTGCTCTTTGGGTACTTTTCTGACTGCTGTGTCGTGGTTCTGAGCAGAGGACTGTGGCAATTCCTCATCACAAGTCTCCACTGTAATGCTTGCCTGAGGCTGGATGGGGAAGAACACCTCACTGCTCCCTGGAGACTTTTGAAAGCTGGATGCAGCACATTTTCCTTCTGCTTTATCACTGGAGCAATCTGGACAGGCAGCAGTTGTCTGTTGGAGCAAAGTACATCTGCCACCACATAGTTGCATGGAGTTGATGTTTATTTCCCAATGAAGAGAATTGCTGTAACCATTGGCAAATCTATAATGGCCAATAAAAAGCAGCAACAGAAGCAACTACTCATTGGAGCAATGTGTCCCATTGCTATGCAACTCACCCATGAAAACAGCCATTCCCTTTCCTTTACCTTCAATAGGTAAAGAAAATTGCCATGCATTTATAAGGTGGGGTCTCAGACCCATCTGGGTCATCTTGCTAGTCTAAGGCCATTGAAAAATCCCTTCTCTGCTTACCTGTAAAGTTTCCACAAGACAAGAGGGTTCTGCTCCTCATCAGGGGCCATTGACACGTACATCAGCTACAGCTGAGCTCATCTAAATGTATCATCCTGACAATAAAACCTGCTGGTAAAATAAATTACCTTAAAGAGGAATCCTCAGAAGGGTTGGAGTGGTTGTCCTCAGAGCTCTGCAGAAGAAACTCTTGTAGCAGAGCATGTGCTTCTGTGAGGCAAAGGAAGATGTTTGCTGAAGTCAGGGCCTCCTGGGCCAGGGAGGGTTTTGAAGCTGCAGGAAGAGCCTCCTTTCAGAGGAGGAATCCTGCTGCCATGCCCCACTTCCACCTGTGAAGGGGCTTATAAAGGGTGTGATTCGCATGGCTCAATGAGTAACATGTGCTGAGGTTGCTCTGCAAAGCGTTGTATCTGAGCAGGAATCTCCCTATTCATCTCCCTTCCTTCAACAGTCTGCTCCTCCTGCTGCAAGCACAGCCTGTTGCTGTTATTGTTGTTATTGCTGCTGTTATTATTATTACACATTGCTTTAAAATTCCCCAGTAAATTTGCAATAGCTTGAAAAAGCAACAAAGGAGGATGTGTAATTTGAAATGCTAAAGAGAACAAGAGTGAAGACAGGGAAAATGCAGCACATCTAGTAGGACTATTGAAGAGGTGATGAGGACATTCTTAACCTTAATTATTTCAAACTAACTCATTTTATAGAGTGTGTAGGTTTATGAATCAGATGAAATGTAAATTGATTCATAATTTCCTTTAATTTTCTGCTCTTTGGAGAATTTAGATCCATATTAACATAACCTGTATCAGGCAGTTACTAAGAGACAGGAGAAAATTAGCATGGGCAAAGCTGGAAGACTGGCATTTTAATGTGCTGGAGCCCACCTGCTGCCTGGAGTTTGTGATTGGGGCTCATCAGCGTGGGGCTGCTCTGGGCCCCTCCAAGCTCCCAACTGCCTCCCGTGGGACTCAGTGTGGGAAACGGAGGGCTCGAGGGAGAGAGAGGTGGGCACAGGTAGAGGGCACAGTGTGAGCTTATTCCTGCTGCTCCAGGAAATAAAAACAACTCAAGAACTAGTAGAAAAGTTGATATGATTCATCACTGAGGTGATCTGCTGCCCAGTCCCCTTGAGGCAGCCTCAATTTGCTTTTTGCAAGTATTTTTCCTTCCAGCTCCTTTCATTTTCCTGACATTCTCCTCATCGTTTGCTCTCTTGAAATGATCCTTCTGGTGCCTGTTTTCTGCTACCCAAAATTGCACGTTAAGGGAAGTGTGTGAGTCAATCATGTTGTGCAGTGCTAGAAAAAACCCAGGTCTCTCTGTAAGTCCTGGCACAGAAGAACTGCACAGAAATTGCCGAAGCTTCTCGGCTGCTGGACCTCCTGAGCTGGACATCCCTGTGTCCCAGGTAGCAGCTCTCTGCTGTGGCAGGCTGCACAGGGACGTGCAAGCCTCTGAAGCACTGTGTGAATGTATCACTTGTCATTTCTGGTTTGGTAGTGAAAGCTTTCCTTGAGGAAATAAATAGATACAAGTGTTGTCAGCTACAGGGAAAAATAATCAGGTTTGCTGGACTGCAAGAATAAAGATGCCTGTAAGCACAACTGCTTTCTTGCTCTTTCTCTTTGTACAGGTGGCTGATTGATGTGCACCTGAGAGCTGAGGGGTGCATGTGAGTAGAGGTTTGGGAACAGTATGTTCCTACCTTTCTTCAGCACAAGGCACTGTCAAGCTGTGCTGCTGCCATCCAGGCCAACCTTGCTTGCAAGTCCTTTTGGGTAGGGACAAATGCATTCCTCTGGAGACTCATTTCAGGCTGGATGGAAACCAAATGTAAAAAGCCCACCAGGCAGGTGGCTGTGTGGGAAACTGGCTCCGTGCTCATGCTCTGCCGTGGGAACACTTTCCCTTGCCCTTTCCCCTTGTCCTGCACATTGTCCTCCTCCAGCCGTGCCAGCGTGGGCTGGGCAGCTTGGGCATCACTGCACGGGGCTCAGCAGGGATGCATACAGCCACCTGAACCAGCCCTTCTGCATCCTGGGCACGGGGAGAGGTGGGGAGGCAGAGGCAGAGCTGCTCCCAAGCCTGGACAGGTGTTGGCAGAGCAAAACACAACCCAACCAGCAGCTTTTCGTGGTGGCATTTACTGTTTGCAGTCTCATTGCTGATCCCAGGGGGCAAGGATTATTATTCCCTTGCAAGAGTGCCAAAGGCAGGGGAGACGCACGTGCTGTGTGTGGGAAGTGCAGTTTGTGGTGAAAGAGCTGCATGGCTTCATTCTTGCCAGTGTATTAAACACGCTGAGTGAAACAGCAGGTCACGGCAATATTAATCCAATAAAGCAAAACCGAGAGTGGAGTTCAGTTCAGGAGGGAGGGACTGCACGGCTGCCTCTTGCAAGTGCAAGCACACATTATGTCATCAGCAGAGCAGTAAATCAGCATTTCTGAGACCAGCTGCCCAATTACTGAGGCAGTCAGACGACAGGAACTGTAAATTGGATGTATGCAAATACATAGCATGAGACAGTAAAGTAAACACCTCCAAGAATTACTGAGACATCTCAGGACCCAGTCGCCAGCCAAGCAGATAGCCAGGTGTGCAGGCTCATGGGACATGGAGCAGAAAATGTGTCTGGATGCTTTTGATGCTCACTATCATCCCCACAGCCTTGCCAGGCCAGTTGAGAGCCTTGCAAGCTCCCTGTGACATGCAGGACCCCTGTGACCTGCAGGACCCCAGGGCCAGAGTTGGCAGGAGCACCGAGTGCCTGGCACAGCTTGGGCTGTCACACAAAACAATTCTTCTCCACATGCTTCTTTACAATCTCCTTCAGGGTCCTTCAGTGCCGTGGATCTCTGGGTTTCTACAAAGCCAGGAGCTAGAAGCTGCCAGACATAGCCAGCTCCCTGCTACTGGTCTGAAGGCAAGGTAGCCATCACCTATTTCCACATCCTTGCTCTGAATTGTGTCTCTCCTGAGCACGTGGTGCTGTGGTAAGAAGTGACATCAGTTTTGTCTTTTTAATAACTTAACATTTCTAATTGCTTTCCTCCATGCACAAGTTCTTCCCTCTATCATGCAGAGATAAGGCAGAACTATGATTCAGAGAATTTGAAGTGACAACGATGGGAGAACTCAAAGCAGAAGTTTGTGCCCACAGAAGTGATGAGGAAAAGCAATTAATTCTGTGGACTTGCAGGGGATATACCTGAATCAGCATGTGCTGGGAAAGCCTGTCTGGAGCTGACCTTCTCCTGTGCCTTTTTTAAAGGACTTCTGCCCAGCTTCCTTCCCTAGCTTTGCTTCCCTTAAGTCAATCCACTCCCAGGTTGTCCTCCTGCTCCATGCACTGCTCTACATCCTTGCAGATTACACTGTGAATTGTCTCATTCGAGCACCTGTACAAGCCCAAATGATGGGGTTTCCCTGCTCATCTGCAGAGGATGCTGACAATTTGTGGGTGACTTGACTCTGACTGGCACTGAACTCCCCAGTAATCTCCTAGGCAGCCAACTGCTCATACAAGCAAAGTGGTTGTTGCACTTTCAGCTCCAGCTTTACTGGTTTTTCAGTGCTGGACATTGTGGTGTCTTCATCAGCTACTGAAAAGACCTATTTAATATTACACATCATCTCAGTGGACAGGTGCTTAAATACTGTGGACAAGTTGCTTCTTTACCCAGCTCTTCAATCATCTAAACAGATTGAGCCCCTTAAATGCCTCAGCAGTGTAAAGACAGCTGGAGAGCTAATTACCTTGGAGGCAGGGCTCAGCACCCTGAGCAACAGGAGCATGGCTCATGCCCCTGGGCTGTTTGCTTATTGCTTGTCTGCCTGTCTGTCAGTACCATGCTCCTCATCTCAACCTGCTGCAGCCCTGTTTGTCAGAGGGATGTAGTGCCAGGGAGATGCCCACTGGAAGTGCCCAGGGTGGAGGGACCTGGCAGGTATAACCCTCTCAGATATAACGGTGAGGGAGGTTCTTTGCACCCCAGTTACTGGGGTTAGCCAGGGGTTTATTTGTGCCTCTCACAGTACTCACAAACCAAGGGCACCTTGCTGAGGGAGGGATTGATTGCGAATTAATAGCAGCTAGCCTGAGATGAGCACAACATGGAGCTGCTGGCCTTGGCTACAGAGAACTGCTTGACAAAAAGATGGAGCCTCCTCAGACCACCCAGGAGAGTGGATAATGCTCTGCCATTTACCCATCCCTCCAGCAGACCCAATGGGATGTTTCCAAGTTTAGCCTGGCATTGTGATAGTCCAAAACCTTCCTGCCAAAGCCAGACTCTGCCAGAGTGGAGAATGGGTGAAAAATATCCCTGCATCAATGGGACTGATCCTGGGAGCTGCTCCTGGGTGAAACATGGACATGCTCCTGGGTGGTGAAGTGGGAGAGCATGCGTGCCAGGGGCCAGGCAAGGTTTTGGAAGGGGTTTTGAACTCTTTGTCAGGATTAGTCCCCCGAGTCAAGGTTCCCTTCCATGACCTGGGTCTGTTGGACTCTGTTCTCGCTGCAGGACCGGGGTGCTCGTCCCAGCACAAATGTCAAGGGGAAGTGGCTGCTTCTGCTCCCCTAGAGCATCCCTGTTTCTAATTTCTGTTTGCTTTAGTTTAAACAATCCAAATCTATTTTAATTTGTCATCTCAGCTCAGCCAATTACCAGCGAGATGCTGGAGGACGTGAGTGCTGTGTGGGACAGGGCAGTGGGCTCTGTGGTGCAGGGAGGAAAGGGCAGCTGCTAGCAGAGCCCAGCCATTGGCAGGGCAAACCATGCTGCACTGCCATCCCATTGCTGCAAATTTCAATGTTTCATTATGCATTTATTATAATTTAGTCTCAAGCCAGCCAAGTGTGTAATGAGCTGTATCAGCAGCAGCATAGGGAACGCAGCTCCTGCCTCTCACTGGCTTCTCACCAAGCCCACTTGTCCTTGGGATCCCTTGGTGGGGACACCTTGACCAGTGACATCCCTCAGGACAGGTACCAGGCCTGAGAGTAGCACAGGGATGTATCACAACTGCTGGCTGTCCCCAGGGGATGGCCACAGTGTGGGAATGGGCAGACACAGGAGCTCTGGGGCTGAGTAGGACTTTGCCAACCACCCTTCCAGACAGGAGGCAAGTGATGAGACTGACAGAGCTGTTCAAGGACCGTGCTGCAGTGCCCAGGGGATGTTCCATGGGTCTTTCACTGCCCTCCTCTTCAAACTCTGAGCCTCAAACAGAGCCCTTAGGGTGGTGAGATAGCCCTGTTGGGGCTCTTGTGTGCCGTCAAATGCTGGAGGGCACTGAGAGCCTCCTCACAGGGTTTCGTGTGGATCCTGAGGGCAGAGCCAGTATTTTGGAGCAGGCTGCTGGTGTCCCAAGGCAATGGCATGCTGCAGAAGTGTCTTCACAGCCTGGTCCTGGGAAGCCAGTGTGTGCACAGGGAGAAGGAAGCAAAAGCCTGGGCTATACTTCCAGGCCAGTGCTCTTCTCATGCCCATGCTCCACTCCCCACGGCCGGGGCCACTCCGAATGTTCTCTAAAAGATCTCTCTGCTTCTCCTCTTTCCTCCTTGTGGGAAAAAAAAGCATTGAGAGTGAAGGTGGTACCACCTTCAGGATACTGCTCTTCAGGCTGGGCTGCTCCAGGGCACAGCTGCTGTGCCTGTCCCTCAGTTGCCAGGTTTGCAGTTCTCTCCCACCATCGTTTCCTGAAGTGGCAAAGCCAGAGCTGCTCCCTGACTAGTCCTGGTGTGCAGGATGGGGGTGACATTCCCCCCAGACACCATGCCGCCCCTCAGATTTGGAGCATCCCCCTCCAAACCTGGTTTGGGAGCTTCCCTGCTTTCTCATTTGGCCTAAAGGCTTGGATTATTTTGATCCAGACTTGATAATGCGATTAATTCTGATGGCTGATTCATGATGTCTGCTTCCTGAACCATGAGGGCTTTAATACTTCATTTTGTGGTGCTTTCAGGGTTACACAGTTTCTTTCACAAACAAGAGGCTGGGACAGTCATTAGCTGTGAAATCAGAAGTGCATGCATCAGTAACTATGGCAACTCTGGAGAGAACACCAGTTTCTAGTAAAATCAAGAACCAAGTTTACATGAAAACGTCGAAGTCAGAGAGGTCCTGTGTGCTGAGGGCTTAGGCTACAGCTCAAGAGGAAAAGAAGGGTCTGAAATACTCAAACGGAGCCCCTCTCAAACTCAGGGATGCAGGTGGTCCCATGACTCAGCCGTGCTGGGGCATCCTGACACAAGGGCAACCCTGCTCGCAGCTGGAAAAGAAATGCATGTGGGAGCTGAGCCCTTCAGCCTCACCCAAAGACCTCTCGTGGTGCCCCTGCTCCCCTCTGCCTGCTCTGCCTTTCCCAGGAGCAAGCCCATGACATAGCATAGCTCACGGAGCAGCAAAGTTCCAAGCAGAGAGCACCTGCCAGGGGATGCTGGGGGCAGAATCCATGATTAATGCTGTCAAAGTAACACTGCCAGTCGGGGCAGTGCTTTCCATCCAGCCTGCAAATACAGCAGTTTGCTGTGCTGTGTGAAGGCATCACAGAGCTCTCCCTAAAGAACTCAGCCTGTCTTTTTGAAGACTTCTGTAAAGGCCTTTCCCTTGCTGCAATGAAGGAAGCCTTTGCTTTGTGCTCCTAAAAGCTTATTGCCTCCACAATGTTTCCCTTTCCCAGAACAACAGCATCCAGAAGTTCCCTGTTTGCCAGGGCTGGGGAGATTACACGTGTGCAAGCAACTGGGTGCTGCTCCGTGGACAGCATCTGCCTGCTGGGATTTTAATGCCATACTGAACAAGGTGCTATAAATACCTCAGCAGCCCAGCAAAAGGCAGCAATTAAAGGAGAGGAAGTTTTTTGGAAGAGACTGCTTTTTCAGAACCTGCTGTAGCGATGCTAACGCTGCCTGTAATTACATTCGCCCTGTTCTCAGTTGCTTTTCCAGTGTAATCAGCCTCCAGGCTTTCAGATGGAAATCCTTCCTGCTGATTTAGGAGTGGGAGAGGGAAAGGATGAGCCTCCAGCTGGTAGAAGCCATGGGTAAATTGGGGGTGGTGTTTGTCCAGGACCACATGCTCTACCAGTCCCATGGGCAGGTCAGAACAGGATTGCCCAGCCTGGCACAGCAAGCTCCCAGCACACAGACCAGCTTTCAATTGTCTTTGCATCAAAGTGGACATGGTCCAAATGCATGGTGTCCATCTTCTGAAGGACCAGGAGCTTTTACAAAAAAACCTGTATGTTTCAGCTGAAAGTAAATCACCAGGATATGTGTTTACATTGGAAACTCTGAGTTCCTTTGCACCCTGGAGATCCAGACGTTTGTGGCCTGTTCATTGTGCTCATCTGTGCACGTGGGGTGTGACCTGCATCCAAATTAAATGCTTTTAAGGCACAAGAGGTTTGTTTTAGGTGATGTTTTTTTTACCCTTCCCAAGAGTACTTTGTCCTCTGCAAACAATCTGCAGGCTGGAAGTCTGTACATTTATTATACAGATAATAGAAGGAGCTTTTCCAAATGGCAGGGAAATTCCTTCCATATTTTCTGCTCTCAGACAGACGCGACACATTTTCTCTCCACCAACATTGTGTGAGCATAAGCTGATATTCTTGAAAATCCACAAATAAAAAGGGTAATAAACACAGAAAAGGCAAAGCAGCTGGGCTCACTTGCAGTAATATTGCAGGCACATTCATTTTATTCACCCCGTTTGATGAGGGTGAAGGCTCCTCGGGGCAAGTCGGCTTGAGAGCTTCTTGACTTCTTGGCTTGGATGTCTTTGGTCTCATATCTGAGTTGTGTCCCAAGTGAAGTTTCTTTGTGCAACTAAATCTCTATGGCAGAGAGAGAGAGACATCATCTCAGAAGCAGCCCATAAATGTAGGCTAATACTGGACAGGTGCAGATCGTGTGCACTCAAGGCAGGACGGCAGGATGTTGACATCAGAAGCAATGAAGTTGGTTATCAGGCGGCATCCATGGATCAGAAACGGTCTGTCACAGTCAGAAATGCCTCCTGATGGGACTGGTGAAAATGTTGCTGCTGCCTCCTTTTCAGAAAAGATGAGTGATGCACTGGGCATCTGCTGCAGGGAGATCCCACCATGGGCAGAAGCCTCCTGCCCCACAGGCACCAAGGGCAGAAGTGCCCTGACTGCCCAAGGTCTGTTCTTTCAGGCACAGGGAAAGCTCAGAGGTCCCTTATTTTTAGGGATTTGAACTTCTCCCCACATGTATTTTACCCCAGGAGACATCTCTTCCTCTCCTGCTTCTCTCACTCTGGCAGCAGCAGAGGTTGCCCCTACTCCTTGTGCCCTGGGCAGGATTTTCTCCCTTTCAGGAGAAAGTGATTACAAAAATTCTTTTGGCCCCATGCCCAGCTGCCTCTGAAGGCTCCTTTCAGCTTTGCTGTTGTCTCCTTTGATGCAGTTGCTTTGATTTGCACTGCAGAGGATGTATCAGATCCCTGCAGTTTGGAGGGACACAGGGTTTGAGGGAAGTGTCCTGACCTACTCTGTGTCCTTCTGCAGCATCTCATGAAGAAATGGTGGTAGCTCTGTGGGGGATAAGCACAGAACTTCACAGAGCAGCTCCCAGCTCTGCCTGTTTATTATTTAAAATCATGTCCCTGCTTCCTTTGAACCATTTCAAGAAGCAAAGAATACAACAGAAGCCTGGTAGCAACAGAATGTCACCAGGATTACCCCATCAGGGGATGCCTTTCCATTTACAGGTACTTTGAAATCTATGAGGCACTTTTCAGTCTATAAACTGCACACATCAGTACCTCAGGTGTGTGTTAATCAGGCTGATGGGTGATACCGTGGCAGGTGCCTGCATGTAACGTCAACACATTCACTTTTATCAATCAAGCTTGTAACTACATGGGAAGAAACCCCAACATGCAGGATTTGACAGGATTCATTTTCCATTAAAGTGTACAGCCTGCAATTAATTTGCCACTAAAGTATCCAGCCAGGGTGCTCTCACATGCTTTGCAAGCTGCTCTGCCCGTTGCTGGCATTCCTCCTGCCATGGCTACTCGCTCCTTCCCAGCCCATCATCCCTGGCTCTCAGGGACATCGCTGTGAAAGCTGATCTTACAGAGAAATGATCTGATTCCTCAGGCCTGTCAGATGGAGAGGCTGTCACACAGCAGCTCTGTGTGATGGCAGCAGAAGGCACCTTCATCCCAGACGTCCTCCTTCATCATCCCCAGACAGGGAAAATAATGTGAAAAGTGACTGACGTCTCTTGGGCAACACTGGAAAGAAAACCCATTTGGAGATAATTTGGCTTCTGCTTCATGAGTTTGCTTAGTTTTCCAGCATCCTGACAGTCTGTGTTAACATGGAGATGGAGTCTTTGCTTTAAACAGCTCATCAGCTCCGATTATTGACTCTGTTCCTCATGTCAGCACCCAACATGGCAGCAGAGAGCAGCCCCAAGCTACAAAATGCTGCTCATAGTCCATGCCCCATCAGCAGATCTGCCCCCAAGCTCTGGGGAAAGCAACTGACAAGGACATGAGGGAAATCATTCACGGGGTTTATAACATGCTCCCTGGTAATGCTCAGGATCTCAGCTTGCCCTCTCCAAGTGTCAGGGTGAAGGCGGCAGAGGTACCTTGCAAAATCAGAGGGCTTAGAGAAAGCATCCCAGCCATTAACTGCAGCCTGTCCGAGCTGGGACTCACTGAGGTGGCTTTCTCAGGAAGCAATGTGCCTCTCTTCAGGTTCCTGAGCAGGAGAGCAGCAGCATAATGCTGAAAGCCCAGGAAAGGGTGTTTTATAGAGGGAATAAATGGTTGCAGTCGGAAGCTGTAAGATGAAGTCTGGTGATGGCCCTGAATGAAATGGAAAGATGGCCCTGGATCTCCATATAGACATGGCTCGGATGGAATGGCAAGTTAAGAAGTTGTTTAATGCATCATAGAGGTTATGAGTTTGGGGGGAGAAGCACCAGCCCAGACAGCAGTCAAAGCACTCCCATACCAATGCCCTTGTGCCAAGGGCTGTGAGCTGATCCCTACACTCCCCAGGGGAGGATACACCAGAGGCTATTAGCAGCATCTTTCCAACAGATGCACATCAGGCCACAAATTCCAGGTAGATGTAAAGCACACAAGATGAAGATTTATCACCTAGAAGAAAGGCAGTTTGTGAAGCCTGGAGGCTGAGCCCCTAGGCTTGCAGCTGGATTCGTGCTCAGCAGACCCTGCATCCATCAGGGCCATGCTGGCGTGGGCGAGGAGAGGTGAGAGCCTGAGATGAGCACAGCTAAGGCAGTATGAGGGCAGATGACTTGGTGATCTCTCTGAGAACACCAGTGTGCTGGAGGCTGCCTGCAGAACAAAGCAACTGAAATTTCACAGCTCTATTATCATGCTCTGAAAGGCAAGCAGGTCTCTACTCTCTGAATGAGAACTGCTGGCCAGCACTGCACGCTTTGGTGGCCCACAAAATCCCACCCCTAAGTGTAGCTGCAGCAGGAGCAGCTGGGCAGTGATGCCACAGGATGCTGGTGAGCACCGGGAAGGACAGACAGCAGGATGCTGCACTCCATAATCCATCATGCAGGGGGAAGCCCTGCTTAGGGCAAAGCCCCTCCCTAAGAAGCAGCCTGAGGGTAAGCAAGGCAGAGCTCATGCACAATCTGTAGGTGCCATGGCCTGCACAGACCCCTGCACAGAGTGGATATTAGATGAGAGCTTTTGCTGTCTCATCCCAAGAGGAACATTCCTCTCCTGTGCAGCCCTGAGTCTGAGTCCCCACAGGCTGCACTTGGCATCCTCTAGTTAAGAAGCCTCTAAGGAAAGCAACAGCTCATATCCCCTTGATCTTGAAAAGCTGTGATTAGTGCTGCCAAGGCCTTTGCAAACCCTCTGGGGCAGGTTGGGAGAGAAGCTTGTGCTGGAAATGCTGCCAGCCATGGCCACAGCAAGGCCAAGGGAACTTTCTGGTTGACTGGCAGGTGGGAGCAAGGAGAGGAGCATCAGGAGATCCCAGGGGATGAGCTCCAGGATCCTCCAGGCTGGTAGCTCTTTTGGTGCCTTTGCTCAGAGACAGAGGACACATCTTTCAAAAGCACCTAAATAGTTCAGGAGCCTGTGTGCCCTTGCCACTCCCCATGATGCCCACAGTCGTACAAACATCCTTCTGTGCCCAGGGAGGCCAAGAGACCCAGAGCCCATCACAGATCCTCCTTCCTCTCATAAGGAAAGCAAAGCAGCGGCCACTGCCATTGCTGCAGCTCCATCAGGCCATGAGATGCCAGGGACCTGTCTATCTGCATTTTCTTCATCAGCATGACCTACATCTTCCAAATGTTTTCCAGCACCTCTCCAGCTCTGTCAATCAGTTGCCTGTGAAAGCAGGAATGCTTCTAGTCAGGATGACTTCCTTAGTTGAGAAGCTGGATTGCTCCATGATGGTAAAGCTTTGCAGAGCCCTGCTGTGAAACACAAGAGACCGTCATCTGCCCAACTAAGCTGGGCTCCCAGGTGTGCTTTAGCTTCTTGCTACCTCCAGGACACAAGAGAAGACCAGCCTTGGGGACTGGGAGACTATATACCAGCTCACAGGGTGATCTGGTATATGAGCACCATAGCCCTGCTGCAGCCCATCACCTGCACCTGCAAATGCAGCCCCCAGACTGCTGCACCAGCTGAGATCTGCCTCAGGAATGCAGCCACTCAGGCAGAAAATAGGATCTGGTCAGCTCTTACTCCTTTGCACACACAACTGCTCCCTTTCCTCTCCTAATTTGGGAGCACCATGGGAAATTCTGATAGTTTGGCTGAAAGCAGCACTTTCTTTTCCACCAAAAAGAAAAAACCCTGTCAGGTTGCCAAGAAGATGTATATCTGAGAAATCCCTGTCCTCCCCTATACTCCCTGCCTCAACCTTTTTAACTGGTGCTCGAGCCATCCCTACGCCATCCCTGCTTGCCCTGCTCACCATGAGGAAGAGGAGGAGGATTTGAGCTGGATTCTGTGTTTCTACTACCTGTTTTCCCCTGCTTTTGCAAAAACACCAGCCCCTGAAAAAAACAGGAGAGAGAACAGTGTAATTAAGGAAAAGCAGAGCTCCAGATGACACTGACTCCAGAGAGTGGTGCTTCCCCCTCCCTCTCTGTGCTTTCTCATCACATCGGTCTCTCACTGGGGGCATGAGTCACATTGGTTCTGGTGATGGATGAAATTAGCTCCAATGTGAAGCTGGAAATAAAAAGCCATTCAGCAACAAGACAGCTGTGCAGGCACTGGGCTCAGGGCAACAATCCTCTCTGCCTTTTTCTGCTCTTGCGCTTTTTGCAAGCAGCTCCCTTTTAATTAGATGGGACGCGGTCCTAAGTCAACTATAAATGATATTATCAAACTAATAGACTGTGATCATATCCTGGCTTCTGTTGGGCTGGAAGCTGCTGCTGGCTGCCATGGGAACTGTGGATTTCACACAGGTCCTCAACTCTTGTTTGTAGGCATCAAAAGAAAGGAAGGGAAGTGGTCCTGAACCCCCCCCAAATGTCTTTGCTTTGCAAAGAAATGAGTTGTTCACCCCAGACACTCATCCATTGGGACTTTTTCATCCCCTCTTTCTTGGCCAAGGCTGTTCTGCATGATCCTCATCTCCTGGCAAGCATCTGCCCTGCACTGTCCTGCCCCATGGTTCACCAGCATCCTTGCTGTGTCTGGGCTGGGTGAAACCAAAAGTGACAAAGAAGGGAAGCGGAGAGAAAAGAGAAGACTCTTCTGGTGAGCTGCACAGCCTGGATGCGAGTACTGAATGGAGCAACATCTGCCCCGTCACACTGTAGCTCTGGCTGCTGGCAAGGCTCTTTTCCTTCTAGAATCTGGGTTCCTCTAAAGAACAAATACTTCGAGCAGGAGAGGTTTTTTATCACTGTCAGGCTGAAAGGCTTCCTCCCAGCCTGCCTGACCCTGCTCCCTGACATCCCTTCGAACAGGTCTGTGCCTACTCTGTGAGTGAATGCATTGCACGTGAAATCCCAGGCCCCAGCTGAGATCTTCTCAAACCAACCCCTGCTGCATTGATTTTATTTGCATGGGACTAATTTTTTTAATCAGAGTTATGTAGGACATGATCAGAAGCAATTAAAGGCTGACAGACTAATTAATGTCAATCAGCCTGGTTTATAGGTATTGGCCTTGTCAATCAAACCCAATATTGTGTGTTGGTGAGATTGCTCTCAGTTCTCAAAGCTAATGCTCCACAGAGAGATTTTCTTTCCTGAAATGCTCAGATACTTATTAAAATAGTACAAGTCCTTCAGGAACCAGTTAAAGGACATATTTCAAAGTCCTTTAGGCACTGACAATTACAGGTAGATCCTTTGATAAATCCCGCTTGGTGCTGCATCAGATTAAATGGCAAACTTGCTACCAAGCTCCTGAGGACTGTGCTAGCTGCACCTCATCCCTCCTGCTGCTGGGAATGTGCCCTGCAAAGGCCCACGCTGAAGGAGATGGGTATGGCAATCTGCTCAGCCCAGCAAAGAAGTGACTACATGGGCCCTGTGGCAAGACGTGGGCAGGACAGGGACAGGCTGGGAATCTGATATGGGCCGTTGGGTGGTTTGCAGAGGGATGTTTGAGAAAAAGACAAAGAAGCAGAAACCTGTTGTAAGTTTGTTCCTGTCAAAAGCAAATGCCCAGGGTGCTTTGGGAAGGTTGGGTTTGGCAGCAAGGAGATCTGCTGCAGCCTGGGCATGCCCAGCACCACCACAGATCTGCCCACAAGGCCTCGGGTACCAGTTGACTACGGGCATGGGCAACCTTTCCAGCATGCCACATGAACCCATGGAAGAAGAACAGAACCAGCTATTAAAGCAAATCCCTTCCCTTGCAATGTGCCCTGAACCTGGCACTGCTCTCGTTAGAACAACAATCAAAGAGCATTTGCAGTGGCTGTGTTGGGAGGGCACAGGCACTGCTGCTCTCAGCA
Organism: Colius striatus; assembly: GCF_028858725.1. Classification (NCBI taxonomy): domain Eukaryota; kingdom Metazoa; phylum Chordata; class Aves; order Coliiformes; family Coliidae; genus Colius; species Colius striatus. The sequence goes on along the minus strand of NC_084768.1, from coordinate 9,297,949 downwards.
CTCGCTGCCTTTTAAATCCTGAACCCCGCAGCACTCCTTTGCACAGAATAGTATGGATGTCATTTTCTACTGTTAAGAAAAATGAATAAAGGACGAGATCCATCAGGCAGAGCCCTGGAAAAGTACCTGAGACGTGAGGTGACGGAAAGAGGAACTTGCAGGGCACAGCCAGCCACGGGAAGCGATGCTCAGAAGTTCCACCAGCCCAAAGCAGGTCTGGCACAGGCTGCAGGGTACCACTGGGCTGGTGGCATTGCCTGGCCCATGGACAGCTTGTGCTTGAGAGATGTAAGACTTGTGGTAGCATAGTGCCAGATCCTTCCTAGGCAGAGCTGGAGAGGGCTGAAACAAGTTTAATGAGGAGCAGCTGAGGGAACTGGGGTTATTTATGCTGGAGAAGAGAAGGCTGAAGGGACACATGTTCAGTCTCTGCAACTACCTGACGGGAGGCTGTAGTGAGGTGGGGAGAAAGGGCCTAAAGTTGCACCAGGGGAGGTTTAGATTGTAGACAAGGAAGAACTTTTTCCCTGAGAGGGTTGTCAGACGCTGGGCACAGGCTGCCCAGGGAGCTGGTGGAGTCCCCATCCCTGGAGATACAGCTGAGATGCTGAGGGCCATGGGTTAGTGATGGGCTTGGCAGTGTGAGGTGAGGGGTTGGACACCACAATCTTAAAAGTGTTTTCCAACCAAAATGATTCTGTGAAACACTGGTTTCCATCCTGCTGGCTTTGTAGGCCTCCCCAGGTCTGGGGAAGAGCAGCATGTTATTCACAGCCTTGTCAAATATGACAGTTCCGTCAGCAGGTCACTAAGCAGTCACCATTAAATTTATCTCTGTGATTGCTGGGGCTTGTAATATTAAACTTTGGAGCTTTATAATTTTATCTTTTCTGAATGGATTGCAGTCCTTTGCCACAGCCTGTCAGCCAGAGATGTCTGATGGACCTGGAGAGGCTGAGCCTGGCTCTTATCACCAGCAAGCTGGGACATTGGGCCATGCAATGCTCCAGAGCCCGAGCACTCTGTGCCCTACTAGGAACAGGGAGAGGGCAGCGATTACTTGGGAGCAGAAGGGGTTTTATGGCACACTTATTTCCATGGTACAAAATCATATATTGCCATTATGGTGGAAGAGCCTTTGCATCGTTATCACTTGAAGACGTACATTTTCTTTAAGCTCCTGGTTTAATTGCTCCTCGTTGGACACTGGTCATGGGACATTAGGAATCAATAAAAGATGACTCATAAAATATGGGCTATTTGCAGAGCAGTGAGGGGGTTATGGTCAACAGAGTAGATTTGTTTCACTGCAGTTTTAGCTTTTCATTTGCCTCCCATTTGAGCAAGGTAGCTGATCCCTCTGCAGGAGCCACATCCCTCCGTCCCAGCCCCAACCTTTGCCCTGCAGCTTTGCTCATGCAAAATGCCCTGGCCCTGAGGAAGCCACTGTGGACAGAGCCACACATTTTAATTCCCAGATGAAATGGGAAGAGCATGGCCCCAAAAGAGAAGATGAAGCTGCTCGATGCTGAGCAGGAGCGCAGCGATGCCACTTGCTCTGAGGACATGGATGCTGGAGGGAAGCATTAATATTCTGGGCCACCACATCTCTCAGCCATCTGTTGCACCACAGCAAAGAACACCAAAATAAACTTCAAAATCCCCTGCAAGGGAGAAAACTCTGGATGTTATTCCTACAACAAGCTGTTCAAAGCTCACTCAAACCATCTTTCTCCTTTCCAAGCGTAGCAATTTTCAGAGACGTCCTGCCTGAGGGAGAAGAGTTTGGTAGCTGAGAGGTTTGGAGGAGTGCAGCAGTACATGCTGGGGATGCATGATGTGCTCCAGCCCAGCTTGTTACTGTGGATAAGGATGATGTGATAACCATGCCATCTCCCAAACAGCTGGTTGGGATGAGGCAGGGAGCTGCAAGCTGGCAGTTCCTTGTGCAGCACTTTGTTCCTGAGCAGACAGCACCATTTAAAGCTTTTGGATGCTTCCTGAAGCATCTGGTGGAAAGGAGGGGAAGTTTCACCCCAAAATGCCTGCAAGTTGCTCAAGGCTCTGGTGCTGCTCTGTCTCCTACTAAAAGCCACCAAGGATCCATCTCCTCCAATTGTGGATGCCCTTCTCCCAGGAGGAGATGAGGAGGAAAATTTTAGGAGGATTTATGTTTTATATATGGCATTTGGGACTCTCCCAGTATCACACACTTACTGCCTCTAGCTCATTCCACTGTCTCCTAGCAAGTGCAGGTACAGATTGATGCTCTTCCAGGTGCCAGCCTCACTAGAGAGATTAATGAGGGATAATTTCTTACAAAGGGGTTTATTGAGTTCTCCAAGTTCATTCACCAGCTGCAAAGTGAAACATCTGAAAACAGGTTTTGAATACCAAGCTCTCCCTGGCACTAGCACAGAAAAAGGCTAACAAGGCTTTTTTTTTCTGCTCAAGGTATTTATAGTGCTGGGCAGAGCCCTGGAAGCTGAGATACTGGGTTAGGAGATGCCTACCAGCGTGGCACACTCGAGGTGCTGTGCTCTGCTTCTCAGCATGCTCAGCCTCATGAGCTCCCCTGAGTGACAGGCTGTCATTTCATGGCAGATTTGGAGAAGTGGGGGAGTCCTGGAGACCAAAACAAAGGTGATCACTCAGCTACAGCAATGTAAAGAAATGAGATTTTGGCTACACCACCCTGCAGACCTCATGTCTGCTCACCTTATGGCCCAAAATGTTGACTTAGTGTCACTACAATACCTGTTCTGCTACATGATGCTTTAAGGGTGAGGTTAGAGATGCTGCTGGTCTCCTGCAGATGAGTTTCTTCCCCTGTGTGTGGCTTCCCTTCAGCAGAAATCACCTTGCCTTGGAGGAAATTGGCTCCCACTAGTAAATCAGCTTTTTAAAACAGCTCCACCAATTAGCAAGTGGGCAGGTGGCTGAAGAGGGGCCTCTTGTGCAAATATTTCCCACGAGGTGCTAATTAGGCTCCTCTCTCATCTCAAGCACATTCCTACCCCTGCCAATGAATCATTCTACTAATTTTTATCCTGTTGCACTTAGTGTAACACACCTATAACCTATAGCACACCTATAATGTTGGCATTTTTGCAGACACTTTGCAGGTACCCGACCTGGGAAGAGTGGATGCAAACCCACAGCTGTAAGGACACATTTCCAACGATGATTTACCATTTCCCTCAATGTGTTGTAGACAGTCCTCAGGGAGACATGGTCAGCCTTTGGGCTTTTCCTCTGGGATACACCACAGGGGAGGATCTGGGCATCTTCTGCACTCATTTATTTATTCCAACCCTGATGCCTTTTCCTTGGACGTGACTTTTCTGCTATCTGCAGCTTTTTCCCCATCAAAATCTCCCTCCTGACAGCATCCCAGCAGCAGGACCAATGCTTCACATCCCAATGAAGAACTTGCAGAGATATGTTTGCAAATGCCTTTTGCACACAGGACCATGCTGTAACATCAGGGAAACTCACACAGAAATAAACTACAGTACTCACTCTTCCCTATGACTGCTCTTTGTCTTCAAACAGCTGTAAAAGAGAGCAATCAATATACCTTGCCAGGGTCTTTTTAATGCTTCCTGAGCCATTATGGTCATAACGCTTCTTAGGGCTGCTGTGTCAATACATTTGAGGCACTGAAGATGTCAAAACCACATAAAATCTTTATTAAGGAGAAATTAAATGAGCAAGCCCAAATCAGTAAGTTAAATGGGTATTATCCTTCAAGGATGCCAGAGCTAAAAACCAGACACAGCTCAAAAATCCAGGGCATTCAAAGTTAGGATTAAATTAATGAGAAACTCAAACTTTTGCCACAGAGCCTGGGCAGGAGGAATTTAGGAGGATGAGAATTGCTGTTATGGTGCTCTGGACACCTGCCCTTCAGTGTTTATTGCAGCAGTGGCCTGAGCTAAAAAAGTGTAGCAAATCTGGGGCAGGCAAGAGGAAAACAGATATTGGCATAAACATTAAGTCTCCCTTTGCTCAACAAATGAACCCAGACTGAACAAACGGGAAACCAAATAGCACTTATTTGCATGGGATCTGAGGTGATAGCATCTGAGGCTGCACTGGGTGGCCCCAGGATGCAGGGCACCCCGTGGGGAGGGCATGTGGGTTTCTCAAGGGAGGGGATGAAGAGGCTTTTACCCTGCCCAGTTACACCTGCCAGCCTCAATCCCTGCCCACTGGTGCTGTGCACACAGGCACAGCAATGCTTGAGAAAATCAGAGCCAGGTAAAGCAGCTCACTGCCTGCATCCCCCTGCTCCCTGCTGCAGCCTCCCCACAGCCCAGGCAGCTTCTGTCTCTTCCTCCTTCCTGGGGTTCATTGAGGAGCTGATGCTCTCAGGTACAGGTACAAGATACAGATACAAGCAGCAGCAGGTTGTTTGGATGGGGCTCACTGATCCCTGGCTGTGCTGTGAGAGAGCCTGTGCTCTGGGAAGGAGCAAGGTGGGAGCAATAACTGAACCTCCAGCAAAAGGAGCAGATCCTGGGCTGGAAGAGCAGCCTTTCCCCAGGCAGCCTGCTCCCTGAATGTGTTGCAAAGCTTTACCAAAGGGCCATCCCTGTGCTGCATTTCCCTGGGAGTGTCTTACTTCTCCCAGACCCTCCAAAGCACTTTTGGATCCTGCAAAGACACCAGTGCCATCCTCAACAGTGCTTTTGTCTTGAAGCCCAACACCAGTCACCCTCCTGCCAGCTTCACACAGGGGCTGCAGCAGCAGATATTTTCACCTGCCAAAAGGAGACCATCAGAGGACAAGTAGGACATGTGAGAGCTGCCAGGACCTCGGGAAAGAAAAGCTACAGCTCTCACTCCCTTTGCCTTCCCAGTGCCCTTGGCTGTGCAGCACACAGGGCAATGCAGCAGCGAGATGCCCGTGCTGCTGCACGCCGGCTGCCAGCCCCCAGGAGGGTAATGTGTCTGGGGATCAGCCCCAGGCAGAGAGAAGGTGGGGGTACTGCAGGTACCACGAGGCTGCGGGGACACAAGAGCTGGGTCCCTGCTCTTCTCACCGATGATGTTGGGCATGCAGCAGCACAAACCCATCACTGCCTTTTCACCCAAATGTTTGGCAGGGGCACAGGACCTGGATGGTTTCTCGATGCTTTACAAGATGCTGGTATGGCTTGATTTGATTTACTTAACTGTGAGCTCTTGTTTTGCACTTTTCCAATGCTTGGGAAGTGGATGGGTTCAGTCCAGCCTGTCCCCAGTATCCAAGGAGCAATCATAGATTGTGGCTGTGCAGCACTGGGACAACATGCTGCCCTTTGGGACAGGTCTGACAAGAGAGCTCAGAGAGGCTCAGGCTTTGCATCTCCAGGGTGGCATTGCGCTGGTGTCCCCCTGCAAGAGACTGGCTGGACCTGGCTCCTTTGCTTGGGAGGAGACATTTGCCTGGGCACTGCCCAGTAGATTGGTAACTGGTGGGACAGCACCAGTTCAGCTCCCGAAGCACCACTGTCCTCTTCCCATCAAGGGCATGGGCTGCCTTGTGCCCATGGCTTGTTTTTGGATGGCAGGAAGCGATGCTGCCTCTGCTGTCCCCATGGGTTTTCAACTGGAGGGCTGGGAATTTGCGTCCCTCCTTCTGCATTATTGTTGTGCCGCTCTTGCTTCAGCAGGTGGGAGTCTAAAGCTTGCCAGGAGGATTGCTCATTTCACAAAAGAGCTCTTTCTTTTGCCAACACACCTCCTCAGTGGAAAGCTGGGGAAAAAAAATTGCTCAGTTCCAGCCTATTTCATTTTAATTGTTTCATTTAGTACTCATTGCCCACGGCAACATCTCACCTTCCCTATAAGAAAGAGGCAGGCTGGTAGGCAGTCACCCTGCACAGCCCCTGCCACCTCCTGGCACTCCCACGGCTCCCGGGGGGGCCGTCTCTGCTGGGCAGGGATGGATTTCAAAGAGGAGGTAGCAGTGGCTTGCATTGCCCTGAGCAAGGCACAGCTGCAGTGCTACCATTGCTGCACTGTCTGCATGTCTCCAGGTCTCTGCTGGATGCTCTGGCTCTCCCCTCTGCTCGACTCTTTCGTACTCCCCAAACCCCTTCCAGTGGAGGGGCTGGCTCATACCACTTGTTTCCAAGATGGTTTAAAAAAAGAAAGGTTTGAGCTGCTGAGCAAGAAATGTGATGCACAAAAAGCCCCTGGAAATGTTGGAGAGCAGCAGATGAGCAAAGCCCCTCATCACATCCTTCCTTCTCCATGGAGAAGGCTTTTAGCACCAGTGGATTCAGGTACCCTTATGGCAAGGACCTGAGCACTGCATCCCAGGTGAGCATCGCCTCCAGGACCTCTCCTCCCACTCCTGCTCCTAACACAGAGGCTCAGGGCAGCCCTTCCCCGAGGACTAAGATGACAGCCTCATGTCAGCAGTGCAAAGCAGGGTCCTGCAGCCTCAGGGAAAAGGTTGCGGGGGGGCCCCCTGAGCCTGCTTGGAGGTTACTGCACTGGGATAAAGCACTAATTTGCCTCCATTCAGGCTCCATTCAAGGAGCCCAGCCAGACACTCCCTCAGGCAACCTTAGCAACAGATCAGGCTCAAGGGAATCTTAACTTATTCCAATACAAGGCATGGCTGCAGAGCTAGCTATCAGGCTGAGAGAGAACCAAAATACACACATCAACCTGTCAAGTTAACCCCTCGGTAATTTATTTTACCCCCAGGATAAAATGCCACTGGGGATGCAGCCTGCTTCGGGGCACTGCCCGAGCTGGCACAGCCTGCACCTCAGCTCTTCCTCCCCCAGCTCCCTTCTGGGGAAGAGCTGTAAAACAAAGGCTTATAAATTAATTACCTAAAAGGGTGGCAGAACGTTATGAGATACTTGGGAGTTACTCATCCTGATGTTCATCTCATGTGCTGTAATAGCACCAGGACAGATCCAATATGTAATTCCATAGGTTCTTCCAGAATAATTTAGCCATTTAATTAATATCTGCTAATACCTTTTAAATCACCTGCCTTATTCCCCTCATCTTCTCTGAGAGAATGGAGGTAAAACCTTTTCCAGTTCACTAAATCTATTGCAAACTCACTTTTCTTGGCAAAGATATCATTTTATTTCCCACCAGATTTATTCCTGGTAAAGAACTGACTCCCCCCCACACACAGCCCAAAGTCATCTCTGGGTGACAAGGTGGCCAAGTAGGGCTGTGATTGCCTGCTCCTAAATTTGGAAGGCTGGATCAGGGCTGGGTGACAGGTCTTGGGCAGATCATGACGGGCTGAAACGATGGAGACTAAAACGATTTGTGGATTTAGGTCAGATCCAGTGAGCAGAATCAGAAGAAAATGTGGAAGTGAAAAGTAAACAGCATTAGGCATTTTATTCCATGTCCTCAAGATGAATTGTTTGGTTTAGAAAAAAATGCAAATAACATCCCAAAACATTTCAGCGTGTTTGAGATGCAGCTTTTTTGTCTTGTCTCCTTGTGCCTCCCCGCAGGTGCAGGCAGCTGAGAGGTGCCCAACCCCTGGGGCAGCATTTCAGCTGCAAAGATGATTTTTTTACTCCATGAGTTCAGGGCACAGCACCCCGAGACACCACTTAGGGACCCAGGAGGGGTGAATGTATGAGGAAACAAGTGATTTGGGCCCCAAGCTGCTCCCCCCTCCATCCCTTACTGGCAGAAAAGAGACTACCAGAAGCCATTGCTCTCATGGGGCTTTTATTGTCTGGCCTCCAAGCCCCTCGCCACGGCTCACGCTGGAGGAGGACACCCCTGCCTAGGGCACCACATCCTTCTTGACTCTTTTTTGGGGTTTTTTTTTTTGTATTTTGAAAGATTTTATTTTAAAAATATAGTAGCTGTGGAAAGCAGCCCTCTTTATAAACACTCGATGCCAGGGATGAAATGCATCGTCGCCATCCTTATTACTTCAGCCCTCTGAGGTGCCAGCGGGGCCAGGGCGGCTCATGGCAGGGGGGAGAGAGACAAGAGAGACCCTTCTAAAAATAGAAATATTGTGCTGAGTTGGTGGGAGTGAAGGAAATACATAGAACACCAGCATCAGAGTAGCTTCAGCTTGTCAGACGTTGCTCCTGACGGAGCAGGCGTTGGTGCGGTACTGGTGGAGGTGCGGTTCCCCTCAAGCAAAGGGGCAGGGGGCAACCGTTCCAGCCCCTGGCCTCAGTGCTTTCTGCTCTCACCCACCCCCAACTGCAAGGACACCAGCCCCTAGGGCAGCCCAGGAGCCATTATAAATAGGAAACTGTAAACATAACCATCAGAGATAAGAGACATTGACATCACAGGGTTTACTGGTTCAAACATCCCACCCTTCCCTCCCCTCCCCCCCCACCCCCAGCAAACTTGTACACCTATGCCCCTGTCACCACTCCATAAAAAGAAAGGTCTCCAGTAACAAAATCTCCATTCCAGGCTTGGAGTAAAGGTGAGGTGCTCGAGGAATAAAAAGGGACATTGCAACCTTAGCGGTCTTTGCTCGGGAGAGGAGAAGGTGGCGGGAAGGAGAGGAGTAGCTGGTTCAGGTCCGTTGCTCAAGTTCATTTGGTTTGTCTGGAGGACTCCTAGGGTTATACCTGAGATGAAGACGTCTAGGGGACACTCCATAGCTCAACACAAACGTGCTTGGTGTTTTGTGCCTAGAAGAGCCCTCGGCGCCAGGATCTGATGCAGCCAGAGAGCAGCACCCCTCCTCCGCTCGGCACGGGGCCATCGGGACCGACGCTCGCCCGGGGCTCACCCCTCAGGTGTCCAGGATCTCGCTGGTGGGAGACGGCTCGTGGGGGATGCCTTGTGCGCTGTGGATGGTCTGGTTGTGGGAGAGGGAGTTCTGCTGGAGCTCCAGGGCGATGGCGTTCTGGGGGAATTCCTTCACCTGCCGCTTGTACTCGAGGAAGGTGCAGGCCTTGGTGGCGATAGCGATAATGTTCTTGCCGATAAAGATGGTGGAGACCCTGCTGTCCTGGAACAATACCATGTTGACGGCCCGGATGAAGATGGTGACGATGTTAATGGTGACCAGGCTGAGGACGGGGTAGAGCATCATTTTTTGCGGGGCAATGTGCTCCCCTTGCATGCTGATCTCGCTGAGGGACACGCAAGGCAGGATCAGGAGGAGTATGTAGCAGTAGAAGAACATGAGCCCCTCTGCCCAGATGGGCAGGCCGGTCCTGTGCGGCTCCCACAGGTTGGCCTGGATGTCCAGGATATCCAGCAGGTCAAGGGCCACCCAGAAGAGGCGTCCCCTCAAGTCCTCTTTCTTCCGAAAGGTCCGTATGTACTCCATGCTGTCCAAGGCCACCAGCACCAGGTAGAGCCCCGGCACGCAGATGGAGAGGAGCAGGGTCAGGGCTTTCCTGGCCACCGTCTCCAGGTTCTTCTTGTCCGCTTTGTAATTCTGAAAGATGAAATAGAGCTTGATCTCCAGCACGAAGATGTAGAGGAACCACAGGATCATGGCGTAGCCCCGCTTGGCCGTCTTCACCTCGGCCCCCACCCACACCGCCACGTAACGCAGCACGATGAGGAAGCAGATGTCCCCCACCAGCACAATGATGCAGACGCCGATCTTGCGGGGCCCTTGGTTCTGCTCCACCAGGTAGGCGTCCATGAAGGCCATGCTGGTCATGATGACGATGGTGGTCAGGCAGACGTGGCGCTTGTCAGGCGGCGGCAGCACCATGGTGAGACGAGCGGCCCTCGCTCCGTGCTGGCGCTAAGGGAGCGGTCCTGCCGGGGGAAAACGGGGACACATCTACAGCCAGCCCGGGGACCGAGGGCTGCTCTGTCCCACAGCCCCAGGAAGAGGTCCCCGGAGGAGCAGTGGCTCTGGGCCACCCCTGCAGACCCTGTCCCTGGCTCCTCGCCCTTCGCAGGCTGTGCCCTGCAAGCACCGCGGCTCTGCCACCAGCCCCAGGCAGCCTCTGCTGGCAACAGCCAGGGGTCACAGAGCTGCAGGGCCTCCTCAAGGGACGTCTCTCCTCTGCGGCGGGTCTCCCATCCTTGTCAGGGTCTCCAGTGAGCCTATGGCACTAATGCACCTCCCCAAATCCTGGCACAGAGCTCTGGAAATGCAGTAGGTGACTGGGCAGCAGGCAGATCTGGCTGGCAGGGAAGGAAAGGGAGCTCTCCTCTTCCCAGTGAGATCCCACGCTCCTCTGAGGTCTAGGGGAGATCCCGCTGTGTCCTCCTTCACACCTATCCCTGTGGGGCTGTGCTGTGCTCCTGCTGCTCCCAGCTGTACACACATCCCTCCATCCCTGGAAAAGACAGCAGAGGACAAGCATTAGGGGTGTGGGCCATGGGATAGTGTGGACAGCAGCCCCCCTCAGCTCAGCTCACCTCATGCTGTGGCACGAGCCACACTCCTGCCAGGTACCATCCTACTGTAGAGGCACCCACCACCATGCCCTGTGTGTGCCTTAACGCAGAATGGCATTTTATTGAGGACAAACAGAGCCCAGAGTGTCCAGACAAGCAGGGAGAGAAAGCAGGAGCACAGCCCAGGTTGGAAAGCAAGAGCTAAGGCTGGCACAGGGGGCTTGGGCTGTCCCTGGCATGGCAGGACAGGGGGTAGCAAAGCTGTCCCTGGGGCAGCATGAGGTCTCAGTAGCTTTCTGGACCGGCTGCAAAGGTGCTGAGCTGAGGCACACACACACATGCAGTTTGGCTGCCCATCCCTCAGGGAATCCATCCTTGCTCACTGGGAAGAGCCCCAGGAGCTGTTGGAGGGGCTCGGTGGCACTGCTCCTGCTCCCCACCACCTGCCTTAACAAGGACACACACAAACCTGGCTGGTCTCATCTTTCAGGGAAAGAGGCAGAGGTGGAGGTTGAAGAGAAGGAGCCAAGCCTAAGGAACTGTAAGCCATTAAAAACCTGCCCTACTTTGCACAGGGAAGCTGCTTATGTTTATAGGCTCTCATTTAAATAAAAGCTGTATTCTTCTCCTGCTTCAGGGAAAGAAGAAGAACAAAGAAGTGGGAAGCCAGATGAGTCAGAGGCAGATGCTGCGTGCCCAAGCAGGTGGACACCAGGGCTGTGCATACCTGTGCCTTGGTGCCCAAAGGATGTGGCAGGCTGAGTAAACATTAGCAGAGACCTTAAAGACCGCTTGCCCCAGCTGGGACCCCCACACTACTTTTCTGAGTCCACCACCAGACCCATGCACAGCAGGGAGAACTGGCTTGTTGAAATAATTTCTCAAGCAGGAATTTGCTCAAAAAGAAACCAAAAAGATGAGGGGGAGGGATGATGATGAGTACCCCTAACTGAACATTCACCACAGCCCTGCTCCCCCCAGCTCGGCTCTCTGCTGCTGATTTGGGCTTCAATTTGTTCTTTCTTGAGGTTTCAGATAAAAATATACAGTCATTGCTGTAACTGCTTTTAAACTCGTGCCAAGTTTTACAGGGGATTTATAGCCAAGGATGGATAATTCCAGATAAATTACATCTTCCAGGAGGGAATGGTGGGCTTTTTTTTTTCCTCTTTCCCCCTTAAGTATTTATGCCTTCAAAAGGCAGTAGTTATTTAAAGGGCAGTGGGTGCATCACAGCATGTTAAGGTTAGGAAGCAGCTTGCTTGTAAATCATGCCCCGGTGCATCACGTGTGGTCTGGGAAGCCAGGGGGGAAGGCACACACACGCTCCCAGCCACAGCTGTCTTCAGCAAAACTCTACCCTGCCTCTCCCTGAATGCCCAGGAACTCACGGTGTTTGCAACAGCAGCAAACAAGTCTTTCACCACCAGTGCTGAGCACACTGTTTTCAGCAAAAAATAAGCCCAAAGGGTGGATTCCTCCCTCCAGTCCACTCCCAAACGACTGACAGCAGCTTCATCTGATAGACACATTCACTTGCTCTGGTGACCTTTTGGAGTGCAGGAAGGGGGTGGCAGGGCTGAGCTGAATCCCAGGGCTGCAGCGCTGCTTTTGCCTGGGTTAAACCCTACATTACCCAGGGTGAGCACCTCTCTCGCCTTTTGCAACTAGCTTCCAAGCATCTGCTGCACTGCAAGCTCTTCTTTGTACTTTCCAGTTGTGCAATAGCTGGTCATTTCCCCTCCTCTCGTAGCCCTGGTCCTCTATATACAGAATATCCGTCAATCTATGGAGCAGAGCTTGCCCGTTTGAGTGACGTGTGCCCATCCTACCAGGGACAGGGCACATCAAACTCTCCTCAGAGGACTACTGAAAAAAGCAGGGTAGTTCTTAAACAACGATTGCTCTGGGAAATCTTGATTCATAATTTTTGAATGACTGCATTTGACAGTACATTCAGAAGCCACCTGAGAAACGTGCTGGATAAACAAGAAATGGAGCATGTCAGATGGCCACGGGAGCATATTTGAGGCAAATATTTGTTTAGATAAGAATTCACATTTTTTTTTCTTCCTGTGGGAATTCTTGTCCATAAAAGGCAGCTCACCTGAATGTAATGAGCTCGGGCTGCTATGGATGCCAGTCAGCCAGGCTGGCAGCTTCCTACAGGAAGGGATGGAGCAGCCTTCGCATCCAGTGCCAGGGCTCCCAAGAGCAGGGGGTGCAGTGATGCTTCAGACTTGGCTACTATGGTCTTCCTTACCAGGACAACATTCAGCCCAAAATTCAACCCCTACAAAAACAGCTCTGTTGCAAATACACTCACTAACACCAGAGCAGCTGGTGATCAGCTGGTGAGATGCAGCCCAGGGCAGTGTCCTGGGGCATCCCTGGAGCTTGTTTGGGGACATCCCACTCCCCAGCCATCCCAGCTGCTATAAAGAACCTGTGGTTACCAGAGGATGTGTGGCCAGAGCTTTGCTTCACCATCAGCCCGGGCAAGTGGGAAGAAAATTAAACTGTGTGGTCCTCCGTGACACTGGTGGCTTAGAATCACAGAATCATTTTGGTTGGAAAAGACCTTTAAGGTCATTGGGTCTGACCCCTTCCCTCACACTGCCAAGCCCATCACTAACCCATGGCCCTCAGCACCTCAGCTATGTGTCTTTTCAATATGTCCAGGGCTGAGGACTCCCCCAGCTCCCTGAGCAGCCCAGGACAGTGTTTAACAACTGTCTCAGGGAAAAAGTTCTCCCTCCTCTCCAATCTAAACCTCCCCTGGTGCAACTCGAGGCCATTTCCTTGCAGCTTGTTGTGGTGTGATGAATTACTGCTCACCCTGCCGTGGCCAGCCTCTGCCACCCGCAGCCATCCATCAACAGTGCCCTCTGGCATCCTCTTCTGGCATCAGCTGGCACGGCAGCGGGCACGGTGCAGGGAGTGGTGGCCATCCCAGTGCACTCCCACAAACCCCATCACCCACATCTGGGGGACAAAGCCTGGGGGGCTCGTGGAGCTGCTGTCAAAACACAGCCTCATGAATGCCAGCACCACGGCTCTACCTGGCAAATTAGTCTAAATTATTTAGGTGATTTGATTCTGTCTATAAATAAAAGAGGGAGTGACCAAGGCAGAAGTCCACACCCGGTAATTAGGATGCTGCATTGCTTAAGGCTTCATTTGCACTTTAATTGCTTTGATTTATCCCAGCTTTCCTGAATGTCAATCGGGAGTTTCCTTTCACTTGGTCCTTCAGCCCTCAGAAGGACTGCTGCTCCACAAAAAGCTTTTTCCCTGCACCCTGCCATGCTCTGTGTCACCACACCGTCTCCAGCAGGGAGGAGGGGATGAGGCAATGGGCACAGCCACCTTTGGCTGTGGTTGAGCTGCCCGGGCACTGGCATTGCCCATGGGCAGCTGCCTGTGCTTTAGGGAGCAGCTGAGGGACAGCCCAGTGACCTGCTCTCCGCAGAGCTTGGGGCTGGGAAGTGCCTCTTAATTGCTTATGCTTTTTACAGCCCTCTGAATTATTTGTGAGATGGGGTTTACAGGGAGCACAAATCCTCTTCTGACTGAGGAATTGTAAATCACGTTGTCCCCGTGCCATTGCATTTTCCTGCCTCACCCGGCTGAAAACTGAGGCTGGTGGCTGTCTCATCCAGCCTCACTGACCTGCAGGATGGGATTTCACCTGCCTCCCCCTGCACAGCCCCTGGGGACTGACAGAGGGGGGATGCTCTACCCTGGGGAGTGAGGGGAAGCTCTGCCTTGGGGAATGAAGGATGCTCTGCAACAGGGGGGATGATCTTCCTTGGGGAATGGAGGATGATGCTCTGCCCTGGGGAGCAGGCCACAGTCTGCCCTGGGGAATGGAGGATGCTCTGCAATGGGATTTGGGGGATGCTCTGCAACAGGGGGGATGCTCTTCCTTGGGGAACAGAGGATGATGCCCTACCCTGGAGAACAGGTCATAGTCTGCCCTGGGGAATGGAGGATGCTCTGCAATGGGGAGGGGGGATGCTCTGCCCTGACAAATGGGGAAGTTGGCTTCTGGGCAGTGGCTGTGCCCAGCCTCCTCCCAGGCAGCAACAGCATCTCAAGTGCATCCTGTGAAGGAAATGAGATTGAGGAAGATTTTTCCGGACCCTGCCCACTAATTACGTCTGAAGGAGGAAACAGCCCACTTGCTAATGATTACAGATAATTTACCATGTTGGCACATCGAGAAACAGAGAAAGAGCTGCAAACTGGTCCCAGAACCTGCCCTGTATACACAGTGCAGCAGGGAAACCAGCTCCTGCTTATACCAGTGAGGGCAGCCGCAACGCTCACGTGCCTCAAACCCTCTCGATTCCCTCGGGGGGTTCATTTCACCCCCCCATTTCCCCAAAAGAAACTCATGTGGAATGTATCAGACCTTGCTGCCCGTGCAGGGAAAAAAAACATAAACCCACTTCCAATCACATCATTTTTGTGATGGGGTGAGGAACTGCTTCTTGCCCAAAGCAGAGCCCTGCATGGGATGGATGCCCTTTTGCATTTGCAGTCCTGTCCCCCACGGCTGCCCTGGCCAAGGCTTTCCTGCTGATGCAGGCGGCTGGAGCTGCCAGGGAACATCTCTCCATTCACAAACACACCGAGTTTGATGATATTTGACAGACGTGTCAAAGAATGAGAGAAAATCACCAAAAAAAAAGCAGCTTTCCAGATATTTTGAGTGTTTAAACGTAGTGTTTAGAGAAGGTAAATGATTCATTTTGACTTGTACATAAAATCACAATACTATGTTTTGACACTACCACAACAATTCCCCATTGCCCCAGCAAAACGTGCTGTTTCTGCAGAGACGTCGCTCGGCGGTTCCAAGGCGGGTGGATTTTGTCTGATCTGGACCAAACCCCAGACTGAAAAGCATCAAGATCTCCCACAGTTTGTAGGGTTTGGCATGAGGCCCCTTTGGCAAACATCTGGCTGCGTGTGTTTGTCATGGTGGGAGATGCACATGGAGCTCAGTGCCTGTAGATTGCAGGTCCTGCTCACAGAGGTGGCCCTATCCTCATCTCCTCACTGTAGGATCCCTGCACCCTCTGCTCACCCTTCAGCATAGCTTTCCCCACTGGCCCTGGGGCTTTTTGCCTCTGCAACTTCAGGGGTTCTCCTGGGCCTGCCTCACCCGTAGAGATCTATTCCTTCTCTCCCAAAGTCCATCAGCATCTTCCCTGTGCCCCTGCCCTCCCAAGCTCTCCTCCCACCGCAGGGCTCCTGCAAACACTGTGCCCAGCACTGATGTGACTTGACCCTGTCAGAGGAATCTGACCCAGCTGTACTCTTTTTTTGTTTTCCTGACATTTCCCCGCTTTTATGAGATGCTGTTGGATGTTAGTCATTTCCTCCAGCCCACCCCAGAGTGTGCCATCTGCAGATATATCCAACAGCCCAGCCACATCACCCATGACAGTGCCAGTCCCTCAAGCAGGACCTGTGTCCTGCCTGGAGAACTGTTTTGCTTTCAGCTGAAGGAGCTGTGCCATCCTTGTGCTGGGGGCAAAGGACATCACACAGGTGATGAGGCACTGGGTGCATGACAGCCCTCCTCCTCAGGCACTGCAGGGTTGACAGGGCACCTGCAACTTGTCATCCAACTAAAATACAGCAATACACCACCAGTTTTGACCTCTGCCTGGTACCTAGCTGGGTGTATAAGCCTGACCCAAATGGTCTCCAACCTGTACCTGCACCTGATTTTTCTCTGTGCTACAAATAAGCAGAAATGCAAACAGCAGGGCCAAAAAATTTTGATCCAATTTTGGTAGCTTGAGGCTGTACTTTTGTGTATGAATCACTGCCAGGTCCTCAAATAACCTCCCGTTGTCAGTATTAGGGGAAAGGAAAATACAGAGCCAGCAGAGTCCTCCCACAGATGCTTCTCCCACTGCCTGCTGGAAATCCCCAAAGATGAGGGATGCAAAAGCTCCCTGCTCTTCCTCATCTTTGTCCTCCCTCTCCTGGGTGCTGTCTGGGATGCATAAAATTCTCCTGGGAGCACTGCTCTCAGCACCCTCACCCCATGCACTCCAATACTCTCAGTGCTGTTGGTGCAGCAGCGGGTGCCTGGGAGCCAAACAGCCCTGGCTGCCCCTCACCTCAGCACAGCATAATGGAGAGAGAGGCAGCCAATTAGAAGAAAATGGAAGTTGGTGTGCAAAGCTATAAATAGGAGAGCACTGGGAGCTACCTGGTGCTAAAAGCATGCTTGGAGAGGAAGGAACTGCTGGGAGCTCTGGGGTAGATCTCCAGAAACCTCCTAGAGTAGATGGATCTGAGCTCTGCAGGTTATCTTCTATCTGCATGAGACAGCTGAAGGGATGAGGGGCTGACTTGCAGCCTGAGCAGAGGCACCCACTGGTTTGTCTGACTCGAGGCCAGACATGATGGCAGACTAAAGCCAGTAGGTGAGACCTCCTCTTAACTCCTCTCTGACCCACACAATGCAAGGAAAGGCTCCAGGCAGGAAATGACTGATGCACATAAACTAGGGCAAGCTTTAAAGGGAAGGACTGGGAGGAGGACAGAGGAGTCTGACCCTCAAACTGCAATCCTGGAGACTCCTGGTACTTGACACTGAAGGTACTGAGCATTTTCTGCATTCAGTAACCTCTAAGAGGTGTTGTGCCAGCTCCCAGAGGAAGCTCTGTGCTAGGGTGGAAGGACAGCAAGAACGTCTGTGTGGAATGCAGAAGAGCCCAGTGCCAATGATAAAGGGAGAGTGTGTCTGCTGGCTCCTGTTGAGCCTGGTATGGTGTCCTCTCCCTATGCACCTGGGCAGCATACAATGCCCCCTCCAAACCTCACCAGGGAACCTGAACTCAGAGTGGGGGAACTCCCCACTTCCTGCACTGCCAGGATTCAGCTGCTGTGTAGCAGCAGAGCAGGGGCACCCAGTTAATCCCTGGGGTAACTTCGCTGCTGTCTGTTCTCCCAAGCCACCTTGAGATGGTACAGCTGGTGATGCCTGGCTGGCTCCCACAGGGTTTATTCCCCTATCTACTCCTCGAGATACCTTCCTGAGACACAGCCTCTCCTCTGACAACAGGTCTCATCCTCTGGGGACACCCGGCACACTGCTGCTCACTCAGGTCTAAGGCAGCCACGTACCCTGCCTGGGGGGAGCACAGACATAAAGCTGCTCACTATGTTGCTTTTGTAGCTGAGACAGTTCTCCACAAGATGAGAGGGCATCTCAGCTATTTTCATTTCCCAGGGAAGTGATTAGTGAGCAGGCAGCAGGGCATGGGTGCATCCCAGCAAAAGCTTCACCAATGACATCACATCTTTTTGCAAAGCTCACCTCAAACCTCAGCAGTGAAAAAGAGAACTGGTGGGTGATTTGCAAAACTAAGGAACCTTTGCCTTGCCATGCACTTGGTGAGTTTACTGTGGCAAGGCTGGCTCAGTGTTAATTATTGATGGCTATAGCTCACTACTGGTTGCCATGAAACCCTAGCAGGTCGCTGGCACATCCTCTATCAGACAACTATCAACTTGCCTGGTGTTAAATCACAGTTGAGTCATGGTAGGGAGTTGGTGAAGCCACAGAGGTGGAGATGGGCCTCAGCAGACTCTGCTCTCCATCATATAAGTCCAGGACACTGCCAAATCCTCCTGGAATGGGAGTTTGTTAGGCCCAGGAGGGACAGCAGGCAGATGTGGCTGGCCTTTCACACAGACATCAAGCTCAGCATCACCTCCCCCACCCTGGGCAATGCTGGCATCTGCTGCTCTGACAACACTTGGGAAACAGACATTGCACCCATCTTGATGCAGCACAAGACAAATAATGCCAGAGGTCACCAGGAAGACATTTCTCTTCCTCTAGTTTCCAGCATTCCTTCCACCAGCCACCCAATAAATCTAATAAAATCTGTCTTGCTGGTGTCTAATTCAATTCCAGCATCTAGAGACCAGATTTCTTATATCACTCACAGACTTAACCAGCTATATCCTTGGCATCTGAGCCAGGCTGAGGAGCTGCCGCAGGCTGCTCCAGGAGAGAGCAATTACCTGGGATCAGAACTCCTTCTCCCAATCAATTATATGTTTATAGGTTTTCCTTGGGTCACACCTAATTGAATTATTTAGATGCCTGAACACCATGGTCAGGGGCAGCTGATGACTTGTAGACTGAAGTCTGGGCTCTAAATGAGATGTCTTGTGTTTCATCTTGAGGACAGCTCTCCACAGCACCTCCTGTTATAGCCCTATGCAGCACTCAGCTATCTGCAGTGCGTTCAGCCTAGTGTCACCTCCAGCCAGCAGATGGGATTTGACTCCTTCTCTGAAGGCAAAGGACCTCCAAGTTCACATGGAGAGTCAAGACCAAGCCCAGTTCCCCAAATCTGCTCCAGCACCTGGAAGCACAGGGGCAGGAGTGTGGCTCTGCTCCATGGAACATCTTCTGGTCCCTGACCCAGTGCTGCAGGGTCACATTTTAACAGCACTGCAAAAAGCTCAGAGCTTCCAGGAGCATGTCTGATGAAGGCTTCTGCTCTCATCATCTTCACCAGGAGGATCACCCATGCTGTGTCACATGCTGCTAACAAACTACTGCACAGCTTCCAGCAGGAAGGATCTGTGTTTTCTGAAGGTCCTCCAGCTGTGTCCCACACAGCTCCCAGGCTCCCTGCTGCCAGCTCCCAGGTGAGGAGGGTGCTGGGCAAAAAGGCTGCACCTAAACTGGAAGATGCTGCAGCTTCCCCATCCAACAGTACAAACAGGCATCGCTTCCCCAGGAGGATGTGACAATTTGCTGTGCCTGGAGCTCATTGCCAAGGAGATAAAATATTTATGGCTACTCTCTCTTGCTTTCCATTTCAAGCCACGGTGACTTGTTACAAATTTACATGCATGTTTAAAGACATCTTTACGTTTCTTCTAAGTACAAAAGGTTTATTTCTCCATGTAGCATTTTGCCAGTCAGAATCAGCCACCCCATCTCCTGTGTGCCTGTGTTTGTCCCCAGCGCCAGCGCTCGTTTTCCTCTTGGTAATGATTATCATTATACTAAGAAAAATGGGTCATTTAGAGCAGTTTCTCCCCAAATGAAAGGCTGTGGGATACAGGATATCATTAAAATTCTAAACCTGACTTCCAACCTCAAAAGCAGGCTCTTGCTATTCGGGCATCTCTGCGGATGAGGGAGGGAGAGAAGGAGAGCGCGTGATGAATGTGCTCAGGCCATAGAGTCGGCGGGGTCTGTGCCGCCGACATCTGCGCTGGCATCACACACACCCAGGCTGAGGCTAGTGCTGGCCTGGCAGCCCAGGGCAGAGGGTGGCTACCATCTTCTGCCTCCTGGCCAGCATGCCCACAGGATCATTCTGGCTGGAAAAGACCTTTAAGATCAAGTGCCATGGGGCTGGCGCTGCCTGTGCTGGCACGGGGCAGTACAACCAGAGCAAGCGACCAGAGCTGGTTGCCACCTCAAAAGAACAATGTAGGTTCTGCCAGGAGGAATGTGCCTGGGTTGGGTGCCCTGCAGAAGGAAAAGCTGGCCAGGCTTAAAAATCCATGTGTGGACAAGGGAAGAATGCAGACTTAAGTGCTTGGTCACACCAGGCCTGAGTTAAACCCACCCGAGAGTGCCAGTGCTGTCGCAGGCCAGCTGCCCATGGGCTACGACCCGCCACTGAGCCCCTCCAACACTGCAGGAGCCTGGGGATGGAAGAGATGCTTGCACAAGGTCTCTCCCCACCTCCTCAGCCCTGGATCAGGGCTGCCAGCACCAGGGTCTCTGCCAGGCTCCAGGCTGACTCCTTGCTTCCTCATTCATGATGCTGGGAAAGCATACCCTGCCCAAGATCAGAGCCAGCTTTGTCCCTGACAGCAGATCTTTCACCTGCCTACTGTTCTCTGCTCCCTGATCCCCAGCATGCTGCTGCCCCAGAGTCTCATTTCTATCTCCTGCTATCCCCAGAAGGAGCTTCACGGGAAATTTCTTGCTTGGAAAGGCTATGCAACTTCTATGCAAGCCTGAAATTGCTGTGTACAGAGCCGTAAGGCAAAGCTAATCCCTTTTGCAGCTTAGCCAGCTGCCGAAAGATACTATTTAGGAATGGGGAGCTGCTGTTTTTCTCCCCCCTGTGAAATGAGACAAGAGATATGCAGAGGATGAGAGATGGAAATTGACTCAAAATGTCTAATTTAGAAACATCTTGCCCCAAATTGTCAACTTCAGAAGTAGTTTATTTCTAACTGCACTCAGAAGGGACTAATTTTTCATTCTCTTTTTTCACCTTTTGAATGAAAAGGCACATGGAAAGCTCTCTTGCTGCTGCCCACAGCCAAGCAAAGGCAGGAGCTACAGCCCTGCCTCGCACGTGGGACGCAGGAACCACCGCAGCAGCTACACATCACAACATTCACCTCACACAGTCACAGAGCCATTAGTGTGCATCACTTCCAGGCTTGCCATGCCTGGGTGTGCACCTCTCCTCACACTACACAGTCCACAGGCACCCAGATATTGTGAGAGCTGCAGAGGCTGGAGGCAGGAGCATGGGTGGGATGCAGGACATCCCAGGGCAGGGCAGGGAGAGCAGTTCCCCCATTCAGGGCCACATCTCCCTCAGAGGTGCCTGAACAACAAGTTAGTTTTGGTCCAGCAGACAGGCTGAAAATTCAATATAAATTATTTCTGTTTGACTGCCTTTTAATTAATTTCACCTGGGTTTCTGAGCAAAATAAAAACATGGGAGGAATGGTCAGGAGTCAACCTGAGCTGTTTATTCAGTCTCAAAAATATGTCCTTTCTCTCTGAGGTTATTTTATCCTGTTCCTCCCTTTCCCTTCTTCTGCTAACTTTAAATTGACTTTAAAGCATCAAGCTCTTCAGACTTTTCAGGAACAATCAAGAAGATGTTGTGTGGTTTGCTAGAAAACATAGATGCAGGGTAAGAGGACTCAAACCTCATTCCCAAGTAATGTCAGACAAAGGGAAAAGCACTAAAATCTCTTTCTATCCACTAATAGCCACAGAGCCATCAGGCACCTTTGCCCCTTCTCCCCTGGCAGGAGGGAAGCTCATCCCTAGACAAGTGGCAATGAAGTGTGGAATAGATCAGCCATTCCCCCAGTTTTTCAGAGAAAGTATGTGAAATGTGGTAAATGCCTTTCTGGCAGGTATTTCTCACTGCATTCTCAACTGTAAGAGGCATGGGAAAAATTGGTGCTCATAGAGCACCAGGCATCCCTCCTGTACAGATGGGCAATGATGAAACCCTGCTAGGAAAGCAGCAAGACTAGGGGCAGAGAGGGAGGGTTACTGCAGCCTGTGTCACTGCTGAGCTGACAGAAAGCCCACTGGGCTGCAGAGGCACAATAGGGGAACATGCAATCAGCTTTTATTTTAATTTGAAGGCAACCTGCTTCTGAAGGTCCTCCTGACCTCCCTAAGCACTATGTGAACACTGCACTGATTTCTGCACAACCATTTTCCATCTCCTCCCTGTCCTTGCTCAGCCTTACCCTTCACCCCTCTCTGACTGAGCACACCATCACTCTCCCACAGGGTCCCCCACAGCTGCAGCCCCCCTCCTGCCTGATCTATCTCCTTAGGCAGCCATTTCTCATTAGACTCAATGATCTTAAAAGTCTTTTCCAACCAGGACTATTCTGTGATTCCTGGCAGCCCACCTCCCAGCATGGTGGAACCCATGGGACCCTCTGCCACCACAGCTCCAGGTGCTTGTCTGCTTTATGGGCCTGTGCCTTTGCAGCAGCACCTCCCTCTGTTAACACATTTGCCTGAAACAAGCCATCTCCTGCCCTGAGTAGTTAATTCTCTTGCACAGAGGTGGCTAACATCAGCTACTGGGCCCAGTAGCCACTCCTGCACTCAAGCTCCTGTCTGCAGCCACATCCCCATGTCC
The DNA here is from genome assembly GCF_028858725.1 of Colius striatus. Classification (NCBI taxonomy): domain Eukaryota; kingdom Metazoa; phylum Chordata; class Aves; order Coliiformes; family Coliidae; genus Colius; species Colius striatus. The sequence continues at coordinate 9,275,693 of NC_084768.1, read as the reverse complement.
CAGCCAGCCACTGCTCTGGGTATAGGCAGCCTGGGTATCAGCACAGAGGACAAATATTGGACTGAAAATCACAAACTTCTGTTGTCTGAGTGATGCAGCAGGAATGTGCAACTAAAATTGGGGGAGGGTCCTCACACCCCCTGGTCCTACCTGGTGCATGGCTGGCCCCTCTCATCCTCTTCAGGGCAGGGTGCGAGTGAGCAGGACACCAAAGGCTCAGCTCCACAAAACCACCTGTTAAGAGTTTCCATCCTAAAAACAAGAGGCACTAAGTAGCTGGGTCTGGGCAGCTGGGAATGGCTTTCAGAAGTAAAAGCCACCACAGCTGAGCTTTTCCAGGGGAAACAGCAGCAGCTGCAGCTCTCCATTCTCTCCAGGAATGGAGCAGCTCTAACAGCCTGGGGGCTGATTGCAACACGATTTCTGCTATTTCAGGCTTTGGTGAGCCAAGTGAGAGCAAAATGCAAGTGCTGCTGCAAGCAACTGGGCTTGGGCTGTGTTTTCTCCTGCTGTGGTCTTGGAGGGATGCAACAGTGTGGGGGTGATGGTGTTCCCTTCTGTGGTGTCAGGGGAGGCACCTTCCCTGCCATGGCTGGGGCTTGGGTGCCTTGCTAAGGGGAGCTGTGCTCTGGGGAGCTGGGCAACTCTGTCCCAAGCCAGCATGTGAGGACAGTGGGACTCTCCTTTGACCTTGAGCTGCGTCCTTCAGAGTCCTGACCCTCTCTTGCTAAGAGTATGGCTTGAGCTGTTCATCACTTAGCTCAGCTTTCTGCTGACTCAGCTGTGGGCTCCTGGGCTGTGCTTGGCTGACACCCCAGGACTCGTGCTCCCTTCCCTGGGGACAGCCATTACCTCAGTCCCGCTCTGCTGCTCTCCCTGATGAGTGCTGGCCCAGGGAGGGGACATCACTCAGAGATGCTCTTGGCTAGTGGGGGTGTATCCCTGCTTCTCTGAGATGCTCTTTGGCCCGTTTCCCCCAGCATTTTTGCTTCAGTTCAGTTCCTGAGGATTTATTCCTGATGCTCTGCTGCAGGAATGGAGCGAGCCAGCCCAGGCAGGACATGCTCTCAAACTCTCCCCCACAGTGCTCAGCCATGTTTCCTGACTGAGGAAGCAGGTCCTCCAGACCTCCCCTGGTTCTGGGATAGTGCTGGATGAGGAGCACACTTGACTTGAGCAGTGCTTTCACAGTAACACAGAAGCATCTACAGCATTTTGGGTGCATTTTTGTGTTCTCTTCCCATTCAAGGCAGATTTCTTAGTGCTGTACTCCAAAATAACTCAAGTATACTTGTAGAAGAGATTGTGGAGAGCTTGCCTGCCTCTCCTCTGAGCTGAGATAAAAGTGCCATTCTGCATGATGTTTGTGTGAGCTACATCCTACAAGATACCCTCTAAGGCTTTGAGTGATGGCAGGGTCAGGAGAGCACAGCTAGACTCAGGCTTGCACTAATGTGACCTCAGGCCAGCTCTAAACTGATTGAGGCAACTCCTGAATTAGTCCACCTAGTAACTAAATAATAACTCTGCATAGTTTTCCATTGAATGAATTACATGGAGCTAATGCTGGAATGTCCTCCTCTGCTGAGTGGAGTCATCCCTCTGGTTCATGGAGTCTGGCCACGGTGCTCAGCTCAGCATCTTCAGTAGGAAAACAAAGCAGATTAAGGGGAAGGAAAGAATGAACCTCTTCCAATGAGCACAGGGCACATCTGTCCCCTTTCTGCTAGCTGACAGACATGCAACATTGAACACCAGCTCCTAGGAAGTCATCACTTATCCCCACATCTTGCCAGAAAGCATCCGCTGCAGGAGAGATTATAGATGGACTGTTAGAAGTGATAGTAGATGCTAAGATCCCCTTACAGGTGTCACTTCTTCTGTCAACACATGGGGTGTTTATATCTGCAACTTCAGTTTGGTGGTGGTGAGCTCCCAGGGACCTGGAGGCTCCTCAGTGTCAAGTGATACACTTTTCTGTGGGCTGGAGACAGCCCACAGTGGCAGGAAGTGTTTTGGGACTCTGCAGTGAGAAACAGCATTACTTGATTTGAGTAGTGCTCACTGGAGAAAATCCTGGGAGAATCTCCATTTTTTGTTACCAAAAATGGTATCAGAAACAGGGAGAAGATTCATGAGGTCTAAGCTGAGCAAGGCCACCCCACCTTCCCTTCCCCTCCTGCACTGAAAATAGCAGAAAACAGATAGAACCATCTTTAATGGTTTCTTTTTTTTACATTATCCACTTAGAAATCCATCTAGGAAAAAAAACCCAACCAAAGAACCACATATTGTGTGCTAAGCTCAGGTTCAGATGCCAGCCCTGAACCTGAACCTCATGCTTCAGCCCCACTTTAAGCAGGAATCAGCTCCCCACCTGAGAGCACCCAGCAGCTGAGGGGGTTTTCCTGGCAGCAGCTCCCGTTGCTCTCTATACCCCTTGCATGCTAAAAGGGATGAAAATTGGATGGGTAATTTAATCCCACCCAGCTAGAAGCAAAGCCACACACAAGCCTGCTCATCCTCTCCTCTAAGTTTAGCCCAACAGTGTATTAAAGAGCTGCTACTGGATTCTCGCCAGCCCCCACTCAGCTAAACTACCTGACTCTGCAAAACAGCAGCAAATTCTCCATTCTGTGTTATTTCTGATCCTTGGGAAAATGACCCCTGTCCATCAGAGAGTTTGCAGGAAGCCAGGCTAATTTGGGGAAATGGATGGAGCGATGAAGGCTTCTTGTGGCACGTTTCCCATGCTGCTGGAGCCTCAGCTTGGGGCTCCCTCTGTCCATTCACTGTAAGCCTAGGAACAGCAATGAATAAATCTGCCCCTGCTCGCTTTATAAATAGTTTATAAAAGGTTCATAAATGATTTCTAGATGTTTTAATGAATAGTTAATCGATTGTTGCAGAGCCCAACAGGTCAGCAGATTGCTTATAGCCATCAATTACAGTGCCTGCTGATGAGCTTACAAGCATCAGTAGGACTCCCCAGATGGCTGCGATGGGCCTGTGGCTTCTATAAAGTGTTAATAAATAATTAATAAACGATGTGAGTGCTTTTAATTAAAAGCTGTAGAAGGCCATTGAAAAATGAATCCTTGGAAAGCTATGGGGAACACAGCAAGCTGACATTTGTATCTGGGTTTGAATCCCTGCCTCTGAGGAGCAAAGCTGGCAGAGAGGTGCTAGCCCAGCCCAGCAGGCAACGCAGCTGCCTGAAAAGCAGCAGAGTCAAGGCAATCTGGCTGATTCAAGAGAAACACTGTGCCCGTCACAGGCTGGAGCAAAGCAAAGCAGCAAATCAGTCCTGATCCCCTCTTAGAGCTTGTTCTCCTCACCCCCCGCAGCTGCAGAAGCTTCCTCCTTGTGCTGGCTGCTGTGGGGAAGGCACTGGGAAGCCAGGAAACGTGGATGCTGGGAAAACTGAGAAACATATCCTGATTTTATGGGCCTCTGGACATCAAAGTGCTCTTCCCTCCTGTCCAAAGGGTGATTTGGGGCGAGCTCCTGCTCCCCTGGCCTCAGCATCCCGCTCTGCCAAGAAGGGAGGATGACACACAGTACCAGGAGGCAATAACATATATGGTGTTTGGCCTCCTTTTCACAAGTGCTTCATTATCATTAAACACTGAGTATTTCTGGATGATAAAAGCAATTAAGTGTAAAAAAAGGTAATGATCCATTCCATATTATGTCCAAAAGATATGAAAATACCTCATAAAATTATCACCCCAGCTCAGAACTGGACCTAAGTATCTTTACAATGTAAGAGACAGAACTTTGCTGACGGTCAGAACATTTATAAGGCATTCAATTAGCCATCAGAGGGTTCCTTAGTATTCCCCAATTCTCCACGAGCACAGAGGCAATTACAGGAGATCCTAACTTTTCACATTAAAGACAAAAGACAGGAGGATTTGGATAAAATCTGTTCCTAGGTTCATCACAAAACGAACACACAGAGGAAATTTCATGTGGATCAGGCTTAATCTGCTGCCCAATTTAGTTCAGAGCCAGAGCAAGACTCTTCCTGCATGTTTGTAGGAAGATCCTTCTGGGTAGGGACTGGTACATGATGTACTGCTCTGTGAGTGGGTCTTGAGGATGCTCCCATCTCAGGCTGTGGCAAGGTGCCATCCCTTGTCCCCTGCAACGTCCCTGAGCCCTTTCCCCCCTCACAGAGCCACTCTGGGGGAGTCCACCATGGGGACTTCCTTTCCCCTTGTTCCTGTGTTCAGGGTGTCCGTGCCTGCAGCCTGTGCTGCCCTGCTGCTGCTTGGTCCCTGCACGCTCCTCCATGCATCATCACACAGTACAGTCATGCCCAGGGACTCATTGAGCTTGGAAATAAGGTGTGTATTTGTAACAGGCAGTTAATGGTGAAGGTAATTAATCACAGCGGCAGATTAGCGAGGGACATGATGGATTTCCTGATGCTGACATCTTTAAATCACAATCAGTTTCTCTTTCCAGACCTGCTCAGGCTGAGGCAGAAGCGATGGGCTCAGCCATGCATCACCCAGTCAAACCTCCCCACATACGGGCGCTGCTGCAGGAGCCCCTGTCCCCATCCACCCCAGCATGGGGAACTGGGGCTCTCCCACCCTGCGAGAGGGCAGTGGGGAGGAGAAGAACCTCTCCCAACACCAGGGGCTTTGATCTCTTGCTCCTGATTTATATTTTCAGAGCATTTCAATGGATCAAGATGTCACACGTGTAGTGCTGCCAGGAAACACCATTTTCTTTGAATAAACAGAGAGCAGCAGGTCAATTCATCTCCTGTACCTGCTCTGCTCCTCCAGCAGAGGCAGGACTGCACCTTCCACCCTCTCTTCTCCTTTTGGGGTGGCTCTGGCAGGCTTTCCCCCTTGACAGCCCCAGCACAGCCCCATCCTGCAGCTTCTGGGGATCCACACTCCCTACACGTTTGCATGGCTGTTTGCTTCTTCAGAGCTGCTCCTCACCCAAGCACTGGCAGCTGATCCACAGCATCTGGGCCTCCCACGACAGATTTTTCATGAGTGGCTTCACAACCACAGAAACACACTAAAAAGGAATCCAAAGCCCTGTTTTTCCCTTTGCTTTCTGGCTCCTGAACCTGCAAGACTCCCTTGGCTCACATGCAGAGCCTTGTTCTCCAGCCATCAGTGCCAGACACTTCATGCTGGCTCCCAGGGCAAGCCAAAACCCTCCTGTAGCTGCATGAGAGCCTGCTACAAGGCTCCTAATGAAACCACAGGGGCCTTCAGCCCTACAGCCCAGCCTCCACAATGCTGCAGGGGGGTGTGAGACCAAGTGCCGGTCTGTATCTCCAGAGCTGGGCAAGGGGCTGGAACACAAGTCTGATGGGGAGCAGCTGAGGGAGCTGGGAGTGTTCAGCCTGGAGGAGACTGAAGAGAGACATGACCACTCTCTGCAACTACATGGCGGGAGGCTGTACTGAGGTGGGGGTCAGTCTTTTCTTCCAAGTAAAGAGTCATAGGACAAGAAGAAAGATTGGAGATGAGGAAGAACTTTTTCCTCCAAGAGAGTTGTCAGACACTGTCCCAGGCTGCCCAGGGAGCTGGTGGAGTCCCCAGCCCTGGAGAGATTGAAAAGACACATAGATGTGATGCTGAGGGCCATGGGTTAGTGATGGGCTTGGCAGCGTGAGAGGAGCATTTGGACTCAATGACCTTAAAGCTCTTTTCCAACTAAACTGATCCTATGATTCTTCGGGGTGCCTCCAGGGATGCCCCAAGAGCTGGCTGACACAGACTGCTACATGAACCCCTGTGGGGTCAGTGAGGAAGGAGATGGGCTTCTGCACATCCAGACCCTGCCTATGAAACCAGCCCTGTGGGAGGAGGCTGGGTGTTACACAAGAGAAAGTGCGTGGGGGAAGGAAACACCACTCCACTGAAAGGTGAAGTGAAAGTTAACACAGCTGCAGAAATGAACTCGTGGGCACAGGGAGAACACAGCAAAGCAGGATACTGAAAAGTATGGGTTTTTCCTTGCTGAAAGGCAAAGCTTTCTGCTACTTTATCCAGAGCACTTGAAAACCTGAGCACATCCTGACTCCCTCGGGGTATTCCCTGGAAACCTCTGGCATTCCCTAACCACTCTGGGTGGGTATCAGCCAAAGAGCATGCCAACTGTTGCTGCTGGTTTTGCCAGAGCTGAGCTCACCAGCTGCGGCCAGGGAGGGAGGCAGGGCCCTGCCAGCAGCCCTGGGGCCCGATGCCCAGCAGGGTGGCTGTGTTAATCCCAGCCATGCTGGAAATCAGTGTTCACGCCATGCCTTGGCATCTCTCAGCTGCTGCTGCCCGAAGACACAACGCTGGCTGCGTGCTAAGGTGGCAAAGCCGAGCATCCACACAGCCCTTCCTGTGCCTGGGTGAGGAAGAGGAGGCTCACTGGCCTGCAGAGACAGCAAGTGCTGGCTCTTGAGGCACTTAACACTCAGCAAAAAAAACCTGGGGGAAAAGAGTGTGTGTACAAATATAAACATTTACCTAGCTACATGTATATTTACATGTACATTCTTCCACTAAGTCACAGCGAGACGAAGTGCATCAGCAGCCGTCTTAACGTTCCAAAATTAGCTTTTATATAAAGTATTTGCTTCGTGTAGGGCAGTTGGTATGAAGATTTATTTTCTTCCTGACTCGTATTACTGCTCAATATGATTGGGTAAAGCCCAGGGCACATGCATATCCTTGCCATTCATAACATATACATGGATTCATGACCTAGCTAGCAGGCTGAATTGCTTTGCAATCTTTTTTCCCGCTGCAGAAAGCTTAATAAGCATGTAAGTCTTAGAGCAAAAAGAGACCCTATGTATTTGCTCTGCAAGAAGAGCTCCTGAATGGAGTTGTAGGAGCCAGAGAAAGCATTGCACCAGCTGCCTAGGATTCATTACCCATGCAGACTCATTGCTAAGAGCAGGACCCATCGTGTCCCTGGGACTAACCGTAGGTGACAGGGCAGTAAATGTCAGTGGAGCAGTTGTGTAAGCTCCAGGACAGCCCATGACTTCCCTTTTCCAAGCAAAAAAAAGAATCCTAGTCTGTTTATTTCCTTCAGCTCTTCAACCAAATGCCTCTGGCAAAGGCACTTTACTGTTATTAAGAAAGCATAAACTGAACACTTACAAACATACACCTGTGACCCCCTCACTCCTGCAGGAATAGAAATACAGTGACCATCTACAGGCAGGAACAGTGATTTAAGTAACAACTTTTATGTCCCCTGGGGCTGTCCTGACACAGTGAGAAACGAGCCTTTACTGCAGCTCAGGTGCAGGGCTGGGAGCAAGTACTTGAGCCCACAGCTGGGGACACGGCATTTATTTCATGGAAATAAAAAGTCCATCAGCAATAGGGGCCAGGCAGCTAAGGCTGCCCACAGAGCAAGGAGAGGAGACATGAACACGGTGGGGGAAGAAGCCTCCACTTACCCCCACTCTAGGAGAAAACAGGCACGGTTGTGAGGATGACAGGCAAGGCACTGCATGCACCAGGGAAGCTGCTGAGAAACAACCCTCTTCAAGAGACCTCCACTGGTCCTTTAGATGGAAAAGTCACAGTTAGCTAAGGAGAACAAAGGTTTGAGTTTATTGAAAGGTTTTCTCATCAGTAGAGAGAGAACCATGAAGGCCAGATTGAAAATTCTGGGTTTCTAGGGTCAACAGGGAGCTGTGACCCTCTGAGGGGAAGAAACAACCTGATGCAAGGAAGAAGATGGAGATATATCTGCTGAGAGAAAGAGCCTGACCAGGTATTTGGGAGAATTAGGATCACTGGTGCCAGCTGAGATGAGGTGGTTTTAAGAGGATGCACCTGGGGCACCAGAAGCCTTCAGCCCACCGACCTCCTGTGATCTGCTTTGTCCCCTTCCCCAGCCAACCTTCTGTTGTGGGGCCAATTGCTCTCAGCAGGGCACGGCAACTTTGCCTCCCAGTTGCACTGGAATGTGCCAGCCCTGCTTTATTTCATACACATGGCTTTTAAAAAACACACATGGCATATCCTTACAACTATCAGCATCGACCATCATAGCTGCCATGGTGATGAGCACCACAGAGAAGCCTATAAATAACATGAATGTGCCACATGCTGGCCCTTTTATGGACCCTGCTCCTTTTGATTTACTTATATGCCAGATATTTTACAGGATGAGCCAATTAAGCTTGACAGCTGGCTGACAATGAATTCCTGCCCAGTGATGCCTTGCAAACACTTTGCATTAAACCAGACAACATGATGGAGAAGACCAGTAGAAGCTACTGGTGGGATTTTGCATTTGGACTTGCTCATATCACCGCAAGGTCCCCAAGAGCCACCAAAGGACCCTCACGCTGCAGGAGACTGGCAGAGCTCACCCTGTTCAGCACCAAGCAGCAGCACAATGCCAGGCTGGATGTTTAAGGAGGGACCCTCAACTCCCTGCATGGGGCAAGCATTCAGTTACAGATCTCACAGAGATTCTGAGATGCTACAAGAACGTTGCACGCCTGATTGCATGTGTTTTGGCTATGACTCGATGGGAGTAGGTTGCCCTGCTGTGAATGTAAAGCCAAAGCTTGGCCAGCTACCCTGTGCTGTACAGATAGTGGCTCTTTTCTTTTTGGAGAGGGCCATCATGGACTTGAAAGCCTGATCCCCTGACTCCTCATACAGCATTCACCCTAAGCAATGCCTGGTTGGCGGTTTGCAACTGAAACCTCTGTCGTTCCAGCAGTAATCCCTCCATTCCAGAGAGGCAAGGCAGAAATAAAACTGCACACCTGGGGCTTGCATTGTGGGTCTCTCAGTCATTGCTAAGTCAGAGCTGTTCTGGGAAAGCCTCTTTCACTCTCCAGGCTTGCTTCAGCTTTTTCTTCCAACCAAACAAGTGGCTGTGATGGACAACCCTGATCTCAGAGCTGCTTGAGCCAGACACCTTTCCCAGCCCAACAGTGTCTTTCTTACTCTCTCCCTGCACACTCCTGTACTGCTGAGCTAGGGGAGAGCAGCCCATGCAGAGATCCTGTACAGCTGAGCCAGGGGAGAGCAGCCCACGCAGAGACAGGTGAAAAATGAGGTTATTCACTGTGGAAATAAAGTTGCTTTCTACCTTAGTGTCTGGACAAGGCAATGTCTGAATCTTGTCCCACCTTTTTGGGGAGGCAGGGTGATGAAAGCCCCCACAGCACATAGGGAAAAACACAGACTCCTCACTTATGGATAAATGCAGCAGCATTTTTTCAGGCCCATATAACCATTTTCAGATTTTTTTATCTTGAATGATTTAACAGGATTGCAGAAAGCAGGTGCCTCATAAAATCCCATTCAGCCACTTGAAAACCCAATTTTCCAGCAATTTTTCAAACACAGAAAGTGTTGATCAGTTGTGGTTTGATGCTGAGCTGACTCCTGAACCAGGGTGGCTGGCAGGTTAATGAAGAGCAATAAGTCCAAAAAATGTGACCTAAACTACCCAAGCTTCAGGATTATTTGACTTCAGGTTTATAAATTCCCTCCAAATTCACATTAAGGGTGTTAGTTCTCCCCTCCCTGTCAACATTTTCTCCTTTGATGTCTGCTGCATTTTCCTCTACTCTTTCTTCTCTCTTCCCTGGACAGTTTTATTTTGCCTTTGCCAAGAAAATTGACTATAAATTTCCTCTACTCCCCAGTTAGAGTTGGGCATGAGGAGGGAGATCAAAGCAACTCTCTTCCTGTGAATTTGAGGCAAGATCTGTGTAGGACTCCAAAGCTTCACTGCCAAAGCCTGGTTACACATGAGGACAGGATTCATTAAAAGGTGATTAAGCTCCACCATGACCTCTACCCTGAGCCAGAGAGGCACAAGCACTGCCTAAAGTCTAAGGGCACACAATGTTACATGAGGAGAAAAAAATTGTGCTGGCTATTAGGTGAGACAAGTTGTGTGGCTGCAGAAAATTTGAGATGATCAGAAATCCTAAGAAATCAAAGGAAAAAACCAAACAGAACACAAGATTGATCTCTACTGGGGACATTAGAACTGAACAAAGCAGTGATTCTATTACTGTAAGTGCAGAAGGGATGGGGAGAAGTGGAAGGAGCCCTTGGTAGCTCACTGTTGTGCCACACACTGAAACCCAGTGGTCACCCTCACCCAAATTTAAGATACATCAGGGGAATTCAAAGAGGGGCAAACCAGAAGCTGGGTATTTTGCAAAGGGATTAAAAGAAAGCTTTAAAACTGGAGCCAATGGCTCCACAGGTAAATTACTTATGTGGAAGCTGCCTGGGAAAAGGATGTGTAGCAGCAATGGAAGCTTTTTATGTGGTATCAGTAGAATGAGAAGCCAAAATGCAGGCACACAGCCTGTGCAGGGCAAGAGGAGGCGCTGGTCAGCAGAGCCACAATGCAGCAGGTCCCCCTGGAAAGGCAGAAATCCAAGGAAGCTGTCGCCAGCCAGGATCTTGCTCGCAGAGGTAAACTGCAGCAGGAGCTTATCATCCAGCTCTGGAAGGGAATGGCAAGGTTTCAGCCTACAGCAGGGAGCAGTTGCTTGGATGCAGAGCTTACCTAGCCTCAGCATGAGGACACTGCTTCCATGCTGCCTGCAGGCCTATAGGAATTCCTGGTGCTTGTGAAATGCAGGCACAGCAGTGCCCAGGGGTCAACCCAGGCTGGCCTCAGTTTAACAACACAAGAACTCAGAATCTTTAATAATAAAGTTTCTATCAGCCTACACTTTAACCTCACCATGTAAATGGCATGCAAGGGCAGGGGGTGGCTTTAGAAAAGTGAACCTAAATTGCACAGCCCTGCTGCTGCTGCTGCAGAAACAAACCCACAGGGGACTGAAAAGCCATCCCAGGGCAGCAGCAGCCGGAGCTATTGGCTAATTGCTGAGGACAACCAAGGACCTGCAATTTGTTTGCTGTCTTGCCCAGGTTGGTGAGTGGGAAGGTAGAGAGCACACTCGTACACTGTGTGCTTTGCAAACAGCATAGGGCGAAAAGTTCAGCCCAGTGGCTTGAGTTGAGAGAAAGCTGCACATACAAGGATTAATAACAGCAGCTTTCTTAGCTGGAGGCACCAGCCAGACCCTGGAGATATGCTTGCCTAAGCAGGTAACTATGACCTATTTAATGGGGTTAATCCAAAACCAACTAACCAGGGCTCCTGATCATAGAATCACAGAATCATTTCACTTGGAAAATACCTTTAAGATCATCAAGTCCAAGCTCTCCCCTCACCCTGCCAAGCTGATCACTAAGCCCACGTCCCTCAGCACCTCAGCTCCATGGCTTTGCAGTGTCTCCAGGGATGGGGACCCCACCACCTCCCTGGGAAGCCTGGGACAGTGTCTGACAACCCTCTCAGGGAAAAAGTTAAAGTAAAAACCAACAACATGCTGGGTATGGCAGCAGCTTTCTGCTACTCCCCCAAGCAAGGCCAAAGTGCCTTCAGGTACACTTCCCCCTCATGTCCAGTGATCTCAGCGGGTGCCGGGAGTGCAGCGTGGCCTGTAGATGCACGTGGCTCCTTCCACTTGTGCAACAGCCCTGACAGTGATAGGAAGGAGACTTCTTTCAGTTTGAGGTCCCAGTTCTGAGACTCTGGGAGGTTTGAAGAGAGTGTGTTTCCAAGGCTGCTTGCTCCCTCCAGCCTTACAACCGCTTGGCCCCAGGGAACCGAGGACTTGTCCCCTCCATGGGTGCAGGGGCCTGGATCCACTTCCAGATGCTTCCTCTGGGAGAGGGGAAAGGTGTGAAGGGGTCATGGGAAAGGATGAAGACTTCCTCATATATCCCAAGCATCAAACCCACGTTCAAAGCAGGCTCTCTGTGGATGCTCTGCACAGCTGGGCTCTCACACAGGTTTATCTGCAGAGCTGTCACAGTCCAATCTTCTGCTTTGCAGCCAGATTTTTATAGTCTGTGCTGATTTCCCAAGGGTCTTCATTTGGGCTCATCATCCCCACAGGGATCAATAGGACTGCAGCTGCTGTCCTAGCATCTGCAGCCAGCTTTGCTGAGCAGCAGTGTGGTCTGCTGGATAAAGCAGGGGCTGGGAGCCAGGAGCAGTGAAAGCCAGCCCAGCTCCTGCCAGGAGCCTCCACCAAGGACTCGACTGAGCTGATCTGTGTCTCTGGAGACACCCAAGGCACGTCCCAGCCGGGCACTAACACCAGTGACCTCATGCCTGCCCAGTGCTCGGGGATCAGGCAGTATGGGAGATGGTGCCCAGGAGGAGCCCCATGGCCCATACAGAGGAGGCCAAACAGCGTCCATCCCCTCTGCATCCCACCCCTCCCCTCAGCAGATGGCTCTGACTCCTGAAGCTGAAAGCTTCCATGGCTGGGATGAAGTGAGAGGAACATAAAATGGCCAGGGTAGTCCTGCATCGTGGCGGTGGGGCAGTGGCTGGAGGTATCTTCCCTGCCTCAGCTCTGTGCTTTGGGTAAGGTCGACCCCTTCACACCTTCACACCAACCCTTACCATTCTGATTCTACGAGAAGCCTTTGTGCAGAAGAGTCTGGTGCTGGCTGCAGAGCCAAGCACTGCTCACAGATCAGCCTTTCCACTCTCCCCAAGTGCTCCTAGCCCTCAATGACCTCTTCTTTCTAAAAACCCTGTGAATTACAGGTCCAGCAGCAGGCTATAACAGACAGACCAGAGGCCAGCAGCCATCTCTGATGATGTGGAAAACACACTCAGAACTGTGATCCTTCACAGGATCAGCGATGTTACCGTTTGTGGGGATCCTGTAACTAAGGCACACTTTGTGTTTTGACATCACCTCTCAAATATCTGTATTAATGCCAGCTATATCCTTCACCCTCTGCTCTGTGGTTGCTGTGCTTGGGTGTGCAGTGCAGCATTGCCTAGAACAGGGATTCGAGCCTAATTAGCAGCAGCAAAAGCTCTGCTAATAGAACCATGCCACCCCAGCCCCTCTGATCTAGAGGAGCTAGACCTGCTGGGAAACGTGCTTGGTCACTGCACAGAGCCATGTGCTCAACAGCCTGTGGCTGCTGCTGGAGCCAGGCCTGACCCACCAGCTCCTTCAGCTGTAATAAAGCTCATAGGAAAAATTAAGGCTGTAGTTTGCCAGGTGTCTTTACTCAGTGATGGATGCTGCATCTAGCTATTAACCTCTTGCAAAAGCTTAGTGTTATCTTGTATGGAAGTAATATTAGGTTAAACAGCTGTTGACAACTTATCTCCCATTATCAGCAACTTCATTCAAGGCCAATATTTACTCTCATCCAAGAAGCATCACTGCATTCCCAACAGCTTGCTTTATGGAGTCAAATGAGAGCAGCTCTTAATAGCTCTGAGGTACTCAGGAGCCCCATACACCCCAGCACCTCCTGATCTTGAACACATGGCACAAGAAAACTCCGGGGAGTGGAGGGATGTAACAAACCCTGGACAAGGCACACAATCTGGGGAGGAAACCTAACTTGGGGAGCATTCCCTGAAGACACAAAGGGGCTGACTCAAACTCCCCACCCGCTGCCTCCTGCACTGACGCACTGCTGCTCCTCTCCACTCTTTCCCCCTCAGAAGCCAGCTCAGCTCTGGGTTGGAGGGTCTCAACAGGTGCCCACTGTGTGTGTGACCCTTTTCATCCTCATTTTCTTCCTCTAATGACAACCCTTCAACTGAGGGCTCAGAAAAGATATCCCCTGCCACTCTGCTGCATCAGTCAGACCTAGCAGAGGTAGATTCCTCTAAGCTCAAAAAAAATCATCTTTACAGTGTTGCTGGGGACACTGTCAGGAGTGTGGCAGTGGTTTGCTCCATGGTGTTCTTCCAGGGAGTCCATCCTCTTCTTTATTACTTTTGCTGATGCTGAAACAGCATTGCCAAGCCTTAGGCAGAGAGTGAGACCATGCTGTACTGGACACAGGAGAAGCAGTGATTAGAGAAAAGAATTTGCATCAAAAAAAAAAGAAAAGAAATCCCTGCAGACTAACTTCTCCCACCACTATTTAGTAGGTAAAATCTTGTAAGCAGGACCTTGGATTCAGATCCCAGGCACTTCCTATCTGCACAGGCAGGAACTGGGTCGAGAGGAACCTCATGAGATTCAACAAGGGCAAGTGCAAAGTCCTGCACCTGGGGAAGAACAACCCCCTGCACCAGCACAGGCTGGTGATTGACCTGCTGGAGAGCAGCTCTGCAGAGAGAGACCTGGGAGTGCTGGTGGGCAGCAACTAAACAAGAGCCAGCAGTGTGCCCTTGTGGGCAAGAAGGCCAATGGCATCCTGGGGGACATCAAGAAGAATGTGGGCACTGGGTGGTTCTGCTCCCCTACTACTCTGCCCTGGTGAGGCCACAGCTGGAGTTCTGTGTCCAGTTCTGGGCTCCCCAGTTCAAGAGAGACAGGGAACTGTTGGAGAGAGGCCAGTACAGGGCCACCAAGATGATGAGGAGGCTGGAGCATCTTCCTTATAAGGAAAGGCTGTGGGAATTGGGGCTGTTCAGCCTCGAAAAGAGTAGGATGAGTGGGGACCTTATCAAAGCTTATAAATACCCAAAGGGTGAGTGTTGAGAGGATGGGGAGAGACTTCTTTCTGAAATGCCCAGTGTCTGTGGAGTGTCTGCTGATGGCCTGTCCCCCACACTACTGCTGCCCTCACTGCAATGAGAGATGACGCCTCAGTGCTGGTTGGGCTGTTTTGCTGCACCATTGCAGTTGGTGGAGTCAGTTGGACTGAACCCATAATCTGTAAGCAAGTGGCAGCCCTAGGAACGGCCAAGGGCTGGTGAGAGACCATAGTTAATGCCTAGTCTAAGCTGCAAGTGGCAGGTACATTGTAAGTGTGTCCCCTGACTCAATAACCAACTGTGGTGAGTTTATAGCCTTCGATGTTGTTACATTAATCATAAGGAATCTCCCAGTTCCTTGGAAATACAGCAGCAAGCTCTCCAAGGCTTCTTTCAGTAGTTTTATTCCTAGGTAATAGCCCTCTCCCTCATTTATAGCTATGTCTAGACACAAAGTGAGGAAGGTGCTATAAACATTTGATGTAAAAACCCTGTCTACCTCCTAATTCCCACATTTCACATCCTGACCGTGCACTGAGTGCATGGGCATAAAGCCTGTGCTCTCACATCTTCCCGTGCCACCAGCTCTGCACGACTGCAGCTTGCTGTCCCCAGCACTGGACTGGAGAGGGGCTTCAGGGGCAGCCCAGAGGGTACCTGGGGGCAGGAAGCTGTTTGCTGAAGTCCTACAGCCTGCCTTAAGAAAACAGCCAAGTAGGAAGGAAAGAGGTGAGGTGTGCTGCAGATCTGCAGGAGGATGCAGGAGGAGCAGCTCTCCTGATAGCATTGCCCAGCACTGTCCTTCCAGGCATCCTCTCACCACACAAGGAGGTGTGAAGAGGAAGAAATCAAAGAGAGGAAAGAGAAGAGCTATTGTAATGGGCTCAGCACAAGGAAGGAGAATTAAATCACAACTCTATGGTAGATGGTGGTGCTGCCCTGGACCAAGCACACAAGGGAAGGGGCTCGGGAAGGGGCTGATGAGCACCAACATGCCTCAGCTCGGGACCACACGTCCTCAACTGTCACCCATGTGTGGCATCTAAACCTTTGGCCTGGGGTCTTGCAGAACAGCTTGTCTGTGCCAGCTCACCCCAGGGGTGCCAAACCCAGCAAGCAGAGAGGCAGCCAGGGCCCCATGGCAGCGGTGGGCTCCCTCTGGTGACTCTGCTGCCAGTAAAGGGGCTGCTTTCATCTCATGGTGCTGCCTGTTGTCAATTGTTTTCCAGCTCTTGTGTGTATTCACCCACTGCACAACACTTTGGAGCCTTCAAGATGAAAGGTACTTTCACCAGCACTTCAGTGGCTTGTTTCCCATTATAGGTCTGGTTTTGACACTCCCCCACCCTCTTGTCTAACTTTCTCTACAAAGCTCTTCTCACCTTTTCATCTTTTTTTCTGTGGTTCCTAGCCAGGAAAAATACAAAACCTCAAACCATAACAACAAACCTAAAAAAATCAAACCAAAAAAACCCATCCCATATTTATTTCCTTTTTGGAGAGCTTGAGATTAATCAGAGGCAGTGGTCTGAGGACAGAAGACTTCCACAAAGGTGATTCTTTAACAAAGAAGCCTGCCTGCCTGCCTTTCTGTAGACTCCTCTCCTCCAAATGGCTTGGTGCTTAAGGAAAAAAAAGGCCTTTGTTTTGTTGCTTTTAAGGAGCCTAGTGGATGTTTTAATTAAGTTGGATAGGAATTTTCAGAGTTACTTGATGTGAAAATGTGGGCCTATAAGAGCTGCCTTTGATGCTTGAGTTATGTTTTAAACACTTGATGAGTCCTGCAGAGCCGTTAATCCTTTTAGCATAGCTAATAGCTATTGCTAAGAGTGCTCATGAAATCCTGTTTTGTTTGTGTCTCCGCTGAGCTGGAAGCTTCCCCTCCAATGGCAACAGACCCCCAGGGCTGTCTGCAGCCCCCAGCCCCAGCAGCCCACCACACCACTGCTGGAGAGAGGCCAGTGCAGGGCTACCAAGTTGATCAGGGGACCGGGACATCTTTCTTGTGAGGAAAGGCTGCAGGAACTGGGGCTGTTAAGTCTGGAGAAGAGGAGACTTCTAGATAAGAGGAGACTTGGGGGCATCTCATTAATATTTACAGATATCCAAATAGTGGATGTCAGGAGGTTGGGGAGAGACTTTTCTGTAGTGTCCAATGACAGGACAAGAGGTCACGGGCACAAGCTGAAATGCAGGAAGCTCCACTTAAATATGAGGGAAAACCTGTTCAGCGTTGGGGTGAGGGAGCCCTGGCCCAGGCTGCTCAGGGAGGGTGTGGAGGCTCCTTCCCGGGAGGTTTCCAAATCCTCCTGGACATGTTCCTGTGCCCCCTGATTGAGGAGAACCTGCTTTAGCAGGGAGGTGGGCTGGATGAGCTCTAGAGGTCCCTTCCAACCCCCACTGTTCTATGATTTGCTTGAGGGACAAGTAGGGAGGAACTGACTTTGGGGAAACGCAAATGCTTTCTCCACAAAGGATGCTGCAGCGAGAGATGAAAGCCAACTCCATTTGCATTAGTTCTATAATTCTGGATGTTTTCCCTCTCCCATTTAGACTGGAGTTCACAGACTCACACACACATGTTTTTGCCACAGAGCTATTCCATTGCCAGCTACTCCTCCCAAGAGTTTTGAAGAAATCCCGATTTACACACAAAGCTACTTGTCAGAGCACCAGCAGCAACTCAGGAAGGCAGAGGGAGAGCCCAGGTAGCTGTGATTCAGCAGCCATCTATCAATTTGTTAGAGCAGTAAAGCAGGGACAGGGGAACACTCTCTGCATCTACGTGCTGAATAACTGAAGGAGTGGGGCTGTCTCCTAGGTTGGTGTGTGTTCATGGTGGGGGGGGACATCCCACTGCAACCACCACTGCCTTTGCAAGGCAAGGCAGCAGAGGAGCCAGGGCCCAGATCCTCTGCAGCACTCAGTAGGTGCCTGGAGCCCGATGGGGACAGGGAGGATCAGCTCCAGACTCCAGTTCTGGGCACACCGCTGTGCCAAGCCACGCTTGCTTCCTCAGCTCGCTGCTCTGAAACCCTCCTCCAGCCTCTGCACAGCCCTCTCTATTTATTGCTCTGATTATTTTTAAAGGGAGCAGAGGGATACCTCTCTGGCAGCAACCCTGGCTCCTGCAGGTCCAGGGGAGTTTAAGAACAGTTATGCTCAGGCAGGCTTTGAAGCCATGGAGGGAAATGGGACGGGGCTGCAGATCCTGGTACTGCTAGTGTCTTAACCAGAGGCAGTTCTCTGTAAAACCGGCTTAAACAGGCAGCCAAACATCTGTTTTCATCCTGACAGCAAAAGCTTTGCATTGGGAAACAGAGAAAAACCCCATTTTATATTCATCCTGGTCTTCTGTTGGTTGCAGCAAAACCTGTAGAGAGCCCTAAAACTGCAGGATCTGTGCTTATTTCATCTTATGTCGGTGCTGCTCAGGATAAAGGGGTTTCTAGGGGAGGGTTTTGCAAGCAGTGATTAGACTCTTGCACTCACACCCGTTCTTGCAGATGAATCCAGGGCACCCTCTGCACCCAGCAGGCACCCAGGGAAAGAGGCAAGTGCCACCTGTGATGTGCAGCCATGGGGCTGACATCCCGCAGCCTGAATAGAGCCTGGCACAACATCGGACAAAGAGCTACCCAGGACTTGTGGGCAAGCTTGGGAGATGTGGAGGGGGGGGTGGTACCAGGACTGGGCATTACAGTGGGGCCAGCAAAGGCAGCTCACAGCTAAAGAAGCATCCAGATTGCTGGCATAAACCACCACGGGACACCTAAACCCTTGTGCCATCTGTCCTGCTGCCCGAAGTATGGCAGTGGCATGCCCAGAGCGAGGACTTCACATCTGACCCCTTCACACCCGAGTCCCGTTCAGGAGCATCGGCTGAGGCTCGGCAGGCAACGCACCGGGCTGAGCACAGCTCCTGCACAACACAGATCGATACCCCCCGCCCCCGGGAAGCCGCGGCTCAGCTGCGCAGCCTGTCAGCCCGACGGATGGTGACAGTCTGACACCGTGAAGGAAAAACGGGGAAAAGACTGCAAACGGGGATCTTCCAGGCGCAGGAAAGCCCTCCCCACCCCCATCCTCCTCCCCGAGTAAAATCCACACCCGACAGCAGCAGGAAGGCAGGACCTCCAGCAGCACTCCCGTCCTCCCACACACAGCAGGTCTGCGGGTGGGCAGCCCCTCTGCTAGCGGGGTAAGGGAGGGGAAGGTCCCGCTCAGAACACGGCGCAGCATTCGCAGGGGAGCGCCGACCCCCTGCCCCGGGGCTGTGCCACCCCTTCCACTGCAAAGGGAAAGGGTTTCCAACACGGAGAGCGGGAGCATCCTCGGGCGGGAGCATCCCAGCGCCCAGCCTGGCTCGAGGAGGGCCGGAGGGGGTTCGCGTTCCCTGGGGAGGGCAGAGATCACGCACGGCTCTTGCATCCTCCAGCCGAGGCCTAGCCGGAGAGCATCCCCGACCTGGCTGGGGCAGGCACCCGCCGAGCCGAGGCGGCCAGCACCCCGGGGCAGGAGGCTGCGGGCACTGCCCTTCGGGGACACCCCCGTCCCGCGGGTCCCGCCTCGGGGCTCCCGTGCTGAGGGCAGGTTCCCCGCAGCCAAGTTTGCTCCGAAAGCAACAGAAGCTTCTCTCCCGCATCAGCCCAAGCAGCCGCCTCTGCTCTCCTCGGCGCGACCCGTCCGCCGCTCCTGGCCGCAGCGCCCCCGGCTGCCCCCCACCGCCCGAGCGGGACCCCGGCCCGTGCCGCTCTCCCGCCGGGGGCTCGGCTGCGGGGCACGGCGGGGAGAGGCCGGTGAGGGAGCCGCAGCCCGGGGCAGCCCCATCCCTGCAGCATCCGATAGCGGAGCGGCGCGGGGGGGGGACGGTGTGGGGGAGGAATACAGCGCCCGGTGGGACCGCAACGGGGGGAAACTTGCGCCGCGCCCGGAGCCCCGCGAGGTGCCGACGAACGGGGAGGGGGAGGTGTGCTTGGAGCCGCGCCGCGGGGGTCGGCGGGGACCCCCGGTGCCGCCGCCGGTGCCTTACCTGCGGGCGCCGCTCCGGAGGCTGCGGTCCGCGCCGTGAATCCGTGTGCCGGCTGCGGCGCCGGGCGGGCGGGCGGGCGAGCGGGAGCCCCCCCAGCCCGGCCCCCCGCCCCGGGGCCGCGGAGCCCCGGCCGCCCGCCGCTCAGCCCCGCGGCGCCCGCCGCCCCCGCCGCGCTGCCCGCCGCCCCGCCTCGCCGCCCGCCGCCCCGCCTCGCCGCATCGCCGCCGCTGCCGTCGGGGGCTGCGGGCCGCCCCGCCGCCGCTCGCCGCTCGCCGCCGGCCCCGCGGCCCCGCGCCGCCGTCCGCGGGAGGCGCGCAGGGGGCGGGCGGGGGGCGGCGCGCCGGGGACGGGGGGCCGTGCCCACCGCTCCCACCGCCGGAGGGACGGGGTAGATGGGACACGCTTCCCTTCTCTCCGCAAGCCCGCCGCTCTGCTCGCAGCCCCGGGGCCGAGAGCCGGGGATTCCGCCACCGCCATCCTGCGGCGGGGCAGCCCCGTCCTCGTTCCTGGCACCCGCGAGCAAGCCGTCCTCCGGGATGCCATCGCCGGGACCTGAGAGCGACAGCGGAGCCCGGGGCTCCTGTCCCCGCGCCCCCCGTCCCTGAGGGCTGCGGTCAGTCCCAGAGCCGCCGGCCCCAGCCCAGGACTCCCTGTCAGCCTCCCGAGGAGCTGTGATCAGTCCCAGAGCCCAGTACGATGTCCTTAAGCTCTTCTCCAGGCTCTGCTCCGGGGATGGCTCAGCTGCTCTGCTGGAAAATGGGGAGCAGGCTGCCCAGTCTTTTCCCTCATCTCGTAGCCTGTCCCCTCATAGCAGAGGTATCACACCAGCCCTGTCCCAGCAACAACTTCCCAGTCCTCCTCCTCCTGCCCCTGCTATACCCATCCTACCTCTCCCAGCCCTGCCTTGCCAGGGGTACGATGCTTCACTGGGGGCATTGCTGTGGTAGCTCTGACCCCAAAGGCACTGAAGGCACCCACCTATGGGTGGGCTTATGCATGTGGGTGGCTGGGATGGGAATTGATGCCTCTATAAATCTTTTAACTCCACAGACCTTGGGTTTTGACAGCAGCAGCTGAAGCATAGTGAGTCCTGTCCTAGGCATCCAGCCTCTGCTGAAGGGTTTCCTGGGGCACAGAACCCATGAGTCTCTCAGGCAGCAGTTACCCCTGACATGAGTGAGCAGCTCAGCTCCTCGGGGTGGTTACAGTTCCTCTGCCCCGGGATCCTGACTACAGGAAAATTATTGAACCCAGAGCCAACAGTTTCTCGAGGTGAGGGCTGGAGGCTGCTCTGCACCAGGTCACCACGCTGGGCTGGGCAGAGATCCCCAGAGGAGGCTGTGAGCATCAGCAGTGGGGGGCCATTCCCAGCCTCTTGCCTGCAGCCAAAGCCGCTCCCCAGGAGCAGAGCCTCTGCAGTTATGGCTGGGACCGTGTGAGCAAGAGGCCTGCTCAGGCAACTGAGTGAAAGCAGATTAAGGCAGCAAGTGTGTTTATATGAACATGAGCTTAATCCGCTAACCAGATCAATCAAAGCTGCAAGTGATGCTGCTCCCCTGGAGTGCCTTGCCATTCCTGTGCCTTTCCCTCCAGGAAAAGCAGCTTTGCCTGCTGCATTCAGCAGCTGCCCTCCTACATCTGGACCCACTTTATCTATGTGAGCCAGCCACAACCCTCATCTCCAACTGTATTAGATTGCTATGAGGGACCTGTGGCCAGCCCAGGTATGGCAGGAAGGCCTCGCTCCTGAGCACTAGTACAGTTGGGATGAGAAGTCTTGCAAAGCAGGGCAATTTAGAGATCTCTCTGTGCAGTCCCGGTCACTTATCACACTTATGCTGAATTATGCTTCACTTGCACAACCTCTAAGGTTGCTACTCCAGTGAGGCAAAGTCAGCTCTTATGCTAATTTGGCTATTTGTTAGTCTAATAACTCTTAACTTGCATTTACTGTGCAGCTTAATATTGTCAACACTCCTTAATTTCGGCGGGAGAGTGCTTTTACAGTGAGTTATAACAGCAGAGGTTAATTTGCAGAAATGCAGCTTTCCAAAAGGCCCATATCCACGGCATTTGTAGCTGCAGAGATTTGTACATCATCTCACCCGGCCTCCTGCACACCACAAGCTGTTTACCCAGTTGCTTCTGCACCAATTCTTGTCTTTCACCTGGCCATGTCTACCAGTTTCTTCATCATGGAGCACATCTGAGCCCCGCTGAACATCCTGGGACCAATGTCTCTCCATGCCCCACACTGCCATACCTCCCAGGAATGCTGGGTGACAGGAGGCATTCCAGAGCAGGCAGCACACGAGACACGAGCTCGAGGAGTTGAGCTGTGAATGAAAGCTCTGGGTCATTTGAGCCAGTTGAGGACAAGATTTAAGGATTTTAAAGGGTCTCTGTTTGGAAATACACATTAGCTGGTTGTCTGTGTCATAAATCTCCCCATTTATCCTGCTGGAGCTGGATGAATAATTGAAGAGAGGTTTGTGGCTAATTGATTTGCTGATCAGTGGAAAGAAATCATGAATAATTTATCTGACGAATATTACTCAACC
Organism: Colius striatus; assembly: GCF_028858725.1. Taxonomy (NCBI): domain Eukaryota; kingdom Metazoa; phylum Chordata; class Aves; order Coliiformes; family Coliidae; genus Colius; species Colius striatus. The sequence continues at coordinate 9,253,574 of NC_084768.1, read as the reverse complement.
ATCCATAAAGCTGGTCAGTTACTGAAAATAATTAGCTGCAAACACTCCATTTTTCAGATGATGGCTTTGTCCCTTTGAGAACGCACCTCACACCTCTCGCCCTCCAGCGTGGGTCCCCACAGATTTCTCCTGGGCTCGGTGCAGAGGCTGCCTTCAAAACAGCCTGAGCACTTCACCACGGCCCTCCTGTTTCATCCACTACTTCAGTGTGCCACTGGCAGGACCTCCTTTCTGCTTCCTCCTCACATTACAAAGCTTCCTCTTCATCCCTGTCTCCTTGCAACTCCTCTGGATTGCATTGAACTTTCAAAGCAGCTGAATCAGCTGATTCCTGATTCAGCTAACATCCTCCGTTTGGGATCGAGGTGCTCAGCAGCTGTGCCAGTGGAAGGGGCAAACACAGGTGCCTCTGTATGTGGTATCATCTGCTCCTGGCTCTTTCCAAGTGACACCTTTGCTACGTGGGTTGTGTCCCACAGAGGTACCTGTGCAGCCAACCTTCAGGGCAGAGATGCTGCCTCTCGCCCTTCACCAGCAAAGGGTGGGGAGCAGAGCGCTGGGGCAAGGAACACCCTACACCAGCTTCCAGCTGTGCCAGGGCAGAACCAGCCTCTAATTCCATTTTTAAGCTTAAACCTTTAATCAGGCCACATAAGCCTGTCATTTTTTCTTGCATCTGCATGAGTCCTCCCTTTGCAGGCATCCCTTGCAGCTCCTGGCACAATAAGCAGGCAAGACCTGCACAGCCACCTTCTCTGGGTTAAACAAACAAACAAAAAGAAGATAAAAAAGAGACTAGGTGCTTTCTCTAAAACTGATGGTTATTTGCCAGTTCCTGCATGTTAAGATTTCTGAGAAAGCAAACAATCTCCAGAGGCTGGTTGATGTTATTTGCCTTCTAGCAGAAATCCTCCCTGATTCTCCTGTGGTTCCCAGTTCCAGAGGGGGCAGCTCCCCTCCCTTCTCCTTTTCTACCGCCAAGCAACACTCAGACACCCTCCCCATTGAATTACCATCATCTTTTCCCCTGCAGCATCCTCTGGGAGTGACTGCCTGGGCTCAACAGCAGTCACAACCTTGTTCTCCCCATGGCTGGGGATGCCAAGTGGCAGGATCCAGGAGCTGCCTGGCATATGTGTGCTCCTGGGACAGGTTGCTCTTGATGAAACCCTTCTCCTATTCCAGTTGAACCTGGGGGCAATTTGGAATCCCCTGTAGAAATTCTACTATGTTTAAATTGCATAGATACAGGTCACTTGCCTGAGAGCTCCCTCCCTGTGGGAACTCTACGGGTTTGTGCTGCACCCCTAAACCTTGAGCAGGTTGGAGAAGCACTCAGGATGCCCAGCCTTAAGCAGGGCTGGTGAACACCCCTGAACTTGAGATTGCACTGCTGCTGCAGCCTGGGGCCTCCTGCTCAGCAGGAACTTCACAGCCTGAGACTTTCAGGGGGAGAGGGGCTAATTTCATTATGCAATGTTTGTAGCCAGAGTCTGGAGTTTCTTTATGTCTTTCCTTTCCTTGCGGGCTCTCAGCAAAGCCACCTCCCCTCTGCTCCATGCACTGCTCACCTGCACCTGTGAGAAAATGGGCTTGATACCCAGCAGGGAGGTGGGGGACAGAGGCTGCACATGTAAGGGCTTGCAGTCCAAGTCCCTACTTTGGGTGCTTACCTCCAGCAGCGCTGATGCCAGGCTGGGAATTTGTCCTTATAGCCCAGAGAGAGAGGATGTGCAGTCATCTGGGTCTACAGCTCCCTGGTGCCTTGGGGCATCCCCTGTGCTGCAGCAGCTCTGTCGCTGATGTGCAGCCCATGAGGGTCAGGTCTCAGGGCAGCAGCTCTTCCCATCCACTCATAACTGGTGCTGGGGACTAGCCAACACTCCTATTCCTTCCTTCTCTCCTCCTGCCCCTCTGCAGGGCTAACCCTGGCTGCTGAAGTGCCAGGGCTGCTCTGCCACCCAAATTTCCAGGGCTTTAAGGTATCCCTCCCTTCCCCTTGCAGCAGATGCTGCTTGTAAATCAGCACTGCAGATGACCCATGGTGCTCTACACCAGCTGGGACTTTTGGCCCTGGAACACTTTGTTGTGGCCTCTGATAAATATTGTGAGTCAGTAACAGAGGTTCCAGCCCTCCCCAGGCACCCAGAGAGGCTCCTGCAGCCCGTGCCCTCGCAGGGGCTGGGTGAGCTGGGATGGTCCCCAGACCAATGGAGAGGAGATGTCACAGATGTATGCTTTCCCTTTGCTGGAGGGAAAGAGGTGTGAGAAAGATGTCCTACTTTACCTTGATGCCTTTATCTTTGCAACCAGCTTCGGAGAGAGCCTGCCTGGAAGCTACCCAGGCAATGGGCAGGTGATCAATGGCAGTGATGCGCTGGCATTTTTCACCTTCAGATTTGCTGTTGAGCTTGTTAAGTGGAGGATGGGCTTAATGGTCCAGGCTTAGCAGAAAGAAAGGGGAAAGTTTGCTCAAGACAACCTAATTGATCTTAATGAGACAGGAAGGGCTTTGTGCTGCAAACACCAGTGTTTGTTTTGTGGGTTTAATGCGATTTCTGGCTGGGTTCGATTACTCTGGGGAAGCCCTCTGGCCTAATAAACAGAGCCACAGGGAATCAGCACTGGTAATTTGAGATGCTGCTCTCAGCCCCAAACAGCACAGCCTTCCAGGGTGGAAACAAAACCAGGGAGAAAGGTAATTACCAATGGATTCAATTAGCTCCTAATTACCAGGCATTTTGGGATGCTCTGGTGGGTGGGCAGCAGCCAGGGATTGGGTGCCCAGGGAGGGGGCACAGTGGGACGTGTGACAGTTGGGGTGACAGTGAGCACCTTCAGGCACTGATGAAGGGCAAGGAGCTAGGAAATTGTCTGTGGAAAGCTTTGGGTTCTTTTTTTTGCCCACCCCCCCCCCCCCCCTCCAAGTTGAGAAGGATGAAAGGGGTGGTTTTCAGGAGGAAACTTCTTTTTCAAACTGTGGGCATTTGGATTGTGACTTTCCTAGAAAATGGTGTAACACCTGCTTTCCTCTGCACTGAAAAATGGGACCACAGTGGGGTTTTGTGCTTGGTTTTTATCGGTATCTCCTTAAATGGAAGGGGAAAAAATGACTCTGAATCTCACAGCTGCTGCTGAAAAAGTGGCTCTCTGGAGAGCAATGTTTCCACAGAGAGGTTTCTTCATGCCTGTCAGGGGCTGCCTGTCTCCCTGGGCTCTGCATCCCTGACTGAACTTGCAAGGAGAAGCCTGAGCTCATGCAGGTGACACACCTTGCTCCCACAGCTGTGGGCTCAGCTGTGGCCAAGAATTGCCCCTGAGACACCAAGATCTGGCACACCTTGGGAAAATGGGGTTTGGGGACGGTGACCAGCTCCTGCTGCCGCTCCTGGTACCTGCAGCCCCCTGGGCACCCCTGGCATGGTGTCTGTGGTTGCTGTTGGTGCCAGGGGAAGGCAGGCAGTGTTCTCAGAGGGACACTGGCTGTTTGAGTGCAGTGATGCCTTCTTATGGCGCTGGTGAAAACACAGCAGCTTCTTCAGCTTCTGAGCACTTTCCTTCTAGACAAGCAAAACGTGGACACAAATCACCGTGAGCTCTCCTCACTTCCATCAGTGGGAGGGAAAAGAAAAATGCTCCTTTGTCTTTCTTTTTTTGTTCTTGTTTTCTTCTTTTTTACCTCTTTACAAATGAAACTCACTATAAAGAGTCTCCCTCCATAAAATTCCCCCCTCCTCCTCCAAATCCATCCCCGTGGATGTGGCATGTGGCCAGCCCACAGCCCTGCACAGCCATAGAGACAGGGCAAAGCCACCTCCCCATCGTCCCCAGCCCGTCCTCGCTGCTCAGCCACCTGCCAGAGACACAGCAGCACCCCAGGGACAGGCAGAGTCACGGTGGCAGGGGCTGAGTCACGGGGAAGCCATTCCTCTGCATCCTAGGGAAGAGTGGAGAGGCAGATAGAGATTATTTATAGCTGTGAGAGCAATTATAGGGAGCTGGTGTAGAGGAGCTGGCAGGCTGCCGGCTGCACGGGAACGCTCACCCCTGCAAAGGGGTGGGATGGGGGGCTCGGAGCTCACAGGGGCTGGGGGGGCAAGGCTGGTCCTGCCAGGGCTGGCTGTTCTCCGTAGGAAAACCAGGAACAGCTCCTGCCTGCTCTGCCTTTTCCATATCAGTGTGGCTCGGGGTTCTCCATGGCCTGAAAATTCCCCTTTGCCATTTTCCTGCCCCCTCAGACCAGGGATTTGTTCTACTCATTGCTTTTACTCTCTGATCAATCAGCTGCAGTTTACATTACTTGCTGTATCTTTTCCCACTCTGACTGTCTGGAGATTTTGCTTTTTATTGCTAGGTACTCTCCCTGCTCCTCTGCTGGAGGAAATGCTTCCCAGTTCATCTGTAATCGCTGTTAAGGATGTTAAACGTTATACACTAGAGATAAGTATTTTTAAATCCATGGCTCTAGCCAGGTTTCTGATGGCTGCTTTGGCTTGTAGCTCTTGCCAAAGGCTGGTGATACCCTAAAATACTCTCTCATACCCAAACTTGTCAGGGCAATTTATGGTTGGAGACTCAACGACTGGATAGGAAGGGTGTTGGTTGGACTAGATGATCTCTAGAGGTCCTTTCCAATCCCTGCCATTCTGTGGTTCCGTGGGAGTGCACACCTAGCTGAGACAACAGCTCCCTGCAGAAGCCCAGCTGGTTGCAAAGTTGGGTTGTATCTAATTTCAAATGCCTGGAAGGTTCCTGATTGATTTCTGGGAGGATTTCATACTGGGAACTAATAGTGGTACAGTTGAGGCACATCTAAGGCTCTTTGCAAGCGGTGTACAGGCACTTGCTGCTTTCCAGGAGAAGCTGATCTCTTTGCTCAGTGAGAAGGAATGGTCCCCAGGCTGGAGGCCAAGGAAAGGGAGGTTTGCACAGTCAGTGATGACTCCAGCACCATGCACATCACAGGCAGGGCAGTGGGCAGGCTGGCACAGCCCCAGGAGGATGAACCCCCAGAAACGGCTTTGGAGGCAACCCCTGGCCTTTCAGTGGGCTTCAGAAAGAGATGAATGATTCAGGCCCAGAGCCACAGAGGAGCAATTTGGACAACAAGAACTTGTGTCAGCTTCTGTCTGATGTGTCAGCTGAGGTTTGTGGGTCCGAAGAAGCTGTCTGAAGCTGTGGGGTGAGTCGGGGAGCCGAGGCGCAGGGCTGCTCCTCGCCCCGTGGCCCAGACAGCTGAAGACACGGGAGGCTCTGCACGTCACCCCTCCTTTCCCTTGGGGTTTGGGGCGTTTTAGCCATTGGAAAACTTAAAGCAAAAGAGGCTGGGAAATCTTGCCAAAGCCTCTGTTAAAAGGCTGCGAGCTCAAGCTTCAGAAATGAGGCAAGGCTGGTTTTATGGCAGTCGGTTTGACCTTCCTTCTGCCCCCATTCACGTTACGATGCAGTGTTCAGTTAAATGATCACCGACTGCTTTCTCCTGAGGCTCTTCCCTCATTCCAGCGCCCACGGAGCAAAATTTGGGCAGGAACCGCAAATCTGGCCTTTCCAAACCTTCCAGTACTGAACTGGCCACCTGAGCAATGCTTTCTTTAATGCAGCTTTTTTGGACTGTAGTCTCTTAAATAATCTGGTGCTATGAGTTCCATTCCCACAGAGTTCATCGGGTAATTAGCTCTTGCTTTGAAGTGAGCAGCATCTGAGCATCGTTACCTTGCCTCCCCTAATGTCAGGCTTTGCATGTCGCTGTGGTATGGTTTTTCTATTAAAGCAGACTGGTTGGTAAATGCCCCGAGAGGCTTCTCTTGATTCACATGCTGCCAAGCAAGCTTCTGTATTAAAAAAGCCATTTAAAGTTCCCCAGCACAATGTGTGAATTAGGATTAATACAATTTCACTTTTTCTCTCTCTAACGTGCCAAGGGTAGGCAGGGCCAGGATGCTGCTCTCTGTTCCCATACCCTGCTCCAGGCTAATGCAGGCTAATTTTCCTGGGGAGCTGTCTAGCAATGCTCTCACAAATAGGTTACTGGAGCTTTTTGTGGGGAAAATGGGTTTATTTTCTGTGGAGAGGATGGTGAATTTGCATCTCAATGAATAGTTTTTCCTTGAAGGAATTTGCCATTGTCGGAGTAATAAATTCTCCTTGTGAGTAAACTGCTCCAATCATCTTATCTGTGGGATGTGCATCCCTAACCCTTATCACACAGGTGCTGGCAGGGAAACCCCAGCCTGGCTGTTCAAAGGCAAAGAGTGAAGACAAGCCATGCTTGTTCCCTGGGCTGGCTGCCTTGCACAAGTAGCTGAGCTGAAGAGGATGGGCACCATGGGCGCCGCTGCGCAGCATCTACCTGAGGCTGCCACAGCAGCTGGAGCTGAGGAGGGGCCGTGGGGAAAGGGGGCTGTGAAGTGGAGCTGCATGGGAAAACAAGGCTCTGGAAAGGAGCAGATAATCACAGTGGTGATGAACTGCATGAATCATTTAGAGGGACGTAATCTGGTGCCATATGTTACGTGTCAGTACGTGCAGAACATGCCACATCCGTTAGGATCAGAATTGCACAGTTCATCTTCTTTTTTGGCAAAGAGAAAAAAACCCACAAACCTAAATCATTCCCCAGCCTCAGCAGCACTTGCAGGGCAGAGCCAGGCTGCCTGTGGCAGCAGAGAGGTGGGTATGGAGGGCAAGTGCCCTGGGAAGCATCAGGCTGTGTGGAAGGAGGGAAGTGAGAAGCAGCAGGGTGGGAAGAGAGCTGGGGGGGAGGAAGTACTGCCTCAGCAGGCCAAGAAGGCTAAATAAAACATGAGCTTTTGTATGGGCATCTGCAAGGAGCTCGGGATGGGTGCCAGGCTGTGGGTATAGGAAAGCCAAAGGCTTTTGCACACTCACGTCTTCCTCATTTCCAGCAAGAAACGCTCCGGCCTCTGAATTCTGTGAAGCCTTTTCTATGAGACTAAAACGTGTCTGCTGCTAGAGATGCCCTCCTTGGCAGAGCTCTGCAGCCACAGTCAGTGCTCCTGCCCTTCTGCAGCTGCCTGGAAGGCTGTGCTGGAGAGCCTTGCAGGGCAGGATGGCTGGCACAGGCACAGTGTGAGCGGCTGCTGTCCCTGAGGGGCCCCGTGTGCTGTGGGGGGGTGTGGGGGCTGGCAGAATGGGTGGCCTCAAGTGCAGCCAAAGTCTGCCCTCCTAAGGTGTGCTGGGGGCCACAGCTCCAGGCAGGAATTAGTCTGCATTAGCAGTTTTCCAGGCTTTTAGGCAGCCAAGCAGCCTTGCCTTGCCTGAAAGCCTCTGCGGCTCGCTGGCACAATGGCACAAAGGTAGCTAAGCTCCCAAATCCTATTAGTGGGGAGGGAAGAGATGCTGTGAATGGCCTGAGACAGGGCAGCATCCAGCTGTGGCAGCCAGGGAAGGGCAACCTCACCTTCCTCAGCACTTCACCCTACCTCACACTTCAGCAAGGCTGGTGGTTTCTTTCTCCCCCAGGCTCGCATTGTTCCAAAAGTATCTGTCACCTGTGGTACCCACCGTGCCCACCTGTGCCACCCACTGCCTGCCACCACCCTCCTGAGCTCCTCTGCTCACTCCCTTCTCTGTGAGTGCCTTTATACCTCAAGGAGCTAAAATCCAGCCCCTGCCCCCCCGCATTGAGCAAAGCTGTGGTGACTTGCTTTGCCTTGGCAGGTGAAGGTGACTGTGCAAATTAACTCTATTTACCCCTGGGGGTTTTTGCAAGACACTCGAATCAAGCATCACCTGACATTTTGAGTTTAAAAACTAGCACTGCCTAACATCAATATAGTGTAAGGCAAGTGGCAGGGAAATTGGCCAGGCTAGAAATTGCCATCATCAGGGAGTCATCACCCAGGGCTGCTGCTGCCCAGCCCAAGGGGCCTTGGGGCAGCCTCAGAGCGGGCAGGGAGCAATGCCCCACGGCAGGCAGTGCCCTGGAGCAGCTCTGCAGGCACATATGGATGCTCAAGGGGACAGGGACACACTTTGACCCCAGGGGACTGAAGGAGAGCTCTGGTGCACAGCCTCTCCTGGCTTGTGCTGCCCATCCCACCGTGGGAAGCTCCTGCCCATCATTGTGCAATTCTGTCTAACAGCACTTGCTGAGGTGCTTCCAATTTCACAGCACTAATTTATCCTCCCTGCTCCTCCTCCTTTCCAGCAGCATAAGCCCATAAGGCTTTTAAAAGCACAGCAGAACTGAGAGACCTTCAAAGAGACAAGTGCCCTGCAGCAAGCAGGCATCCACACCTCTTCCTTCCAAACACAGGCAGTGAGAGGTGCTGGATCCCTATGGGAAGGAGAAGCCCCATGAGGCAGAGCTGTGCCTGGGTGATGCCAGCTGGCCCTGGGGAGCAGGCTGGGCTTGGTTGTGGGTGCTGCAGCCCCAAAGGTGGGCTGCTGTCCCCAAAGTAGAGAGAGACAACCTCCCTCTGAGCCAGTGGTGCCTCTGCACAGCTCACACGCCATCGCTGTCTGCACTCCAGCATTGATCTTCTTTTTGGCCCAAAGGGCTGAGAAGAATCACACAAGGGAACATGAGGCTGACTTTTCTCTCTCAGCAATTTTTATCCTTCTCTGATTCCCTGGAGTGCCCCTTAGACACTCCAGTGATAAACCACCAAGAAAAACTCTAGGAGTGTTTGCCATTTCTATATCCTTCACAGCAGAGAAAAGCAAAGGGCTTAAGAAGCCACGCCACATGACATGGGGGAATGGTGGCTGTCCTGGATCTCCAGCTCCCAAACTGGACTGGGAAATGTTTCATTCACCAGAAGTTCCATCAGATTTTTAAGAGGAAAATGCCATTTACCCAGAAGGGATGGTGGAAGTGGCTGGAGCTGTAGGGCAAGGACCAGCTGGGAGCTGCCAAGGAAATGCACACTGCACAGAGATGTGTGGGGCTTCCTTCCAGGCCCACGGCTCAGACCAGGATTTTGGGGAGCAGACACCAACCTCACACCACCCAGAGTCCTTTTACTTGCATTTCCCACCCTGATGCTGCATTTGGGGCAGAAAGCAGGGGATGGGGAGAGCACAGCCCACTCCAAGCCCCCTTCTCAGGCTTCCCACACGTTACAGTCTCTGTTGGGTGATTTTCACCCCCCAGCACGTTCAAGTGAACGTGGTTCATAGCAAAGAACTACAATCAAATTGAATTATTCTGGTGTGAGATAGTTATTCTCCTTGCCATTTGTCAAGCTTTCTGCATCTCGTTCCAAAGCAAAGAAAAATCATCCAGGGAATCCATCAGAAAAGGGGGGAAACTGTAAAGCTTCTCTGGTTAGAGAGCACAGCACCCAAACAACCCCTGGGTTTATGCTCTGGACAACCCCCCCAGCCCAGCCCTCTGGTGCTATTCTGCTCTGACCCCAGGGGCAAAGGATTCCCAACACAATAATCTGCAGCAAAATAACTGCTGTAGAACACTGAGCAGGTGGTCCTCAGTGAGGTATGTTCCAGGGGAAGGTTGATTTTGCCCTCGTGGGACCTGGAGGTGGGGTGGGATTGTAGAGGCTGTGCTCTCCTGACTCCCCTGTGCAGCATGGTAGGGAAGAGAACCTCTAAAGATTAATTTCTTATCGATTGCTGTAGCTAGAAGCCCAGTCTACTGCAATTCTTTATGAGAGAGCTGAGCAGCACAGGGTGATGGGAAACTGCAGGTAGGGCTAGAACTGCAGAAGGCTTCTCTGAAAAGAAAAAAACCTCAACAAGCCAACCAAAAGAACCCAGGAGAAACTCATTTGGGCCCAGATCCGACAGAAATAACTCAGGTTTTATTAGTAATACAGGGAAATGGAGCAAATGGCTGCCCTTCCCTCCTCTGCCCCCAAAACCAATTTGGAATCAGTCACACTTTGTGAAATTGGAATGAAATGGAATTTAGTACATGTGGGGTTTGGTTTTCTCCCCAGAAAAGTCTTGGGGGGGTGGGGGAACCAAAGGAGTGGAAGATTTGCTAAAGGACACAGAGGTTTATTTCACTAGCAAAGCAGAAATCTGAATTTTGACTCTAATTAGATGTTTGAGCACTCAGTGGGAAGCCCTGGCTGGGAATGTGATGCTGGGAGCTTCACTGCTGCCTTCCCTGACTGCCAGTGCTTCCCCTCCATGTTCTCCACTCCTCCATCCTCTCCATGGCCTGTCCCAGCCAGCCCTAGGGAAATGCTGCTGCATCTCAGAGGTGACAGACACCCATGCTGTGACTAACAAACCTGCTCTCAGAGAAGTAAGAAATACACATCAATCTAATTACCAGTGTCCTGGAAGTGCAAATATTTAGCTATAGAAATCAAGGTAAGGAAAAAACCAGAGCTTGTCTAAAATAGAGCTGAGCAGGATTCATACAAATGGCATCCTTCCAAAGGCAATGTCATTCTCTGAGCTGGTGTCCCCAGCATGGCACCTCTGCCTGGCCACATGCCTCAGATGGTTGGAGACTGAGCACAAGGCAGCACAACACAACTTGGTGTGCAGGCAGAACCCCCTGCTTATCAGATGAAACAGTGCACTTACCAACACTCAGCCTTTGCTTTACAGTTTGTACTCACAGAGCAGGACCAAGCTGTCCCATGTGCTTCAGAGGGGATGCTTCAGAGGCAGGAGCTTTTCCAAGCAGCCACAGGCAAGGACAGAGGGGGTCTGTCCTGGTGTCCAGCCCCCAGGCATCACCCAGAGGCACCAGCACCTCCCCTGGGCTCATTGCTATTGGGCTGTGCTGGTTCGACTCATTAAGCTTGATGTTTTCTCTGTGTATTTCAGGTCTCTCTGGAGCCCCAAATCACACCTCTTGGAGGGTTAAAGAGCCATCCCTCTGCTTCCTTCTCTCCAGGACCAGCTGCCCACATCCCTTATGGACTCCAGGCAACAAATGCAAGAGACTATCCACAGGGAAAGCAAGAGCAGAACCTTTCCTACACAACTGGCCTTAACTACACACTAAATTTGGGTTAATTATGAACACATGCTCCAAGACAAAACTTGAAGGAAGAGCTGAGCATCAAATACACAATGAATCTAATTAACATGAACACAGCTAATTAGATTTGAATCCGCTCACAGGATTGCATGTGTGCTGGAAACTGCTGCCTTGATGGGAGTCATTAAAGAAAGTTAAGTAGGGTTGGATTCACAAATTAAGCAGCCCCAATGATTTCCTTTTAAGCATGTGGTCTTCCATATATTGCTGGTTTATTTGATTTCTTAAAGAAACTGTTAGTTGTGGACCATTTGTTCCTCCAGAAGCTGACAGATTGGAGTTCCTGGAGCTGCCACTGCTTTTGCACTGGGAGATGGGGATTTGCAGCAGCAGCCATGTGGCACAACCCTTCAGGGGGGAAAAATGCTGCCTGCCTGGGAAATTGCCTACAGAGCAGCAAGGGCAGGAGCTCAGTGGCTGCTGCTTTGCCAGCCAGGTTGGGGTGGTCAGCTCCAAATTGCTTCCAACCCTCCCCCAAGAGGCTTCCCATGGTTGGGAACAACAGAGCTCAAGGCAGGTTCTTCCTGTGCAAACTGTCCTCCCAGCATATCACACAGCTCCTGAGGTGGGACCATGGCTGCTGAGCACAACCTGGGTGGCCCTGGGAAGCTTCCCAGGGGATGGGAAACAACCCAGGACACGGATGCTTGGGATAAAAGGCAGCTCCAGGCTCAGGGGGAAGGTTTTGGAGGCAGGAGCAGGGCTGTGGGTATGACACCGGCACTCCAGAGGCACTGGAAGTTGCTGTGAGGTTCCCACACAGGCTCTAGGATACCATAGGGAGGGAACATGATGAATTTATGGCTGGGAAAAAGGTGTTTTGCTTCTTCCAATGCCATCTAGAAATGGTGAGTACCTGCAGGTTAAGCAGCCTGCTGGGGCAGCTCCTCTTCCTGGGAGCAAGCAGCCAAGGGATGAAGCCTCTTGGAGCTCTCTTGGGGTGAGCCTGGAGGTGGGGATGCTGCTGAAGGGCTGTGTGGGACAGCCAGAAAATTCTGCCAGCCCTCCTAAACTCAGTGCAGCTCTTGGGATCCCTTGCAGTCTGCTCTCTAGTGATGGAGGGCGTCTCTGCATGCAATGGAAGCACATACATTCTATAGGATCTATCACACATGCTACAAGAGCTTAGCCCCTAATGAAATTGGGCTGCCCTGGGACCTTAAAGCTGTCACTTTGGCAATTTATTTGATTTTTCTCCATCAATTGTAAAGGACCAGGGAATTGCATTCTCAGCCTGTGTTTTATGCCTCTAACTCCTGCTGCTTCTCACTGTCACATAAAGACAGGGTCTGGTTTAGGCTGCTGACAGCCTCTGGATGGATGGAAATCCACCACAGATGAAGCTGTTGGTGTGATTGCCCTTTGTATTCCCATTCTCTGGTCAGTGGGATGGAAGGGTCAACCCCAACCAAAGCCCTGCATGCACCCTGCAGCATGCACAGCCCCTGATGTGCATTTCATGCCCCATCCCTGCTGTCTCAGGAGCCTTGTGCCCATTTTAGAGGCCTGCTTTTCTTCTGCCCTACCTGGGGAGCAGAAAAAAAAAAGTGGCTTTTTGTTCAAACTAACTGTTTACAAAGCAGAGGAAATGAACTGCAGGGTGGGGAGATGCAATGGAAACTTGCCTGGGAATCTTGGATGCTAGTGCATCCAGCAGAGGCAGTTGGCTTCACTTAATTAAAACAACTGTCATGCTGAAATACCTAATTAGATGCAGGCACCTGTAGCCAGACAAGCACAGCATTATGCATTAGCTCTTGTGGCAGAGATGGCATTGCTGCACTCAATGGCTCTCCTGGCACTGTGTCAGATGGCTGCCCTGGTGCATGAACCCTCTTTCCTGCCTGTGGGCTTGTCCTGCAGAGATGGGAAGTGTTGCATCCCTTGGCCATGGTGCAGGGCCCTTGCTCTGTGCCCCCACAGCTGAGAAGGCATCTCTGCTCCATCCACCACTCTCAGCGCTCTCCCTTCAAACCACTTCTCAGCCTGCAACTTGTCACTCAGGTCACACCTGGTGTCACTTCTCAGGGCATGTGCCTTCTGCAGCCCTTGCTGCACCAAGGCCAGGTGGCATGCCCTGCAGGGTCACTGGGTTTTGTTTTAGCACGGGAAAAGACCTGACCTTGACCTTTTGCACACACTTTTCTCTCGGGCAAAGTGCCTGGAAGATTTAGCTGATGAAGAAACATCTGCTGCTGTGATCCTGGTAGCAAACACATAATGGGCACTGAAACAGGCCATAGCAGCAGCCATGGAAAGTTGGGTTTTTAAAACTCCCAGCCCCAAGATCAGAGGCTGGAAAAGTTGGATGCATGGGATATGTGCTTTGTTGGAAATGCTCAGCTCATCCAAGCATCTCCAGGGCTGCAGGGAGCTGCAGCAGGCAGTGCTGTACCTGCTGGGCCACTGCCAGCCATGCTCCTAGGGATGGAAGGTGGTCTCAGCTTGTGCTGAAGTGGCCACAGCTCCATGCATACCCTTGGGTGTGTGCCACTGCTTGCTTGTATGGTGCAGAGCCTCCTTCCAGTTCTGGCAGCAGATCCCAGGACCTGCTCCTTCAGAGCCACAGTGGTGGCTGCCAGTACAATGCTGGCAGGGCCCACAGACCATTGCAGCACCCTACGTCAGACCCTGAGGACCCTCCAGCCCTTCCCCAAGCTGGGACCACAGGGAGAAAGGTCTCCAGGGCATGGCTTGAGTGGCTGAGCTTAGCCAGCTCAGCCAGGCCATTTGTGTGGGGTGGAGAGCAGGAGCGTGCTGAGTGCTGACGTGCAGCTTCTCTGGATGATCAATGTGGTGAGGGAGGGAGCTGGGAGTTAATGAAGTCAGCAGTGGAGTTGGACAGGTGAGGATTGCTTATGTTCCCTTAATGGGGATGAATCACCAGCCATGCCTTTCCATTCCTCACCACTGGGGTGAGATGGACGGGCTCCCCCTGCAGCCCCCAGCCCTGCTCAGGATATGCACAAGTCCAGAACCCTCGAGAGGAACAACCACACCTCCTGGGGAGATGGGCCAGTGCTCAGGGAGCAGCAGCCAGGCCCCCATTTTGGGTGCTGGGAGGGAGAGTGACACTCCCCTGAGCCACCGGAGCAATTTCATGAGTCACCGAGTCCTGAATTTCACTCCAACCCACCCATCTGTCATGACTTGGCTGCAAGACAGAGGCATGAATGAGTGATCTTCCCACACAGAGCAGCAACAGACGGGCATACGCCCCGTATTTTGCAAGTGGAGCTTTGGATTACCACGGAGCACAAGAGCTGACAAGTGCCTTGGGGAGTAATGACTGTTGTGAAAGTCAGGCCCCTGCTGCTTCCCCTCCAACCAACGTGCTGCAAAGCCCTGCTGGGGCAACACGAGGGGCAGCCCCTCAAAAAAGGGAGGGGGTTACTTGCAGCACGGCATGGAATGTGTCTGGGGAGGAGGGAGACGGGGTTTAACAGGGAAAGAGGGAAACGTGGCCATGGAGCATTGAAGCCTTTGCCTCTGTGAGCTCCCCTGGGAAGCCAGCCAAGACGTGGCGAGGCTCCAGCAAAAGATCCTGTAGATCATTGTAAAGTGACGCTGCCTTACAATGGCACAGTGTGTGCGAGAAAGGGATGTGGGGATCAGCTGAGCTCTGTCCTGTTAGAAATGGTGAGGCTGATCTATGTCCCTGCTTGAAGCCCTCTGGCAGCTCAGCGATGCTCACAAGCCCTTGCAGCGGCAGCAGTGGATGGGGAGGTTGGAGGAGAGGGGTCTGTGGTCTGCTCCTGCTGCCCAGTCCTCTCCAGTTAGCTGCAGAGACTGGGGTTAATGCCACAGCATTTGCCAGTCTTGGATGCAAAAGCACATCAGTACTTTGTTTAATTTACCCTCAGCCTCCTGTGAGGAGCTTCTCACACATCTATCCTCACAAATACATGCAGAGCAAAAGGTCAACTCTTCAGGGCCCAGCACTTTATAAAGCCCACAGCAAGGGGATATAACATTTCAGCTAGAGCGGAATTGGTTTCTCTGTTAGCAGCCCCACCTCAGGCTGCTGGTGTGTTTGCCAGGCTCAAAGTAATGAATTTGTCTCCCTTTCAGCCACTTCCCAGATCCTGGCACCCCCACAGCCAGCCCAGAGCTGGGGCTGCACGAGGCCTTCCCCTCAGGAGGAGTCCCCGGACTGACATTTGACCCTCCTTGCTCACAGCCTTTGCTGGTGGCAATGCAGTGTTTTGGGGGGTGGGGGGAACCAAACCCCTCCTCACTGCTCAGTGAACCTCTCACTTGTTTGGCTTTTACTGCTTGGGTAGCATCAGCCAGTTTTGGAACCAAAGACCATTTCAGAGCAAATCAAATGCAGGGTTTTTCCCTTCCAATTGCCTTTCTGGCTTGTGAGGGGCTGAGGCTGTTCCAAACAATGCTCTTTCTCATGAATGCTGATGACTACCAGCTTTCATGGAGCTATCAGAGACCTTCCCATCTTTTGATGTACTGGGCAGGGTGGGGAGATTATTTTTTCCCCTCTCCTAGCTTCTGTATCCTTTTCAAACCTGTGGTGATTAGGATGGCTCCCAGCTCCCTCCGTGCTCTTGCACATAGTGCTGACACCCTCAAGGACATCTGGCCCATTCTCTAGTGGGCTTCCAGCCTGGGGATGTGGAAGCTGCCATGGACCTGTGGGGTTGGGGGAAGGCTGGATGTCAGGCTGAGAGGCTGGGTAACGCCTTGTTCAGGGAAACATCCCACCATGTATGTGTTACCAGCCAAGTGACATCCTTAAAGTCATGTGTGGAGCCGCATTTCAAGCAACCTTTTCCAAACAAAAAACCCAAAAGACTTTTCTTACTGGTTCAGTGACCAGAGTCATTGGGTTTTTTAAAAAGAAATCCCTATTTCACATTGAATGGAGCACTCAATTCAAACCTGAAAAGAAAACACTTTGGTTTTGTTCTGCAGTAGTTATCATTCCCAGTTAAATCTCGCTTGATTTCTAAATGAAACGTTTCTAATGGATCACTGGAGCCTCTCAGGCTTGTTTCTATCTAACATTATGACTTAGAAAGCATAATATTTTGTGGAAGGGAAAACAACACCAAATGTACAAGCATTTAGGTGCATCTAAAATGGTGAACAGCCTCTAAACAGATGACCGTTTCCTGAACCCTTGTTTGGTTCCCACTGCCACGGAGGTGGTCAGGCTGAGCTGGTGCCTTTGCTGTTCCTTCCAGGCATGAGGAAGCCCCAATGTCTTTCTCTTCATCCACGTGAGGCTGGGTGCTGTTTTGGCATGTAGTGCAGGCAGGGGATCACTGATGTTAGGCTTCCTGCTAGGAGGAGGTGGGTGGGTTTTTCAGGGGGACACTCCGGGCCCCATCCTGGCTCTTTGTGTGCCAGACTCCCTGCACCAAGGCATGGGCTGGGGAAGGGAGCCCATCCATCTCACCCCAACTGTAACAACCTGGGAAGGCATTCCTGGGGGCTTTAAAGCCTCTTCCCCATTTCTCCCCCCTGCCTCCTACACCCCTAAATTATTCACTTCATTGCAGAGATTTCATGAATTATTGATCCCAAGTTTGGTGTCTCCTAGCAACGTATTTACTTATTCCATTGCCACCCCTGTCTGGTCTCTTGGACACATGGGTTGTCTCTGGCCCCTCTCCACCATCTCCCCTCACTCCCCCTGTCCAGAGCCATGTGTGCCAGCATGGCTGAGCTCTTACCTCTAGCTCTGCTGGAGGAGATGGGAAGGGTTTGCCTAAAGCTCTGAAAAGAAACTCTCCTCTAAGAGCAAAACCTGGGGCTTGATGCCATCTCAGGAAGAGTCCTGAGGGGATGTTCCTGTCTACCCACAGCTGGATCAGCTGCTCCAAAGTTGCTTGTTGCTGCCACTGCCAACATCACTCTGTGAATCTAGGAGTCATGTCTTGGAGAGGCAGGAAACCTCCCAAAGCAGGGAAAGGAGGAATAAGGCAAGTGAGCCAGCAGGGATGAGCATTCCTAAATAGTGCAGATGAGAGGGGGGGGAAACAATCCCCCAAACTGCCTCTGTTTGGTTATTTCCCTGGGAGAGTAGATGAGCAAGTGGCAGATGAGTGAGAGCTTTGCAGCACCTCCCTGCTGTGGTCTTCCCACTGTATCCTCATCCCTGCAGCCTTGCATGGCCATTACTGGAGACCACCCTACAGCTGAGTGGGTGGGCAGCAGAGGAGCTGCCCCCTCCACCAGTCCTGCTGAGCAGGGTGCCAGGAGCAGCACTGGTGGAAAGAGCTGGATTTCCCTGCTTAGCACTGTGAAGCTGGGTGAAGCTTAGCTGGGTGAAGCTGCTCCTCAGCAGGGTTTGCTGTCTGGAGGCACCACGCTCAGGTGAGTGCCTGTTTCTTGGGACTACCCCTGTTCTGCATGGGACTGGTAGCCACAGGCAAGGGGAACCTTGAGCACCTGGGTCTCAATCCAGTGAGCCTTTATAGCTTCTCTGTGCTTTCAGCTGAGCCTGCTGCTGGCTTTGGGGCTGGCAGGGGTTTGGAAGGTGTCCCTGCAGCAAGCCTTTCTCTCCAGCTCCTGCCAGAGCAGTCCCATGTGCTGTGCAGGTGCCTGACAGAAATCCCCAGTGCCCATGTTAAGAAGCATGTTGGGTGCAGCCCAACACTACCATTTCCTATCAAACACCACCTTCCCTCCCTATGTTTCATGCATAATTCAGAGGATACTCTAAAAATAAAGTTCCCTGGGTAGCCTCTGAAGTCTGTGTGATTTAGTGGCAGGTTGATGGGAGAGGTGAAGAGCTCTGTTCTCCCTGGGGGCCGCTTGTTTGCAGCGAGGCTGAGGTCTGGCCGAGCTCCCAGCGGGGCACTGACGGCTGGTGCAGCTCAGGGAGCAGAAGCTCACCTGGCACAGGGCAAGGCTACAGCCTCTGGCATGCAAAACAGCCCAGCTTGAGCTCTTGCCTTTTTCTTCCTGCAAAGCCAGAGCATGAAAAACCTGCACTGATGATTTTCTTTTCCTTGTTGTGATGTCTCAGCAGTGACCTGCAGTGACAGTGCAATGTCGGGGATGGTTCACAAAACGTGTTGTGCAGAGCAAAAACAACCCAGGTTGGTTGTTAACAAGATAATAGCAAGGAGACAACTACCTTTAGCTGCTACATGGTGACTTACATGAGTAGACACAAATGTCTGCTACCAAATTAAGAGCTGTGTAAGGTAAGAAACAGTACATCTGCCCGTGGGAATGTGTTTTGAGTATGCTACATCCCTGTCAACCTGAGGTTTAATACCTCTAGGTCAGGATTTTTTAAACCATAAGGCAAACTCTCAGCCTTCCCTCCAATATTCCTGGCCCTTCTGAGATGACTTGATGATGTTCTGCTTTACTGAATCCAGGTTTTATGCACCTAGGTCCTGTTACCCAAACAGGGGTCATCTTCATCCCTATTTAGAGGCTCTAAGTACAACATTTGAAATACTAGAAAGGGCAAAGTTGGAAAAGTCTGTTCCCTCCAGCTTGTAGCCTGCTGGCAGCCCAGATTATTTACTAGAAATGGACTAATAAACCAAAGACCTTCTTTATGCTATTAATATGCCAGTTAATTATGTCTCCCTCTGCCTAGAGAGAGATCCCTGCCAGTTTGCCTGCACATCTGCACCAACAGCAGGCATTTCCACGGGTGGGAGCGACAGGAGGGCAGCAGAGCAGATCCCAGTTCTTCCTTTGGTTAACAGCCTTGGTAGCAAATCCCAGGAAAAGCAGAGCATGATCAAAGCAGCCCAAGAACTCTTCAGCCCCATGAGGTTTTCAGGTCTAGCTAAGGCTTAAAGGCAGCCTGAGCAGACAGGAATGGATGGTTTGGTCCGGAGTAAGTCTGAGCAGCAGGCAAGAGTCCCTTTGCATTTTCTGCTGATCCATTAGCCCTCTTCTGATTTCCCAAAAGACCAATTGAAATAAATAGTTCTTTTGTACTGGTGTGCCAATAACCAATGGTTAGGGAGTGGCTCTGTGCCCTGCTTGGGCAAGGATGCAGTGCTGTGCACCCTACTGCAGGTGTTACTGCCAGCATGACTCCAAGAGCCAGCCCAGGGGTCTGTGCTGGTGAGGGCTGGAAGACCAAGACAAATCCCTTCCCATTGGACCTTCTGCATTCCACGAGGTGGTTGCTTAAACACTGGACCTCAGCATCACAAGGTGCAGTGAGTAATAAACATCTGCAAGGCTTTGAAAAGTTCCTGGCCAATTTAAGAAACCTGTTGTGGTTCCTGACCACAGCAGGGGGCTGGTTTTGCTCTTGGACAGCCGTGCCCTGTCATGCCCTGTGCCCTGCCCATGGCTCTGCTGTGCAGCTGATGGTGTTCCTCAGTTGCAAGAGTGTCTCTGTGTCAGTTTGGCCACTGCCCTGCAGCAAGCTGTCTGCCCACAGCCCTGGGGTCTGCCCCAAAGGAGATTACTTCAAAGGAATGACATCTGCAGAGTTTCCAGTACTCTGTGACAGGCAGGTGTGTGTGTTTCTGTTGCAGACAGAGCTAAGGGGACTATGAATGAGAGAGCAGCTGGGATCTGCTCTAGACAATGGCTCTTAATTTAAAATAGTGTTTCCAGACTGTTGCTGTTGGTATGGGACTTCTGATGTCTTTGAAACAGACCTTATCTCATTTTTCCTGTTGTGCTCTGATCTAAGCTCTCTGGGAGGTGATGGGGTGACTCTGACAGCCAGGGCTCAGCTTGCCCGTGCCAGCCCAAGCGTGGGGCTCCGGCCCCGAGCCTGCGACTTCAGCCAGGCTGGGAAACAGCTGAGATACATCTTACTGGACAGGAAATCAATACTTAGTTTTAAGATACTTTTCTATTGCTGTTGATTACTTTTTATTATATTAAGAGGCAGTGTATTCACTTGGCTTTCTGTGTTATTTTAGAGCTCTGGAGTTTATGACAACACTGAACGTGGTTTTTGGCTTTTTCCATCAAAGGTGGGAATTCTTCCCCATCCCCTGACCTTCTGGGTTAGCAGAAACTAGAATCCTTCTTGCTTTTACAACTCGTGGTTTCAGGATGGAAAATATGTGTAATTGAATTGGAGACAGCTGCTAGGATTTGCAGAGAGCCTGAAATAGTTGTGGTGAGATACAAAGCGCTGTGTGTGCTTCACTGTGCTCCTACTCACAGTGCAGGAGGCATTTTCATTATGTGCTTATCAGCATGTCCAAGGAAGGAAAGATCAGAAAGTAGAGCTGTAATGCTGGAAAATGACAATGGGAGAAGATGGAGATGTGCAAATTCACCTGTGCCATCTGGTAACAGCTCTTGAGGGAATATCCTTAGGTCCCTTGATGTTGCAGAGGCATCCAAGAGCTTGAAGTTTCTCCTTCTGCTCAGGTCAGAAAGCACAGGCTTTGAGGTCCAGCGTGGGCTGGAGTGACTGGAAATCAGAAGTTCCCAGTCATGCCTAGGGCAGTTACCTGGGCAAACCCCCTGCCTGCAGAAGATGACACAGCTCCTTCTGCACTCAAAAGCTTCCGTTCCTGAAGTGCCTGGGATATGAGGCAGCTTTTACTTCTTAATCTAAGCCAAGGCAGCACCTGGAGGGGATGGTCAGATGCCAGGGGGTTGTGTAAAGAAGGCTGAGGACCCTTCATCTTGTTACCCATCCATGGGAACAGCAGGATTCACCTTTTACTCTTTTCTCCCCACCTAATTACTCAGTGCTGCTGCTGAAGCTCCAGTCTGAGTGCTGGCAGGGTTGCTCTTGCAGGCAGCATGGTCAGGGGTGGGGGGCAACAGCTCTCTTTGCTCTCCTGAATGGATGAGCAGTGAGAGCTAATGAGAGCACAGCTGAGCTGACACAAGGGATGAAGCAGCCCCTGTGGGCTCAGATCTCTGCATGCCATCAGCTCCCCGCAGCTGTGAGAAGGTGGGCTGTGGCTCACACCAGCTCCAGGCTGGAACTCTGATCTCTTCCTGATGAGATGCACCATGGGCCAGGCCAGCACCAATGTCTGACATTGGTTCAAAGGCTTTATTTGCCATGGAAGGTGAGAATAACACTGTAGAGTAGTTCAGGGAGAAAGGGCAACTTTGGAAACACCACCAGCCCCTCTCCAAGCCTGGGTTTGAAAACAAGGCCGTTTCTGCCAAATGTTTCAGGCAGAGTTGGTAAGAAACTCTCCCTTTTGCTGGGAGACTCCTTCAGGCCTTTTTCAGGCTGCAGACAAAGACATCTCCTGTCTCACAGAGCATCTCTCAGCTCTAGCAGCAACGTGCAGCGCATCGCAACCAGCCGCTGCCGCATGCCTCTGCCACCATGTCCTTGCCAGGTGAGCACCAGCCCCATGGTGGGCCCTGCCCCCTCAGCCCTGGCTGTGCTGAGCAACTCAGCCTTGGGGAGGTGGCACCTGCATTTCTGGAGGTGCCATGTCGGAGATCTCAGCTGGCTGGTGACTAATTGAGCCCATTTGGCCTCCACTGAGGACTTGTGGGGAATGCCACCTTCCCATCCCCAGCTGCTTGGGGCAGCTCTGACAGGCTATTACTCTTTCAGCCGCTTTCCCTGGTAGTGGGGCCCAAAGTCCTGCCAGGCTGGTGCCACACTGGTTCATCCTCCATAGCTGGACTGTGAGGGGGATCTGCCCCCACTGCTACAAGGGTCACAGATTGCCTGGAAACAGTTTGGGGCATCAGCAGTAAAACTGCCCTGCAACCAAGCTGCCCTCCCACCTGCACTGGCCAAGTACAGCCCTGTAAATGCCCACTCCTGCTGCTGCCCGACCCATCAAACCTCCCTGTCTTTTGCCCTTGCACTTGTTTCCTTGCATGTTTGCACAGGAGGAGCCTCAGCCACGTGCTAGCACCTGAGTGATGTCGTGGCTGCCAGCTAGAGAGAGGCTCTGGATGCTGCAGCACTCAGACACCTGTCCCTTTATACATTTAGGTTGGTAATATTTGTTTGAATGGCATGACCCATTTAGCACATCCAAACATCTCCTGCTGAAGTGACAGTTTGAACATTTCCCTTTAACCAGTTTAGCTTGTGCCATCCCTGGGTAAGGTGTTAGCAAATCACATTGTTAGTGCTGTGCAATAAACCACTTTTATCTTGTGCTGGGACAAGCTACAGGAGCCTCACAGAGATCACACTCGCTTTGCAGCCCAGGAATGGGTTTGGGGATGGCTGATATGGGCTGGGCAGCACCAGGCACAAAGGCTGAGCCTCCAAGAGGCTCTGCCTGAAATGAGGGGTCAGGGGTCCTGTGTATCACTGCAGAAATGATCTTGGCATCACCTGAGGGTGGAACAAGCAGCAGAGGCTCAGCTCTACTCTCACCTGTTGTTGCTTTGCTCTGAAGGAGTTCCCTAGGAGCAGGGGAAGGCAGCAACAGTGAATCCTTGAGCAGTGGCAGCCCCATGCTGCATCCCTGTGTGCTGAAGACATCCTAATTTGCCATTCTCAAGCAGAATAGAAGTTGGCATTTGGTGTTCTTTTCACATCCTGGAGGTGACATCGTGGGAGGTCATGTCTCAATAGCTCAGCATTCACCAGAGTCTGCCCCAGGTGCCTGGAACAGAGGACACCAAAGGAAGCTTGGCATGATGTACTTATTAATCCCCTAAAAGCAAAGTCTTCACCTCATTATATCTTTTTGTCAGATGTCTCTCCTCATACAGATCCCTTTATTTACTGAGGTGGCCAGATCTATGAAACTTCAAACAATGGGAAAAGGAGCAAGCAGTGGAGAGCACCAAGAGACACCCTTAAGGTTCACCTGCTTGAAGACCTGCTGCCTCTTCCTTCTGTGCCCTTGTAGCCTGGGCTACACCAAGAGTAACCAAAAGTAACACTTCAAGTTCTTCAAAAATGCCAACCTGCTTTCTCCAGAAAGGCTTGTGGACCCAGTGGTGCCTGCCACCTCGAGTCCAATGCAACAGCAGCAATGTCTCAGGAGAAGACAAATGGCTTTGTCCAGAAGAAGCACCACCAAATACAGAGGGAGAGGTCTGCAGCCCTCCAGAAAACTTCTTGTCACCTGCTGGGCTCTAGTCCCAGGGAAGGTAGGCATCCTGCAGCCACCTCCCACCCACACCTGCTCTGTGGGATGCTCCTCATGCCGTGGGCATCCAGCCTGTGCCCCTCAGAGTTCCCCCCAGTAGTGCAGAGTATGTGCTTGGGACATGTGCTTGTCATGCCCTCAGCTCCCTCCCTGGGCTGGCACTGTGGATTACATCTAACTAAGGAAGGAGAAACCCAACCTCTGTCTGGCCAGGCATGCCTTCTAGGGCCCATGGCTTTAGAAGTTCAGAGCAATTTTGGCAGCTTTGCAGACTGAGGATTCCTGTGTCTGACTCTGGGGAGGAGAGGGTGGCACTGGCCAGTGCTCTGCAAGAGCTTTTAAATCCTGAAGCGGCACTAATGCCACACATATCAATTTGCACTGACCCTAAAAGCCACAGGATTAATTTGCTACTTAAGAAGAGGCTTTTAATGTACTTTGCATGCTTTAGCATCATTAATGGCTTGATGAAACAGGCTAATGATGACTTTGGAGTTCTATATAGGCCTACATACAAATGCTTTGCCTGCTTCACAGGACTGAAAAGATGATTTCCCTTTCAGGCCATTAGGGAGGCTGGGAAGAGGAGGAGGTACACAGATGCTGAAAGGAGTTGGAGATGAGATGCTGTCAGGTGAGTAATCTGACTGTCTGACCAGGAGGGCTCTGCAGGTGATGGACCAGAGCAAGACAGCTGAGGCTGAGCAGAGGAACCAGGTAAAGGTGAGGGAAGGGTGATACTTGCCCTTTGGGAGGGAGAGAGAGAAGGAAATAGGGGAGGCAGGGCAGCAAGAGAATAAAGGCAGGGGACAGAGCCTGGGACAGGGTGTCTGGGGAGAGGAGCAGTGGTGGCTTCAGTTCCTGCTGAAGGATAAAGCTCTGCATCAAGACCTTTAGGGGCATCTCATTGGGATTTCATTGGCCAGGGAGCCTGGCCAGGCAGGTTACTGACCCAGCAGCCCCTGGTGCTCTACTGCTGCTGACCTGTCCCTAGCACAGTCCTGCCGAGAGGACTCTGCAGCCCCTGGCCCTGCAGATCCTCAGTTTGGCCATCTGCCCGTGGATGCTCAGGACTGTTCTCATCCCAGGGAAGACTTAGCTGATGTCTCTGCCTAAAAGCACATCATACACTGCTTCCAGATCTGCTGCCAGCATGATTTTTTTTCTTCAACATATAAAAGAGAGGAAGAACTAGTACACTCTAATGATTTTCCTCTCCTCAAGGCTTGGCCGAATATTGATATTGGCTCAAACAGGAGGCGGCATGACAATATCTAAGGAGCAGCAGTTGCAGGCAGACTCTCAGGAAAGCCTTTCATCTCTAAACCAGGCCTGGCAGCGTGGCTGCAAGGCTCAGAGAGAAGCAAAACAACACTATCTGCCCTGGACACATGAGAAAAACAAGGAGCACAAGAGGCTGTGGATATACTGGAGAGAGTCTGAGGTGGACAGAGCACAGGAAAACAAGGGGAGGCCAAGAGCAACCATGTCTGCTCAGAAGATAAGGCTTGGGAGATGATACTGCTGTCTGCAGCTACCAAACAAAGGGAGTTATTGATAGGACAGATGAATGCAACACAAAGAAATTAACAGTAAAGCTTCCCAAGGAAAAGCCCTGAGGGAAATGTGATGCTACCCACCATTCCCACGTCTCTCTGTTCCCTTTCTCCTGCCCTCCCAAACTGGCAGTGTGCCTCACAGGAGTGTTTGCTTGTATACCTCCATTTGTTTTCTCCTGGTCCAATCTCTTCCTCCTTAAGGAGTGCTCCCAGCAGCCACAAAATGGAAAGATGAGTTATGTCTGGCTTATGAAGTTGCCAGCTAGAGTTGCAATGAACTGTACTTACATCATAAATCATGTGCCTGACCCCTCTTCCAACCATGGCTCAGCTATGACTTCTCTAATGTGAAAAACACTCAAAGAGTGGAAACAGCACTCTGACCTGAGCAGGAATAAGAAGCTCACAGCTTCCAGCTGGTATCTGGGTGAGTGTAGGTAGTTATCTCTTAGGGGATTATCTCTCAAAATATTCCACTCGTGGTGCAGTGGGGCATTGATCATTCAGGCTTTTTCTTCATGATCAAGGCCTGTGACAATCAGCCAGGTAGCAAATGCAGTGTAATTCTTCCAAGGTGCTGTACAGTTGTGAATGAAGACACTGTCAGGATGCAGAGGAATTATGAGTGCTCATGAGGAGTTTAATGCTGGGCACAAATGGACTGATGAGATCCTTGGACGAAGAAGCTAAGCAGGGATATGGAGTGGTATTGGCACTTCCTGACTTGCCTACTCATCTAAAAGCACATGTAGGAAAACCAGGAGAGCTCAGAGAAGGATCATCTCTTAAAAGCTACTTTACAGGGAGAAACCTAATGGTCTCAATCCACTTAGTTTGTCTGAAGATTGAGATGGTTTGAACATATTTTTATAAGAATGTGTTTCAGGAGATTATACTTCCAGGTCTATTTATTTAAGGGCTTGTTTATGTACAAGGCTTTTAAATCTAGCAGGCACAGCCATAAAAAAGATTAGAGATAGATGCCCTAATGTTTTTATGCAGGGACCATAACAGACCCTCAGAGGCTCCACCACAGCTCCAGCCAAGCTGTTCCATCATTTCAAAGGCATTTCAAAGCCACATTTCCATGACTCTTTAAAGAGCCAGGTTGTAGCTGAGGGTAAAACCTCTTGCTAAGCCACCTGGGAACAAGGGAAGGATGCTGTGGGGAGCCTGAGCAATGCCCAGTGCTGGGTTTCTCTGAGCTGCCCTTTCATGGAGCGAGGAGCATCCCCACACCTTGCCAAGGACACCAGCCTCTAACAAGTGTTGGGGAAGAGGGCAGTGATGCAGCAAGAGAGGCAGCAGTTCAGGCCCTGCACCCTGGCATCTGCATGCAGAGCCCATCAAGGACATTAGGGAGAAAACAAGCTCTGCTCCTCTCCCTCTCACTTCTCATTCCCTTTATTTTTCCTTGTCTTGTTGCTGGGTAACTTTGTTTGCCCAGCATGGAAGGATTCTGTTTTCAGAAGAACTCCAAACCAAAGCATTTCTTCTTCAAACATAAGAAAGGATTAATGAGAAACTTTGCTTGCTTTTTTGCTTTTTTCTGGTCTGGATTTTTTTATGTAACTATAGCCAGTAGGGGAAAAAAAAGAGAAAAAAGAAGCAGGCTTATAAACTTCTGACTACAAACATGAGCAGATCTTTTTGCTGCTCTTGGTTAATCTCACCTTAAAATGAAATCAAACTTCGAGGCTTTGGGGCTGTCACAGGTGTGGTAGCACTGAAGCAGAGAGTGAGCTGTTGGTGTGGAGTGCTGGGGGAGAACCCCTCCCCTGGACAGACAGGAGCTCTTGCCCTGTTTTGATGCACGCTCCTCCAGACCACAGGCTCATTTTCCTCTCTAGGACGATCCACTTCTGCTGCTCCTCCTGTAGCATTTGTCAATACCCAGAGATTTCTCTATCTTAAGCAGCAAGCCCTCCACAAAGCCAGAGCAAGCTTTGATTTCTCTCTTCTTTCATGGCACAGAGCCCACTCATGGGGCTTGTCACAGGCTTAAAGACAGCTTGAAAAATGGCCATCGAGTAAGACCTCCCAGCGCTTGCTTTTGAGAACAGGTCACCTCTCTGCAGCGATGGCTATGGGAGCCAGCAGTGCCTCTGCCTCATATGCTGCCTTCAGGGACCTGGACTCTCCCTGGCAGATTTTTCTTTCCCAATTGCAGATCAGATTAAACTGTTATCTCAATCTAAAATGCAATGGATTTCTCTTCTGGCTGCCGCAGCCCACGTTAGAAGCAGATATTATAGCACAACACAGCCTGTGGAACTCTAATCAGACACCTAACAGGAAATGCTCAGAATAATGAGCTGAAAAAAAAAGCAGCTCTGAAGTTCATTCCCTGTGGCAAAGGGGAAGCTGGAGCAAGGACAATTTGCTGTGGTCCAGGGAAGTGCTGTATTTCTCTAAAGGAGAGATGCGAAGCGATCCTAAGCCTGCCTCCTGAAAATCACTTAGCATACTCTAAATCAGTTAGAATGGGAAAGATGGGGTTTTTCATAAAGCAGTGGGTCACTGCCTAGCTTTTATTGGTGTGTATAAATAAGAGCCTGCAGGGAAGAGTGTATAAATAAGAGCAAAGGCTTTCAGAAGTGGCAGGGACACAGCTCTGTGCCTTAACTCAGATAAGCAGCATCACCACACCCAGGCTGCAATGAATCCACAGGGGTGACCACCCAGAGGTTTGAGTACCTCCTCCTCCTCTCCTCCTGACCTGTCCTGACCCACAGTCCTGCTTCCAGCCATTGCCATCGCTCTCACCACGGCGTTGATCAAAGAGGAGGCTGTTGATGGATGAGATCTCATTGATCTCATGCAAACTCTGGTGAGAAATACATAATACATGATTCTGGATTTAGACACAGCCAGCTGAATCACTGCTTCTTCCCCAGGACATTTTAAAGCCTCCTTTTTGTCTGTCCAGGACCTTGGGTCAGATCAGGCATGACTGACTTTCCCCAGCTGCAGATCAGAGTCTTCCTGGATGTTTGTAGGAGTTACTTGTGTTTTGCACCCCCTGCAATGCTGAGGCTCCGTGTTCTGCCTCCAAGGCCAGGCAGCTCTGGATGGGTCTCAGAAAATGCTTGTGATTTATTGCACTTCCCTGCAGGGAGAGGAGCACCAAAGGGAAACAGGATTGACAGCAATCTACAGAACTCATCAAATCGTTTCATCTTGGTGCTGACAGGAGCAGCTCTCTGGGAGCAAACTCTGCTCAGAGGCTCTCCATGGGATGACTCCACGTGCCAAGCCTGGACTGCAACCAGCTCCAACAAATAAATAGCTAAAAACTGAGTAAAATGAGAGGCAGCCTTTTTCTCAATGCCTTATGTTAGAAGTTCTAGGTTTAGTCTCTGGCGGGGGGAAAGGAGGGAGGCCAGGCACTCCCCCTCCATCCAACCTGCCCTCATGGCTGGGCAGGGGCAGTGCTCAGCTCAGGGCAGCACTGCTCAGCTCTCACTCAGGATTTACTCCTCCTAGCAGCTGCCCTGACTTTTTGCTGCTGCACAATCACACTTGATTAGTTCCTGGAAACACAGAGCAGTATTTCCACTGCAATTTATTACAGTCGCCGAGACGTAAATTCAGGAGGGAGGGAACAAGGGGATGCTGGAGGAAAAGACTTTCAGAAGGTGGGGAAGAAAAGTGCCTTTCCACTTAGTAGCTTAGAAAAGCTTATTGTAAGGTAATGCAGTTGAGCATCTGCCCAGAGAGTTGTTTGCTGGGAGGCAGTCCTGAGGAAAAGGAGTCAGATGGCAGAGCAGAAAATAAGGGGCAGGACAGGCAGGGGACAGAAGTGAGTGCTGAGAAAGGGTTTCCAGGAGGAGAAGAGCTAATCTTGGAGTGGATTTAGCTATTATCTCTGCCCTGGTGGGATACATTGCCCTTTCCACTCCCAAGGAGAGAGACCAAGAGGAGCTGCACATTTGATGCTTCTGTTGGTGTTTAGAGGTACTGCCAGGTACCACATATCAGCATTGCAGCAGGTGATGGAGCAAAACATGGCAAGAACTGAGGTTTGCTGCTGCATCTCCAAGGTACCTACCTGGGACTATGTTGCTCACCCAGAGGCAGGATCCCACCTTGCTTCCCCAGGGCACAGCTGCCTGCTGGAGCAGCAAGAGCAGTTCTTCAGTGGGAGGAGGAGGCACTTTGCTGGCACTTGCTTTAATTCAAACTGAGACCAGCCCGTGGGTGGTTGCTTGAAACTCTGCCAGGAGGAAAGAAGAGGAAAAAAACCCCAATTATTTCTTTACAGATGACCTTTTTCTCTTGGGCTTGTCTTGATTCTCAAATGCTGTCCTTGATCAGCCAAAGAAGGCAAAATGAAAGGAAAATATATTTAACTAAAACATGGCTGAAAAAGAAAATCTATTGGTCAGAAATGATAGTCTACTGTAAATGTCCAACACAACACCCTTTGCAAAGCCAGGGGGTGAATGGTCTCCCTGAAGTCCTCATAAAAGCTCCAAAAGTGATGGACATGCTCCCTCACTGCTTCAGCAGAGGCCAGAGATGAGGAGAGTCCTGCAGGAGGGATGTGTCTGGGAGCAGCTCCCAAAAACCTGTGCAGAGTCAGTCCTCAGCACGTTGGATTTAAGCACAGTCTTGTTTGCTGAAAACCACCCACAATCAGCCAATGCACATAGGGGAAGAGGGATGTGAGGATAGAAGCTGCTCCAGCCACCAAGAACACCCCTGAGGAGCTGCAGCTAGGTCCTGGAAAGGATGGCTTAAAGGATGGGGCTATAGACAATGAGGTTTTCACAGGCCACATAGCAACCAAGTACCTTAAGGCATATGTATACAGCATGCAGGCCTGGCACGCACATACATACATACACACATACATCACCACAGAGAGCAGCAGGGAAGCCATACCCAAAGAGACAGATGGAAGGGGCCAGCAAGCATTATAAATATCCCCCAAAAGCTGCAGCTGTGCTTGGTAGGAAGGTGTGACCCTCCAACTAGATGAGCAGCAAGTGATTAGAAGAGAAACAGGTGATGCCTATGAAGTAAAATTCCCTGCTTGCAGGCAGGGCCAACGCTGCCATGGCATCTAGGACCATATTTGTCCTTGGGTTTGAGCCTGGCAAGACAGAGGACTCCATGGCTACAGCCAAAACTCCTTTATTCTGAGAGCTGAGCTCAGCCCACCTGTGAGAAAAACCCAGCCTGCAGATAATGTCTCGTGCTGCTGTGAAGGGCCGAGGCTGATTTAGTGCCTTCCTTGTATATTTACTAACTTAGAGTTAACAAGAGCAAATGGGGGCTCCATCCATAAGCACAGGCATGAGGATGACAGGTCTTTCCTCCCTCCACAGTTGTAGAAATCTCTTGTGGCTGCAATGCTGCCTGCAATGAGAATTGCTGTGTTTTAAAGGCTGTGCATTTGGGGATGCACTTGGGGAACCTTCAAACCAGCTCAGAGGTCCCTGGTGCAGCCCCTCTGGGCCTCGGAGAGAAGGGACTGGCATGAGCAGCACCCAGAGGATGCCCTAAGAGGGCTCTGGGGATGCTCTCTGCTAAATAACACATCAGGCCTGAAGTTAAGCACACATCCAATAATTCATGAGAAGAAATGAATTATTAAGTAACTCCTCGTTATTGCCATTCTAATTACAGGCCCTTAATTTCCTACCTCAAAGGTGCTGCAACCTCCCTGCTGAATCCCATCTCACTGCTCTTCAATTTGAGGCTTTCAACGTGCCTCTGGGATTGGAAGAGAAAAGCAAAGCTGTGGGGAAGCCAGGCCAAGCACTTCAGGGGCAGCTTCAGCATTTGTTTTGCAGCAAAAGAAATAATTCCCCCAAAAATCCCTTTTCCCCAAACCCTGGGCAATTTCCAACCCCCTCTCCCAAATCACTGTGCTTCGTTCCTCAGCTGAAATATCTTTTGACAGGAGGAGCGGTCTGGAAGGCAGAGGGTCAGTCTGCAGGGCAAGGCTCTGCTTGCAGGAAAGCAAACACTGTGTGCTTTGGCAACCTGCCGGCATGGCCGAGGCTCCGGGCTCCACACGGGTCCCTGGTGCCAGAGGGAAGAAACAATCATTCTAAGGAAACGGCAGTTTTGCCTGATTTGTGGGAGTTTCCCTGTGCTTTTATGGCAGCCCATTAAATGGATCATCTGTCTTAAAAGATGAGGGCAGGTAATGGCAAGCTGGGCTGAGGTCTGCCTTGCGTACCTGTGCCTGCTGGGGAGCGCAGGAGGACTCAGGTGAGGCTCCAAGCCTTCAGCCCCAGCCAGAGCATCTCACTGCTGCATTTTCCCCAGCAACCTGAGCTGGGCACCTTTTGGGAAGGGGGGGATGCCCCACCTTCCTTAAGAGAGCAGGAGATAGCCACAACTTTATTTTCAGCTGAGGTTTCCAAGGCACTTGTTTACCAGCACCACCGACAAAATCTGTCATTGCATCGGCACTGCTGACAGCTCTGTCTGGAGGTGACTCTTCAGGGAGAGCACCTCAAGAGCACTGGAGGCAGTGCCAGGGCTTTGTAGGAAGGATATAGGAGCCACATGCACTTGCCCACCCCTGAAACCCATCAATCAGCATCTGAGCCCATGGACCCCACTTTCCTTACCCTTCCTGGGATGAAACCAGTCCCCGCTGACTGGTACCAGGGGGCCTGTGTGTGTCCATGGGGTGCTGCCTGCTCTCCTGGAGACTGTGGTGGTAGTATATCTGCTGTGCTAGTCATCAGGTAACTACCTGGAAAGTCAACTGGGTTAGCCTGGATGAACTTATACATTGGACACCCATCCTGCTGATTTCTCCCAGGCCCATGAGCTGTGCTTTCTCCCAAGCACAGAAGCACAGAATGGTGGGGGTTGGAAGGGACCTCTAGAGCTCATCCAGCCTAACCCCCTGCTAAAGCAGTTCCCCTCAATTTGGGGGGCACAGGGAAGTGTCCAGGAGGG
The DNA here is from genome assembly GCF_028858725.1 of Colius striatus. NCBI lineage: Eukaryota > Metazoa > Chordata > Aves > Coliiformes > Coliidae > Colius > Colius striatus. The sequence continues at coordinate 9,222,096 of NC_084768.1, read as the reverse complement.
TTTGGAAACCTCCAGAGAAGGAGACTCCTCACCCTCCCTGGGCAGCCTCCATGTAAGGGGTCTTGTCCCATGCTCCAGATGCTGCTGTTACCACCAGGACCTCCATCTACACACCCTGACTGCCTGCTGCTATCCAGTCCCGTTTCAACAGCCCTTGGAGCGTGGTGAGTGAGGTAAAGTTTCCAGCCTCACCTCAGTCTCCCATCAATTTCCTGTAAGTAATGAAAAGGCAATCAAATTTTGCAGGGGAAGGGAAGCTTCACCAACGGCAAAGGCATATTGAAGCTCCCAATCTCACTGGGGGAAATGCTAGGCTCCAAATTAAATGCATTTACTATTTCATGTAGCCTCGCTCACAATCACTGTAATGAATCTGAGAATTAATTGTTTGCCCATTTAAAACAAGTCTCCTCTTGCACTGTGCCATGCTCCCCTCCTCCCAGCCCGCTGCAATTTGATATTCTGGTTAGAAAACAAATTGGCATTCATTGGAAAATCAATCTTTTCATTGTTTAACTCTCATTTCTCTGGGGAACATATGGGAATGGAATTGCATCCCCTGGTCTGAACCCTTCCTGAATGTCTGATTGAGGCTGGGGAGCAGAGAGGCTGCCCACAGCCATGGGGCTGCCTGAGGAGGAGCCTGGTGTTGGGCCACGCTGGAGAGCACCAGGAGCCCAACAGTAGAGCCTCTGGTTTATTAGCTGGGATAAAACCTAAAGCAGGGTTTAGGTTTACAGCAGGTGAGAACAACAAACAAGGCAAAGCAAAGCCTGAAGACACACCGTGTTGTGTTTGTGCAGCCTGAGCAGAGGAAGAACAAACATAATATGCCCTTTTTGCCCCGGTTTGAGAAGAGCTCCTGGTCCTGAGATGCTGCTGCTCTTGCAGCACTGGACCTTGGGCAACCATGATCCCAAGGAAGGGGACTGTGGGTCCCAGGGTGCTCTCTATCCCTGTGCCCAAGGACAGAGTGGTACCCGCTCAGGGCTTTGCTTTTTCCTTGTAAGAGGGCACTTTCTAAGCATACCAGGCAGCTGGCCTGGCAATGATGCTTTTGTTTCCCGTGGAGACACTTGCTGCTGAAATAAACTGTTATTTTTATGGGTAACATTGGTTGTCTTTTACACTCACTGCAGGAAAATGAATAGCCACTTTTATGCAAAAAGCTTTTACTGCGATATCAGAAGGCGCTAATGAATATACAGAACCAAATTAGGTGGGACCCAGTGAGCCAAAACTCCCAGACAGAGATTTACAGCCAAACGAGTAGCAGGCAAAGATAAAAGCCTGCAACCAAAATGGGTCATATAATTAATCAGGGACAATAAATTTCTGAAAAACTGAGTGCCAGTCCTTTCATCCAGCCTGCCAGGCAGCTCCATTTCAAAGTTAAATAACATGGGGTTGCAAAGAGTTAACTCAGCAGATAAAGCATCAGCACAAAAGCAGCTTCTGCATTTGCAGGGGTTCGGTTTCCTGCAAGAATGGGCAGGGAGCCAGAGGAGCATCCCTCCCCCTCAGGACGTGGGCAGCAGAGAGGTCTCCCTGCCCACCTACCAGAGGTGCAAACCACTGCCAGTAGCTTTCCCCACACCAAAAGGAAAGGTCTCATCCCTTGGCCCCGTGGGACAGAGCCTGGAGCATGTGTTGGTCCCCAGCTGGGCTGTCACACACTCACTGACTTCTCCTCTTCCTCTCTCCATTGACAACTCAGCCACAAACACCTTCCAGGTTGTACTAATTAGTTGTCTGGATGATTTCATAGGTGTCCCTGGGAGGGGGTACGTGCTCCCCCTTATGGCCCTGCCAAGCCAGGAGGGAAGATTTAAGGTCCCCTAAGTGGAATGTACAAGTTCTGGTCAGGCTGCCAGCATCCTTTTGCACAGAAGGCCTGTCTCCCCACAGCCAGCGTGGCCTTGGCCCGTTGGGTCCCCGGCGTGTGCCTGGCACGGGGAGGGTTGGCAGAGGCTGTGCTGTGAAGGATGAGCTGTCACTCTCTGTGGCACTGTAAATCGCATTCCCTCCCTTTTCTCATACGCTCACTTAGCAACACTCCACAAGCATCTTCGTCAGGCACATATTAGGAACCATTCTTCATAAAAAATTAAGGGCTACGGAAACCAAGTGACCTCTCCCAGGGCTTCAATTACATTGTCAGGTAATTGTGTCTCCCCCAGGCCTCCATCACAGGGCTGGGGAGTCTTCAGCAACAATTTATGTATTTATTACAGTTTAAGTATCCTTAGCCCTCAGCTCTTTCCAGTAATGAAAATATATAGCACCAACCCCAGCAAATACAGACTGAGTGGTGTGTAAAATATAACAGCAATCCTCCTGGCCATTGTTCTGTGGAGACAAGAGCCAGTAACCCCCTCTACACTCTCCCAGGGCTGCAAAGCTGCTCCTGTGTGATGGGCCCTGCCAGATCTCCAGAGGGCACGTACAGATGGCAGGAAAAGGGCAACCACAGCAAAGGGTTGGGGGCTAAAACTGTCTGGACTGGGACAGGGACCCAGGAAAGCCAGAAAACCCTTCCTGGGGAAAAAAAAAATACAGATTTATTGTTGTTCTTGGCACTAGAAGTTGCTTGGAATTGGGACAGAAAGGCAAAGCAGGCCTTTGGGGTTTATATCTTTTTTCTGCAAAGCCTTTTTTTTGTGTGTGTGCGTGTGTGTGCAAACCTTTCTTTTTCTGGGAAGGAGCCAAAAAAGGCTGCGGAGGCTGGAGACTGGCTCAGCTTGTCACACATCAGGGGAGCAGCGCCAGGGCCAGATCAGGCCCTCTCCAGCTATAAAAGGAGCAGGGCTGGGGTTTTCTTTGCCTGGGGCTTTGCCCAAAGCAGAGCCAGGGCAGGACAGGGAGGATTTTCTTCACCTCTTGAGGTGCTGTGAGTGGGGTGGAGGTGAAGCTCAGCAGCCATGTCTGGTGTGTTTCTGCATGAGCTGGTGGATCTGCTTGGGGCAGGCACCACAAAAGGAGAAGAAACGTTGTAAAAAACAAGGTAATTTGGGTCCTTCCCCACACATCCCCAACCTTGAAGGAGTCTGATAATGTTGGAAGGGAAAAGTAGTCTGAAGGGACCAGATCAGAGGAGTCTTTCTGGATGAAACAGACCAAAAGAGCCTCGTAAGATGCCAGTGGAAAAAAAAAGACAGACAAAAAGCAAATTTTTTCTTGTCAGAAAGACACCAAGTCCTACACCTCGGGTGAGAAAGAGATGATTTAACAAGAAACAGATGTCACTAAATCCCTGAGCTATAAATCACCCTTCTTGCAGCAAAAATACTTAAGAGCCTTTCTGTACACCACCAGCACAGGAGCCTGGGTTGGGGATTACAGCTGATCTGGGGTAAATGAGCAAAGGAGGCCCAGCTACTTGTTTTATAGTTGGAGGAGAATTATACAGCAGCTTCAAACATTTCTTGCTCCTGCTGTGTTACTGGATGATGTCATGAAGATGATGTAATCCGCACGAGATGAGCCTGAAAGCCTCAAGGGCTATGTGCTGAGGGGGAATAAACCCCTTTGGATTGTTCATTCATGTGCCAGCATCAAATTTAGGATTTGAGCTTTGTTTTTGCAAATAAAAAGAAAGAACAAAAACCCCAGGTCCGCTGAGTTAAAGCAGAGATGGGTGCCAGGTCCAGCAACCTCCCTCCTTCCTCTGGTGATGCTGTGGGGAAACCTTCAGGAGAGTTCCCAAAGGCTTCAGCTGGACATTTCCTGAGCACAGAAACTGTTCAGCTGGATGCAAGAGGATGCTGTATTGCTGCAGTGATTTAATTGCTAAAGAAGTGGTAATTGCTTAGGGAGTAGTGACAACGACCCGATTATAGTTGGTAGGAGAAAAGGGAGGGCAGGCTCAGCCAGTAACACAGCTACTACATGTTTCAGAAGGGCTAAAATAAATCAAGGGGAATTGCTAGCAAAACTGATTGGATGGAAAAAATACCCCTGATCATGAAATAATTGTGAATGGAAAGTTAAAGAGCTCTTTAAGAAGTGTTTAAGGAACAGTGAAGGAAACAGTTTTGCCAGAAGTTTAACCTGACAGCTGTTAAAAATCAGAAAACAATAGCTAGGGAAAAAAAGGAAGGAAAATGAGATGCTAATGAGAAGAACAGGAGGTGGAGATGAGATGCAAAGTAATGATTGTCAATGATGGTATAGGTGTCACTGTCCCAAGGAGGAGAATTTAAACAGAGTTAGTCAAGAGAAAGCAGCTGAGCCTTTCAGTGATGCCACCAGCCTCCTGCCTCCCATGTCTTTCATGGGGCTGGTGAGGTGGGAAGTTCTGCTTTAAGGGTAAATAAAGGTGGCTTTCAGCTCTACTGCAACCCCGTGATGCTGGGTGAACAGGGCACTATCTGCTTAGTTCAGCTGAGCTGCCTGGAGAGGCAGGACCTGCCACAGATGGGCTATTTCAGGAGCCTCACTGCTTGCCTGCCCTCCTCCAGGCACTTTTGCTTGTGGGAGGGAAACTACTGTTTTGATAAATGACTGCTCAGCCTTCCACTGCCCTTTCTGCCATGGAAGCATTCTGGAAGAGAGAACCACAGACACCCTCTGTCCTGATTTTCAGGTTCATCTAAGCATCAAAAAGCAGATCTGCTGCCTACCCAGAGCCCAATTTGGAGAGCTGCCAGCACAGCTGAGGAGGTCACCTCCTATTTGCAGGGCAGAATCAGCTCTTGGGTTGCCTGCTCTGCCACTAGACCAAAATGACTTGGTCACATTTTGCTTCTGGTTTACAGAATCACAGAATGTCAAGGGCTCGAAGGGACCTCGAGAGATGATCCAGTGCAAACCCCCTTCCAGAGCAGGACCACCTAGAACAAGTCACACAGGAACTTGTCCAGGTGAGTTTTGAATGTCTCCAGAGGAGACTCCACGCCCCATCTGGGCAGCCCCTTCCAGTGCTCCCTCACCTCAACAGGGAAGAAGTTCTTCCTTGTATTTCTTTGGAACCTTCTGTTTTAAGTCTTTCCGTTTTGATCCCAGGGGGGCAGCTGCCAGTTAATGAGTAGCATTTCTCTTCCTGAACCCAGCAGCGAAGGTGTAACTATTGAGAGCTGGCCATTAACCTATACATGAGCCCAAACTCACTGCTTTTCATTCCCAACTTTTTTATTGATCCTTTGGATTTTTTTACTTGTTCTTGCTTCCTCTTTTTAAAACAAAACCCTCTAAATTTATGGCCAGCTCAAAGGCAGCACCTGCCATTGTAATGAAAAAATATAGCAGTTCAGTGCTGTAACTTTCTGGCTGTGGGGGTTTTTTTTTCTGGGCCCTCATTACGTTTGTTTTCATCTGAAAACCATTTCTAGATAACAGTTGCAAACAATATTGTATTAGCCTTAACTTTGACCTTGCTGCAGTTCCTCTCAGAAAATTGTTATGGCTGGGAAATGGCCAGATTTACTCTTCAGGCCAATGAAAATAAGTCTGCAAGGTTGAAAAGAAGATGTCAAAAGCGAGCACTAAAGATCACTTTAAATGATAACAGTTGTACCTGAAGCAGAAATAATACACAAAGCTTTCATCTAGCAATTTTCATCCGGAGACAGCCAAGTGCTTTGCAGCCAGGTTCACTGTCAGCAGCCTGGGTTTTTTTTTGAAGGTGAGCACAAATATGGCTTTTGCTTTCTTTGCTGTGTTCCTCCACCTGAAACCAGCCTGTTAACCTGAGACTTGCCAGAATTCCTGCTTCCCCAGGACATGCCTGTGCCCACCTGGCTGAGGCAAGATATTCAGTGACTGCCCTATGGGACCCAGGAGGTTTGCTCTTGCCTGATTAGCGGGATCTTCCTCTTATTTTTATTGTCTTCCCATTCAATATAGAGAGTTGGCTTTAGCTTGAGGGAAGGTAAAGCAGCTGCTTGGCTTTTGTGCCTTGTTGGCTCATCCTCATGCTGCAGAGGTAGTTGGAGATCTTGCTACATGACTAAAACTTGTCAGGGATCTCCTGGTCCCTAGTTGTGTGGCCATACCTGGGGTAGGGAGCAACATGGCACAGTCGGAGCCAAACCCTGTTATGGCAAAGCCAGGCAATGGCACAAACATATCCTGAATGTCCCCAAACTCATCAGAGCAGCCCTATGGGTAAAAAAACATGCATCTTGCAAGAGTAAGTACCAGGACTGGCATGGACACCTGAGACTGGCTTCACCCCCAGGCTGGGCATCCCTCTGCTGCTGGCATGACTGAAGGCAAAACCCTTCCTGGGCTGAACAGGGCAGTGCCAGCCTGCTGAGAGGGCTGCAACAAGAGTCCAAAGGGCAACCTCCTCTTTTCTTTTTGTAGAGGCATGGCATGCTGTGGTGTTACTGAAACCTGGAACAAATAATCCCTCTCCAAAGCAATTCTTAACAGTTTAGCAAGCTGACTATTAAGCAAAGCTTAATAGTTTATGGCAGCACTGGGTATCTGGGGGATGTCTCCTCCTAAAATGCACACCCAGAGACAAAAGAACATTCCTTATATACATCAAAGAGAATGAATATTCATATCAGCCTCAAGAATTCCCCACCTACCTCAGACATATGCAAATGCAGTGATCTTTAGCATGATTTGGGTGGGGAGTTGAGGAATGTAGTCACATGTTTAGCATGTACCTCTTTTAGCTCATTACCAACTCAGGGTTGTTAACCTTAATGTTATGGTTAACGAGGCAAAGGCCTCACTCTGGCCTTGCTGAAACTGTTTTGAAGCTGGTGTTCTGCTTGATCCTGCTATTTATAGCTGAAACAGGACCATCTCACCACCAAGACTTCCTCCCTCTGCTGCTTCTCCTGCTGATCTCTCAGGCCTCAGCCTCCCAGGTCTGAGAGATCCTTGTGACTGGGTGAGTGACGTGGGAATTGCATGCAAAGGGTTAAAAGTGTCAGTACCAAATTACCTGCTGGGGGTACCGACACTTTTAACCCTTTGCACATGGTTCCCACATCACCCACCCTGTCACCACAGTCACTCAACACAAAGCCCAAATCATGCTTGTATGAAATCAATTTTGGGGAGTATCTGTTACGGCGTTAAATGAGGAAGGGTCTATAGGGGTCTCATTTGGAAGAAGATATCCTAACTCTTTTTACCCTTATGTAGTCTGAAACAGCTACTTTGTTAATGTTCTGGTATGCTTTGCTGGGATCAGTGGGGCCCTGCTGCAGCTCCCCATGCAACACCTCAGAATGTTTCATCTCTGCAGGTGAATATGGTTTGTTAAATAATGCTTGGTGTCTCACATGAATAGTTCTGGAGGGGCTATTTCTCATCTTTGTGTCTTTTTGGGATAAAACACTAACTGCACAGGCTAAGTTAAAGGAGCCATTGCAAAAGGGTGCAAAATGCAGGTGCCTTTGAAGGGTTGATGCCTTGGGAAATACAGCCAGGTCACAGCTCTGTGCTGCTGCCCATCAGCTCCTGCCTCTGCATGGAGGTGCAGGGTGCCATAGGGGATAGCAGGGACCCTCCTCACCCCAGAGCTGGGCTGGGAAGTAAAACACTGACAGGAATGCCTGGCTGCCTGCTGGAGAGGCAAAGCTTGCCTTCTGCTGCTTGCCCTGTGGCTATCAGGCACTTTGGTTCTGAGCTGAACCATGGGCTCATTTTAATTGAGAGTTTTTCCTAAGAGCTGCTGAAAGGCAGTGGGTTCTTCCTGAGCTGAACCTGCCCAACACCTACCCACTGTTTATTCTCACACCTGACTCAAAGCCTTTCTGCAGGTGAAAAGTATCTGAGCAAGCTCAGAGAGGCACCAGAAATGCCCCTGAAAGAGCTGCAGAGCATCTTTGTTTAATCCTGTTAGCTGGCCATGAGGTTGCACTTCTGGCCAGGCTCATGCTGGGCTTTGCCTTTGCACCTCCTCACTGCTATGGAAATGCTGGCAGCACACAGGTTGCTGCTGGGTAAAGCTCAGCAAGGAAATAATTCCTGCAGGAAGTTTAATTGCAACCATTAAGCCTTTAATCTCCCCATGGTCTGTACCTCTAAATGGAGATGCTGTCCCTGAAACACAGGCATACACATATCTGCATACCTGCTCACTGCTTGTTTAGCATGGTGTTTATGGCTATTTGTAGTCAACCAGAAGCAAGTAGTTACACACTTATTTGACCATAAAATTCATTTAAAACTAAAAATAGAAATGCCACACATAAGTAAACCTCTCTGTCCTTGGAAAACAACCCAACAAACCAACTCCCCTGCTCAAAGCTCCGTCACATTTCTTGAGCACAGCCTCCAAGCGTTAAGAGTAACAAAATGTGTTGCATGGGGATCAAAAAGGAGGAGCAGAGTGGCTGTCTTGGTGGGGCTGGGGATGAAGATGGTGGCAACCAGCATGGGCTTGTTCACCAACAGAGGCTGCTGATGCAAGTCCTTCACCGTCACATCTCCCTGTGATCTTCATCAGTAAGAAGTCTATGAGATGCCAGCAGAACCATTTGGAGCTGTATGGTAGACATGAAGCCTTCCCACAGGGATGGGTGGCTGCCAGAGACCCACTGCTTCCCAAGCCCACCTTAGGATGGGGGGGTCCAGGACTCTCAGCTGTAAAGCAGAAAGAGCTTTTGCTTTTGTCCAGACAAGTTTAAAAGTGCTGTCCTGCTAGAAAACAGACACTTAAAAGTTGTAAACAAACACAGACAAAGTGGGATACTCCCTAAAAGGTTGCTTTAAGTAGAGATTTCATTTCATCTGGATGTCTCATTCCAGTAGAATCTTATCGGCAAGTTTCTGGGCTGCCTGGGAAATCTTGCTGCCTCACCAGGGAAAAGGATATTTAAAAAGGATTAAATCTGACAAGTCTTATACTAAAAGTGGATTTTTAAGACATAAGCAAAGATTCAAGAGGAAAAGGTTAGTGAGCTGTTGAAAACACAACTGCATTTAGGCTAATAAAGCTTTATTTCTAGTAAGAGAGTAACAGACTGAATGTGATGAGCTGTGATGAGCTGTGCTGAGTGCTGGGCTGAAGTACGGATGAAGGCAGGAGGATGCTGTGACAGTGATGGGAATGGAGTGGAGCCAGATACCCTCTCAGCACAGACTCCCACCAGGCCCCTCACCTCCTAAACACTGCCAAGGTCCTTCCTGGGTGAGCAACATGAGCATGAGGAGCAAAGAGCAGCAACAGGCTGATGAAAGCAGGTGTTAAGGAAGAGTTGGTGAGCATATTGAGAACCCAGAGGTCAAAATTAAAGGCTTGACCTGAATTTGAAGTCTGTCAGACACCAAAAGGCCCACTTCTCCTCCCAGGTAGGGGATCCTCACTCTGCCCCATCCCACAGGAAAACTGCCAGTGAGGGCTCAGCTCACCCTACAGCTACAGAGTGATTCAGACCAATCCAACACCCAGGCTCCTTGCTCATTAAGGCTCGCTCCAATTAGCTTCCTCTTTAAAACAGAGCAAGGAAAGATGCAAAGTCTGTTTCACAAAGCTCCCACCTATATTTCTCCCCAAATATTGAAGTGATGTTTCTGCCCACAGACAATAGGACTCTCTGGATAGTTCATTTGCTGGAAAAAGAATTGACAGCCCCATTAATCTTGCAGCCTGTGACTTTTAAACCAGGGCTGTCAGTGTGGATGCTCTGGGATGAGGCTGAATAAATGTCACAGGATGCTGGTGTCCTGCAGACATCCTGCCCCACTCTGCCCACCAGCCCTGAGACTTCCAGATGTCCATCTCTTCATTTACCCAGCCCAAGGCTGGGTGATTTGTGCATGGGATCACCTCATCCCATTAGCTGCAAACACAAATGACCCTGGAAAAATAACTCTGCTTGTGAAGGGCAGCCACCACCCCCCAGCTCAGCCCCACCGAATGAGCCCACCAAGGTGCTGGCCATGGCAGCTGCAGCTCTCCAAGGCCAGGTCTCCCTCACATATCTGCCCCCTAGATGGGTTTAGCAGTGCAGCTCCTACCACATCAGCTGTGCTTTAGGGAGGTATGGGCAGAGGGAGGCAGTGAGGGCTTTGCTGGATGCGCCTGTGACCCTACCAGGTACAAACAATTCCAGCACTTCCCACATACATGACAGGAGCAGCCTTGCAGTCCATTTTCAAATACTCATTACCTCAGTCCTCATTATTATTGCTCTTATTCTCTACAGGTATGGAAACCCCTCAGGCTATCAGGGGTTGTTGTGGCGACAGCTTCAATCCTCTCTGACTCTTGCACTTCATCTTTGCCACACAAAGATTATCAATTTCCTTGACCTCACCTCTAAGTGCCAGAAGAAATGGCAGCACTTTCATGGCATTCTGTTTTTGCTGCTCTCTCCTGACCCACAGATTGAATAGATGCCAGAGTTTTCTATCTTTGATCCCAAGGCTGGATTAACAGGATTAACTTCCAGCTTTCCTTACAACCTTTCTCCTAGGAGCTGACTTAAATAACATGCAGTGATGCTATCCCATGCCACAGCCTGGCAGTAGTTTCCCATGCCCTTGCCCAGGCAGCAGCTTCCAGGCCAGAAGATGTCCCAGAAGGACAGGATGGTCCCAAACCTGATGGCACAAATGCTGCTGAGGCAGGATTGCTGTGACCTGAGCCATGTCAAGTGCCATGGAGAGCCTGGCAGTCACTGGCAGCTGCCCTCCCTCTCTGCAGCCTGTTTCTAAATTCACCCAGATACAGAGCAGCTCATTCCAACACAGGCCAAAAACTCCCACATTGCCAATGAATCCAGCCTCTGTGCTGCCCCTAAGGCACAGGAAAATGGCTTTCTGCAAGAGGCAGCTGTATATCACTCACCAATACCAAGGTCCTTCACAAAAACATGGCTTTGCTCCGCTCTAATTGCTCTAAATGAAGCAATTGCATTAGGCTCCCTCCCCTCATGGTACCTGCTGACAGATGCTCTCCACCAGCTCACTAAGTCTGCCCTCAATGTCGATTAGATCTCAGTGCTCAGGTGCTGGAAAAGTGGCCACCTCTGCCTGTCATACCTTGCTCCCAAAGGTTTCCCAAACACCCAAGACAGGCTGGCAGCAGGGGACCAGGAACCAACCAGACAGGGCAGAGGTCATCTTCCAGCTTCACCAAGGAGGTTAATTTAGGAAAGAGAGAAACCAGGCTTACCTCCTCTGCAAAGCTGGGGTGCAGCCACGCTCCTTTTCTCCCTCTGGGCTCTTCACCAGGGGTCTTAGTGCTGTTTCTGCATTCTGAGGCTCAGCCTGGCTCTGCTCCCATCCCAGCAGGTTTCCAGGTATCCAGGGCATACTTGCAGGCTCTGGACAGTAAGCTGTCACTTCCATGCTAACCTAGCACCTAGGGTGAAAAGCAGAGCAAATGGTCTTATAGAGCTGTCACACTTAAATATGATACAAGTTAGGCCATAACTCACCTAACCTCCATAATTTCTAGTGACAGTTGCTATTAACAAGCAGCTTCTCATTTCCCTCTGCTCTGGGGCTGCTGCTGCAGAGCTCGAGGCATCCTTGCTGCAGGCACTTACACCAGGGAGATGCTCCTCTTCCCTGGGCAATGTCACTGCTCTGGGTTTATTCTCGCTCCTGCTCTAATTTTCCCATACATCATTTAGCAAAGGACATACAACCAAAGGGCCTGGGCCTTTCTGCTTTGGGACAGCCTCATGCCACCACATGCGGGCCAACAAGCAGAGTGGCTTCCAGCTTCTCCATTGACCACACCAGTGGGGACAGAGGGGGATCTCCCCAGAGCTGAGCTGCTGGGGCGCGAGGGCTGCAGGGTCAGCACTGCTGGTGCTATTGCTCAGGAACCTCTGGGCTCTGGCTTGGGGCTGCTTGCTCCCTGTACCCCCCCACACACACACTCTCACTCTCTTCCTGCCTGGAATCAGTCCATTGCCATGGAAACAGCAGTGACATCAGGCACTGCTAATGTTATTCCAATGACTAATTGTGTTAGGAACAGCGAGCCAGATTACTGAAACTATTCCCAGGCCCCACAGATCCCTACCTAACGCCCCAGGCAGATGCCAGAACCTGTCTTTCCCCTGCAGGGATGCCAGGCAGGGCTGGAGAAGGACCCTCACCTGGGCCTGGATGTGGGGCACAGAGGGGCTGCTTGGGTTCCAACCTGCTCTTACTTTGAATCCTAATTTTCTGAGGCTCCTTTAGAGTTGTTTTGTACCTGTATAAAGCAGCCTCAGAGGCTGCTCTGGCTGGTACCTTTCTGCAGTGGGGTGGGTGGATGGCAATAGCACTGCATGGTGTGCAGGAGGAGATTCTGCACAGCCAGAGAGTGTGGCCATGGACTGGTGGCATCTGCCTCTGCAAAAAAAGTGAGCCAGACTTCTTTATTTTCACTCCAACTTTGTTAAATTTAGTGATTTCCCCAAAACCTCTAAGGGCAGCCTGGGCACCATCCACCCTGTTGTTGCAGCAGGGAGGAGCATCATACCTAGAGCCATCCTACAACACAGTGAGTATCCGGCCCAGAGCTGCTGGTTATCCCCTCAGTTCCTAACTCCAGAGATCCCATCAGACTTCAGAACAAGGGAAAACTCTGAGGGGATGGCACTTTGCCACAGCAGCTGATGTGAAAGACAGTTAGGAGGGCAGCCCTTCAACAGTTTTGCTTTTAAATGACAAACACCATAAAAAAGGTTCCAGTCAGAGGCAACTCACAGGATGGGACAATGAAACTGGCTCTTGGCAGACAGCAGCTGTGTGCAGGGCTGAGTGCTTGCAGACTCCTTTTCTCAGTAATCTGCTGGATCCTGGAGCCATCTGAAAAAGAGAAAAACACCAGACCAGCTCTGACTGCTTGTTTATTCATTTATATGTTTTAAATCCCTTATTTAAGATAACATGATAGCTTATTGCAGCAGCAATTTCTACCTCCTGGCTCCCTACAGCATCCTGGCTCTTTAGGGCTCTGTGTTATTTACTGCCTGAAACTGAAACAAGGAGCACTATGAAAACATGTTGAGGAATTACTGGGGCACCTCGGACACAGCCTGAAAGGAACTGGTGTTCACAGCCTTCTAACTTATTTAACCCTCTGTTGCCCAACCAGCAGGCAGGGCAGTGGTGTTTCCCTTCCTCCCCACAGCCCCCACGCTCCTGCCACATCCTCCTCCAGGCCCAATCATGTTAATTAGTGGAAGATACTGATTTCACCTTTGCATCATTCTGAGAAGCATTAATTACAGAAGAAGGCACTGCTAATATAGAAGTGTTTCTCCCAGTGCCTGAAATCTGGGTGCTATCAGCCACTTGGGGAGGACAGTGGTGAACCAGCATTTAGGCATTTAACCTCTGTAAGAGATCTACTCCTCAATCCCCAGCCATCACAGAAAGTTAGTGCCTCCTAGACTGATGCCCTTTCACTTAAGGACAGAGCAGTCTTTCATTATTTTTTTACCAACAAATTAAACAATGTGTTATTTCTCCTTTTTTTCTTACCCTTTCTCCACAAAAATACACTTTCCCATAACAGACAGAAACACAGCTGTCCCTGCAGGCTGCCAGGGGCTGAGGCTGCAGACTGGGCTGGGGCTATATGTGATGGGGAGCCTGCACCAGCTTTTCCCCATTGATACAGGAGCCTGCACCAGCTTTTCCCCATTGATAGGCTCATTTAGGCATCCCTGTCCCCCACAGTGCCCATTAACACACATGAGAGAGTGCCCTGAGGTGAGAGCTTCACTAATCGAATGTGCTATTAAGATCCTAATCCGTTTCATTATCCTGTTTCATTTGACACTTATCAAGGCTCAGAGCTGCTCTGTGTAATAGGGACGAAGGCACACGGCCTGTCCTGTGGATAAATAATCCTTTTCATTAGACCCATAATTCCCTTTTATCCTTTATTAGTTTGTTTCTAAAGCCAAAGGGTGATGGGGATGTGCAGCTCTGGCAGAGACACCATGGATTTTCTCTTCTTGTATGCAACCACGCTGAGTGTAAGACTATGAGGGATACACAGGCAGCAGCAGTATCAAAACAAACAAAAAAAGCCCTGAAAAAGAGGCTACACAATACCCAATCATTGATTATCTGATTACTTCTAATTGGACTGTGTTTTGGGGATGTTATCTAGAAGACTGTCCACTGAATATTTTGGAGACTGATGTGATTAAATACTTCAGCCTCACCTGAAATCATTTCTAGCTTCTTTTTTTATTTCTTTGGGAGTTGGGCAGAGAGGAACCTCATGAGGTTTAACAAGGGCAAGTACAGAGTCCTGCATCTGGGGAGGAACAACCCCCTGCACCAGTACAGGCTGAGGATTGACCTGCTGGAGAGCAGCTCTGGGACAGGGACCTGGGAGTGCTGGTGGGCAGCAACTAACCATGAGCCAGCAGTGTGCCCTCATGAGCAAGAAGCCAATGACATCCTGGGGTACATCAAGAAGAATGTGGCCAGCAGGTCAAGGGAGGTTCTGCTCCCCCTCTACTCTGCCCTGGTGAGGCCTCATCTGGAGTCCTGTGTCCAGTTCTGGGCTCCTCAGCTCAAGAGGGACAAGGAACTGCTGGAGAGAGTCCAGTGCAGGGTGACCAAGATGATCAAGGGACTGGAATATTTTCCTTATGAGGAAAGGCTGCGGGAACTGAGGAGACTGAGGAGGGATCTCATTAATATTTACAAATATCGATATGGTGGATGTCAGGAGGTTGGGGCAGCACTTTTTTTCTGTTGTATCTAGTGACAGAACAAGGGGTGATGGGAAGAAACTGGAACACAAGAAGTTCCACTTAAGCATCAGGAAAAACTCTTTCAGTGCTAAGGTGAGGGAGCCCTGGCACAGGCTGCCCAGGGAGGGTGAGGAGGCTCCTTCTCTGGAGGTCTCCAATACCCACCTGCACACGTTCCTGTGTGACCTGATCGAAGGGGAACCTACTTTAGCAGGCAGTTAGATTAGATGATCTCTACAGGTCCCTTCCAACCCCTACCATTCTATGATTCCTCCTCTGCTTGGTAGCCACCCAAGATGGTCTCAAAGGTCAGCAGAGGAGAGGGGGGCTGGAACTAAATACAGGTGGTTCAGGAGGCTGATAAAGCAGGGAGCTCCCCTAGAACCAATGCAGTAGGCAGTCAATCAGTCAGTCAATCAGTCACCACCACCACCTCCAGCACAGGTTCTCTATCTCCTCTTCAAAACAAATGAAGATGATGATGCGTGACTCTGCCTGGGGACTACACATGAGTGTGGGGATGTTGTGAGTGGGGAAAGGTCTTAAGTTATCAGATAAACACTCCTAAATACATGGACTTCCCACACAGAAACACATTTGAAATGGCATTAAACCTTCCTACCATTAGATAAAGATTTTATGAAACAGTAGTTTTGTGAATATAATATAAATCTCAAGTATTAGGTCATGGCAGTTCTTCAGAAACAGCTGGGGGAAATGCCTACATCTCCCTCAGATGTAGGTAAGATTTAGGCAAAAAATCTTAATGCTTCCACTGAGCAAAGCTGAAACGTTTCAACCACAGGTTTAGCAAGCTCCTATCTAAAAGTAACCTCTCTGGGTGTCTGAAGGATTTTTGGGAGCAGCCTCACGTGCCAGCAAGCCTTCCAGCCCATGCACTGACACTGAAACCTCCCCAAGCTCACACTGAGGTTGCTGCCAGCTGCTCCCTGTCAGGAGAGGGGATGAGTTTGGCCCCAGCTGGGCTAGACCATGGTTTTGTCCTTGCTGGGTCAGGCTGGTAGCACGTGAAGCAGGTAGATGCAGCCCTGGAGCACCCTGTGCCATCCTCCCATAGCCACCCAGCCTCAGCAGCAAAGCCCCCAGGTCTGCCTGGCTTCAACTTACTCAAGAACATCATTGCCCTTCATCCAGGACAGCAGCACACACACACTTCAGTTTCCATCTCCAAGCAACATGTCAAAGGAGAGGAGATACAGCCTGGTGACTACCTCCTTGCTTAGCTGGGGTTGCTACTTGAGCCAGGAAACAGGGAGAGGCCCTATCCCCATAGCCAGAGGCAGGAGTGGAGGGGATGAGCAGCAGATGGAGCAGCTCTTACAGTGGGACTCTTAGAGGGGCTTGGGCCCTTTTGATAATTTATTAGCATAGAGAGTCCCTGCAGCCAAAACAGCAAAAGCCCTGTTTCTTCCTCTGCTCTAACCCATTTCTTTTGAGACCAACAATTTCTGAGCAATTGATGCAAAAAATCTCTATTTTTAAAAGCATCATTTCCCTTAGAAATTCGATGCAGTCTGCTCCTTCAGCACTGCCCCAGGGCAGTGGAGGAGAGGACCCAGCTCTGCAGCTCTTCCCCTGGGCTCAGCACTCCTGGGGAGCCTGGGGAAGGCAGCTCTGCCACAGGCACTGAGCTGCTCTGTCGGGTTCCCACTAGAAAAACAGAGCTCGAAGCCCAGAGCCATGTGTCTATGTTTGGGGAAATGGTGCTGAGCGAGGGGACTAATGTGCTGCACTGCTGGTGAGGAGGGCAGTGGGGTGGCCCCTGCACCCACCAGAGATGCCCCAGGGATGAGGGGCTCGTGATTGAGAGCAGCAGCAACTTTGAGCTGCAGCTGAAACAGGAGGGAATATCCCCACCAGCTCCTTGGCACGGCCCCACATGAATTACTCACTGCATGGCTGCGTTAAGCATCTCCAGGGCAGCACTGGGGAACTTCAGCCCCAGGTTTTCTCTTCAAGTGTACAAGAGAGATATTTTTATTTAAAATGCACCATCATCTCCAAATAAAATTAAACACAGGCAAGCAAAAACTCCCCGCTGAGCAGTGAGACTATAAATCACTCCCTCTCCTAACCCTGCCGGCTGCAGAGGCTGGAGCATGGCCATGGCTGCTGGGCAAAATGCAGAAAGCACATTTTTCCACCCCTAGGGCTCTGCAGTTTTCTCCCTGGGAAGTTCCACAGCCCGTCCCCATCACCCCTGCAGCTCCCAGAGGAGCGGCAGAGCCGTGCACCCCATCCATCCTCACAGCACCCTCATGGGGACGGCAGCTTCAGGTGTCACCGTCCCGCCCTGTTGCACTCCTGCCCTTCCCATCCCACACCTCTCTCTTTCCCCACAGCACTTACGGCCCCAGTCACTTGCAGATCTGCCCTTCCAGAGCACAGGTTCGTTCATGCCTGTCCCACGTCGTGAGCCACATCCCCCTGCCCAGCCATGGAGGTGCAGACCCTGAGCACATCAATACAAAGCTCTCCTCGCTGTAGTGATCCGAATTACACTGTGATATAAAGGCCTATTAAAGGCTCCTTTCTAGAACAAATGCTGCCCCCGTGGCTAATCAGCAGAGAATTTCCTTCATTGAGAGACAA
Source organism: Colius striatus (assembly GCF_028858725.1). Classification (NCBI taxonomy): domain Eukaryota; kingdom Metazoa; phylum Chordata; class Aves; order Coliiformes; family Coliidae; genus Colius; species Colius striatus. The sequence goes on along the minus strand of NC_084768.1, from coordinate 9,204,853 downwards.
AATTAATATCATTGTTTAGCAGATGCAACGACGCCGAGTAACTAACTTGCAATTGAGCTTTATTGTTATGATGCCTTTTGTTGCTGGTCTTGGCCTCGAGTGGGTGGCAATGAAAAAGGAAGAATACAAATGAAAACCTGGAAAAGCCTGAAATAAATTCATGCCCTGAAACTGTGAGGATCCAGGGATTAATGAGGGATGTCAGCAGCAGTCCTCAGTACAAGAAGGACAGGCAAGCAGCCTTGGCCAGGACATCTTCCCCCAGCCTCATGGGCAGCCCCCACTCTCAGCTGTGGGCTTTACAGTGTATTTTTGTTTTTGAAAGAGGTCTGTAAAGAGAGAAGACGCTATGTCAGCACCATGAAAGCCAGTGTTAATCAAGGGTGGCAGCGTGGTCTCCTCGCGGATGGTTAGCATTATAAAGCATATATTAGCATTTTTAGTATTAATCAGTATAGGCAAGAAAAATCCTTTAAAAAAAGCTCATTAGAAAGCTCATTTACTTAGAAGACCAGAATGCATTAACATCATGTCTCAAGGCTGTGAAGCGTTCAGAGAGTGAACTTCCCCTGGCTGGCGGCTCGCCCACACCTCACAGGTCCAGGCTCTTCCCACACTGTCTCCTCCCAGCTCAGATCAGGAGCTAATCCTGTCCTAGGAGTCACAAACCCTCTCACACCAAACACAGAATGAACCACGTGTCAGGCTTTGCCATCAGCCCAAGACTTATTCCAGCTCCCTGCTGAGCTCGTGGCCAACCTGGTCCCACAGGCAGCCTTCATGTAAAAGCATCCTGAGAGAAGCTCTGCCTGTGGCCTTTCCATGGCCAGAGCCCTCCTGCCCTGTCGTCCCAGGACCTGTCTGGTCACACAGCCCTGGCACCTACCAGTGTTTGGCCCAGGGCAGCTGTGAATCCTATGTGGAATCACAGAAACACACAATGGTGGGGGTTGGAAGGGTCCTCTAGAGCTCATCCAGCCCAATCCCCCTGCTAAAGCAGGTTCCCCTCAATCAGGGGACACAGGAACGTATCCAGGAGCGTTTGGAAGCCTCCAGAGGAGCCTCCACACCCTCCCTGGGGCAGGGCTCCCTCACCTCAACAGTCACATACTTTTTGCTCGTGTTCAAGTGGAACTTAAAGCTCGTGTCCTTTACTCCTTGTCCTGTCACTGGGTGCTACAGAAAAAAAGACTGGCCCCATTCTCTTGACACCCACCCTTTAGGTATTTATAAGCATTGATAACTGTCCCTTCTCAGCCTTCTCCAGACCAAACAGACCAAGGCCCTGCAGACTTTCCTTGTTAGAGAGATGTTCCAGTCCCCTCATCATCTTGGAGGCCCTGTGCTGGACTCTCTCCAGCAGTTCCCTGTTTCTTAAGCTGAGGAGCCCAGAACTGGACACAGGGCTCCAGATGAGGCCTCACCCGGGCAGAGGAGGGGTGATGGTGGGTGGGACACAAGAGGCAAGCACAATCAAACAAAATCCTTCACCTGCCCCCCAAATGCTGGAGAAGGTTTCTCATCTGAGCAGTTGGCACAGCAGCAAATGCCAGCTTCTTACCATGGATGTGTACTGGTGTCACACAGGGCATTTGGTGGCTCCTGCAAGGGAAGGCGGGCAGGCCCGGGCCTGCGACGCCAGCTCACCCCCATGGCCACTGAGGCGTTCAGGCCTGCCAGAGGCCTCACAGCTCCCTCCAGAGCACCCGTGGGCTGCTGGAAGGCAAAGCAGCCACCTTGCAAAACAACCACGCTGCGATAATAAGGTCAGATGGGAGAGGGAGAGCGTTAGTAGGGGCCCAGAGCCTGCTTTGACAGCTACTCTAGCAAATTCCTTGTTTGCTTGTCTTGGAGGCAGTCAGTCACGCTAGAAAGCTAACGCTCAAACATTCCTTAGCTGTACTTAATGCTAAATCAAAGCATGAGCTACCAGGAGAGCATGGCTCACTCCCAGCTCAGCTGCTCACGGGGAGCAGGCTGGCTGCAGGGGCTGTGCCTCTGCCTTCCCTGCCCGCTGCCCAGTTTGGCCCCTGGAGCTGTAGGTTGCCTTCCCGGGCTGCGGGGGCTGTCCCAGGCACAGACACATACGCGGGGGTCCTGTCACACTGATGGGAGATCAACCCTCTGATCCCACTTTAGGAGGATGAAACACACAAGAGCCAAAGGGCAAGGAAAAGTCAAAGTGGGGATAATTTGCCTCACTTAAATGCTTGCAAAGTGCTTGCACTCCCTTTATTCACATTTAGTGCCTAGATGGACCTGCACAAGGAGTAGTTCCTGGGGAGTAAAAGGTTCTCCAGCCCTACAGAAGAAAGCAAACCAAAGGACTCAATGCAGACCCCTAGAGCCATGCTGGAAAATAAGGTGGCACTTACCTGACTGCTTCAGCTTTGTGGCTTAGCAGGGCACAGCTGCCTTGTCACGGCAGGACAAGGGTGAAAGACTGGCAGTCATTCACAAGCACAAAGCCCACAGGATCCAGAAGCTGGGGCTGGGACAGGCACCCCAAGCCTGGGCCAAGAGCTAGCACTAGATGTGACTGGATGCTCTGCATGCCTTGTCACTCATTTCACAGCAGCTTGAGAACAAAACCTCACTGCATAGCTGAGGGTCAGAGAAGAGGGAGCTCGAGCATTAGACACGTTATTTCCCACGAAGCAGGCACCATGCTGCCACACACTCAGCTCACACCAACTACTATGGGCTCATCCTACTGCAGGAGCTGGAGGAGGAATGCCACAGGGAACCCAAAACACTCTAAGGTGGAAATCACTATTCCCAGCAGCTCTTATTTTTAAACATAGGTTGCAGCCCTTATTTACCAGCAGGCGCAATGTTGTCAGGAGCAGTGGCTGCAGATGCCTCGCTTGCCTTCTGCAAAGCAAATCTCCTGTTTTGACTGCAAGCTGATTGATGCTTAGTTATTTGGGGAGGAATATTTCTAGCTGTACAGTGAGAGCCAGAGTTATCAGCCAATTAGGTATTTGTGGGCATTTCCTAGCACGATGTTTGGAACATAAGCACCAGTTACATCAGAGAAATGGGTTAAACTGCACTTTTATAAACACCTCCATGCTGGCCTACCAGAAACTCTACAGGCAGAAGTCCTGTGAAAGCTTCTCTTCAGGCTACACTTAGAAGCAATCCATCACCAGAGAAAGTGTGGTTTAGAACTGCAGCAGTAACTCAGCCTGTCTTCAAAGAAGCATTACTGGAGCATGAAGTGAGAGGCCAAACGCTCCCAGCCCCACAAGGAAGGTTGGATGCTACAGGGGCTCCCTGGGGACAGGCTTTGCTGTGACCTATCACCAGGCAAACCACTTGGGGCTGCCTCAGGTATACCCAACAACCACATACAGTGTCTCTGGCAGGTGCTGATTTAATCCTGGTTTCCTGCTTTTCCAGCACTGGCTATTGCCTCTAATAAGTTCCTCTTTCCCTGAGATGACTTAGAAACCCCGGATCCAAACCCAAACTAAACTAGCTCCCTTTAGGATGCACCAAGAGGGAGAACTTCTCCTGTAGCCTCTTCAAAAAATAAAACCAGCCCTGCTGCCTGTTCACTACCAGCCTTCCTCCCCAACTTGTGTTTTGCAGCCAGTTGTGCGCAACATGACTCACTCTCCACCAGCTTCTCTGGCCGATAACCCCCCCTTCTCTGCTCAACTGCTGCACCAACAATGTTAGGGCAGACCCGTGCTTTCACAGGGACACACACAACCAGCACAGTGATACAGCAAAGAACAAACCACTTATCACCCTGTCTCTTTGCTTTTCAGCCTGCAGTGGGTTGTTTACAACACTCTCCAATCTCTGTGAAGCAACACTTCACATCTCCCGAGCGCTTGAGCCATGGATGAAATGCACCGCTTGAGTCATCTCCCGCCTGCCGCAGCATCTGCCACCGACCAAACGGCCCTGTGCTTGCTGGTTGCCACATGTCTCCCAGGGCATCCATTCCTCCTTCTACAGCATCTTCAACTGCTGACACAAAGCCAAGCCCCAGTGATTGAGAAGGTCACTGCAGCCTTTAAAGTCAGTGGGTAACGGGGGTGGGCGGGAGTCAGCCCAAGCAATGAAAGGAAAATGCTTCCAACGCCACGGCAACAAACATCTCCTTGTTCCTTGGTTATATCCCATGAGGTGTGACTGCAGTCATCCAGATCCTTTTCCTGCCCTCCTTGCAGCTGGTGCTAATCCAGGGATGTTTTTCTTGGGCTTTTCGGTGGCATTTATCACACAGCATCTCCCAGCAGTGCTGGAGAGACAGCTGATGCCTGGCCAAGCCCACAAGGACTGGAAAGCTTCTGTATTTCAGATGCAGCCTCATGCCTCAAAAGCCATCAAAAGTTGTGGCCAGCCACTGAGGCATGACCACAGCTCAGTTCCTTTGTGTCCAGCCTCTGCAGAGGGTCTGTGATTTCTCAATGGCAGCCTTCATAGGAAAACCACCCTCCAAAATCTGGTGTGTGAAAGCACCAAGCTCTTAAAGCATCTCCTGCTTTGCGCTCTCTGTGCTGGCACTGAGAAGGAGGGCAAAGGAAAGAGGGGGCTGCAGGTATTGGTTTTAAACCCACTGTCCCACTGACTTTCCATGGGGAGTGCAGAATAACTGCTCTGGTTGAAACGGTTAATTGGCACCTGAAAGAAAAGGCAGTGGGAAGCCAGTGCCAGAAAATAAAAACTGTACTTGCTGATGCTCTTTTTATGAGGTGTCTGAAGGCAGCACAGCACCAGCGCTGGAAAGATCTGCTTTTATGGTGCTTCAGCTGCAGCCCCCCTCGATGCTCCCACAAAGACAAGCAGCCCCAGCTCCAACATTCCACCAGAGTCAGAAACAATCCTTTAGGGTCAAGCAGGGAAAAGGTGCTGCCAGTTGTGATCTGTGCTGAAAAAGGATCCTTGGCTGAACACTGAACCACACTGCACCTGTGATCCCAGGAAACAAAAGCCATCCCCTGAGCAACTGCTGTCAGTTTGAGTGGGCAGCAGCTTGACACTCGGTGGTATTCAGCATGAAGCCAACCCCGATAAGCCACAGCAAAGCATGAGCTAGACCTGCATTTGGAGTGCTCCAGCCATGCTCAAGAACATTAGCCAGCTATTTGCTGCTGAAAACTCCCAGAGAACAAAGAATCTTTATGGAGGGCAATGCTTTAATCTTAAATGTGATGCGGTATGAAAATTCCCTTGTATAAAAGCTGAGGGAGGATATGAAATGCTCAGGGAGAGACAGGCTGGTACTGCCACTCTTGTTAGTTCTAGGATATACTGTTTCTTTCTCATTCATGAATAATCTTCTGTGAAACCTGTGTCTGAATAAATCCTCTTGTGCACTGAATGCCAGCAGCCCTGGAGCCAACACCCTCCCAAGCCCTACCAGCTTGGAACAGTTCAGTGCTTGGAACCCAGTACTTACAGGGATGGTTTGAAAAGCAGAGCAAAGGAGATCAGCTTTTTAAGGCCAGGACTGTTTTTCCAGGAGCAGCAGCCTGGGGGCACCCACTCCAGAGCTGGATCTCTTGAGCTCACTGGGGGTCTCTGCTCCAGGACTGTTTGCCACCCCAGCTGGCAGCAGGCACACCAACCGTGACCAACAGCCTCACTCAATGGCACAAACACCCTCCTCCCAGGGGCTGTCTTGTCTGGGTAGGAGTGCCTGGAGTTGAGGTCTTGAGCTGAAAACTGAACTTCCCTTGATCAAACCTGGTCCTTGGACAGGTTCAGACAGTCTGAAACATGATTCATATTAACCTCATCTTGTACACTCCTGGTCATGCTACATTCAGCTGCCTGTGCCCAGGTGGCCAAGAAGGACAATGGCATCCTGGCTTGTATTGAAAACAGTGTGACCAGGACAGTGATCGTCCCCCTGTTCTTGCCACTGGTGAGGCTGCACCTCGAATGTTGTGTTCAGTTCTGAGCCCTTCACTACAAGAAGGACATTGAGGTACTGGAGCATGTCCAGAGATGGGCAATGGAGCTGGGGAAGGGGCTGGAGCTCAAGTCTGATGGGAAGCAGCTGAGGGCCCTGGGGGTGTTTAGTCTGGAGAAGGCTGAAGGGAGATATGATCACTCTCTGCCTCTACTTGACAAGAGGTTGTACAGAGGTGGAGGTTGATCTCTTCCTCAAGTAACAAGTGATAGGACAAGAGGAAAGGGCCTCAGGTTGCACCAGGGGAGGTTTAGATTGGAGATGAGGAAGAACTTTTTCCCCTCAGAGGGTTGTCAGCCCCTGTCCCAGGCTGCTCAGGGAGCTGGGGGAGTCCCCATCCCTGGAGATATTGAAAAGACACATAGATGAGGTGCTGAGGGCCATGGGTTACTGATGGGCTTGGCAGTGTGAGAGGAGTGGCTGGGCTCAATGAGCTCAAAGGTCTTTTCCAACCAAAGTGATTACATGATTCTATGAACTAGGGGAAACCAGGGCATGTTGGCTCTCCACTGACCGGCCTTGCCACTCGCTTCTGCAAAAACTGATGTGAGCAGTGCCAACAAGCAGGTCTGGAAGTGTCTGAAGGTCCCTTGGTGCAGCAGAAGGCAGGAGAGCCAAGCGTTGTCCACCTGCACATGGTCTCCCTGCAGAGCAGCAATCACCCTGAAGCCTGGAAAGAGAGCCCTCCAAGTTCCTCAGATCTGGCTGCTGAGCGAGCTGAGAGCAGGTGGCAATCAGCACCACCACCAAGCTGGGGTGGCAGACAGGCATCCAGAGAGAGAAGAGCCCATTGCTCGTAGCAATGCACAAATGAAAAGCAAACTGGTTTTTCTGAAATATATTTATTCCTGAAAGTGTACAACAAGAATAGAAAAATATTCTTTGGTGAAAGCAAAACAGAGAAGGGTAGGAAATCAATGCCAAGTGAAAAACATTTGCATGTTCCAGGGGAAGAAGCCTCCAGAGACAGAGCTTGGAGACTCCTCAAGCTTGGAAGCTAAGGTCATATTTCTATTTTACAGAAACTTCCTATAGCAGATCCATAAGTTATCTCATTGTGACTCATAACTCGCTGGAATGGGTTTCTAGTTTGTTCTCTTTGAAAACCCAATTACTTCAAGTGCATCACACCAGTAAATGAAATCAGTGTGCTGCTTTATTTATTATTGGGCTTTTGTTTTTCCTGATGGTAGCTGCATCAGAGCTGCCACAAATATGCAAACCAGCTCCATTCCAACAGCACACTTTCCCTTCAACATTTCCAATCTTTCTAAGCCTTTCTACTTTGTATGTTCTCCAATACCTGGATTTTTCTGACTAATGAACTCTTCCATTTGCTAGAAAATATTGAATGCAATTAGACTCCACTGTGCAGCCTTGCTGTATGCTGTGCCTAGCAGCTGAGCACTGTAAAAGAGCCCAGTGCTTGGCAGAACAACTAGAAATCCCAAAGATAAAAAGGGAGATTTATGCACGCTCCCACCAAGGCCTGCTCCAGAATTTAATTGGCAAGGTTAGCAATAACTGGGCTGCAGAGAGAAGCACCAAGGTTATGGCCCCGGTGTAAGTCATGAGGCAGTAAGGAATTATGATTCCCAGGCTTAAAAATCAGGACTTACAGCTGGTTCCTCACCTCGTGCTGCCCCGCGCCAAGCTGCACAATGTGCTCTCAGCAAGTCAGGCTACTCCTCTGCTCTTCTTTATCTCTTCAAGGGGAGATACAAATCACTCCATCCAACCCTTCTGCAATTTCATCCAGCCTCTGCCTGCACTCTTCCTGCAGCTGCTTCAGCTCTCTCTCCAGGCTGGCCTGGCTGTTCCGCAGCTCTCTGATCACCTCCGCAGCACTGACAGCTGAGACGGGCTCCTTGGATGCAGAGCCACTGAAGCTCGCTTTGCTGGCAGGATGCTGCTTCCTTCTGAACACCAGCCTGCACGAGCCATGAAGTTGATTCCTTTTTGGAGCACAAAGGGATGTAAGATCTAGCAGTTTTAGTTCAACGTTTTCCTGTATCTTTGTAGCAGTGGCAGAGAACCCCTCCCTCTCTAGTTCTTTCTCTCTTGTTTTCACCTGTAAAGTGAAAAAAAAGGGAGAGGGGGAGGAAAAAAAAAGAGTATAGTAGATTTCTGTGAAAATATCCTCCCACCAGGAAACAAGACAAAATGTCATGTTTGGACTGGGATGTACCAAAGAGAGAAAGAGATCCAAATGTGAGTGTAAACCTAAGTGTGTGGCAGTGAAAACTGAATTCAGCTAACATGTGCCTTCCATCAGGGAGTAGCCCCAGCAACCAAAAAGCTGCCTGTAATCATTTGTTTGCAGATTCTAGGTCTACCAGCCCCTCCACTGCTGACTAATACACTCAGGCTCGGCATGCTTCCCTCTCGTAAGGAATGGAGAGGGAGACCACAGAGCAAAAAGGAAGAGCCAGCAGACTGGCCTTCCTCACCCTGGTGCTTTAAGCTGTTGTACGAGATGAATTGCCTCATGACTAACAGTATTATTGCAGTTTGCAAATGCTTTCTGTACTTGGCAATGCTAAAAAGTAAGGGTGACAACTAAGCTAGAAATGCCTCAGTTCTCACTGGGGGGTAACAAACAGGAAAAGGAAAATAATGGAGAAGAGAGAAAAAGTAGAGGCTAAGACCAAAATACCTGGCAGCACACTTTCACTGAAGACAGGCCCAGTAATACAAAGGTTTTCTTGTGACAGAATCACAGACTGGATGATAAAAGCAATTGTAGCTACTGGGATTTCTCCAAAGCATTTGATTTAATGTTCTCTAACAATTTGATTTGAAGAAGTTGCAAGATGGTAATTGCCTTGCCAATTTTACTGCTGGATTAAATAGACTTCAGTGACTCATCTCAAAATGTAGTTGTCAGTGGGGAGCATCCGTAAGAAAAGGTACCCTGCTAAGGCCTTCAGGGAAATAGTTCCTGGTCCAATGGCATTTTCTGTTTCTGCTACAGCAACAAGCTGCCAAATCAGCTCACCCAAAAAGCAGCAAAGTTTCAGAAATGCGATGTTGCCTCTGCAACTTGCACAAATCCCAGAGTTCTCCTGGAACTCGTGTGCAGTTCTGGAGCTCACACTTCACAAAACCACAGGGAACCAGCAGGATTCAAAGGCAGGTCACCCAATGACTCGCAGCCCAGAACACGAGCCTTATAATATGAAACTTCAAGAGCTCAAATGATTCCATTCATGGAGGCAAATGTACAGTTTGGTTCAGATCCGAAAAGAAAGCGGTAAAGAAAGCGGTGAGAGACCAGACTTTGCTGACAAAGCAAAGATCAAATGGATGGCAATTTGAGTTAGATACTCAGCATCAGAATAAGACATTGTTTCCTACTGCGAGGATAATGAACCATCAAATGCTTCATTGCAGCTTCAGGGACAAATCCTTTGGCCAAACCTCAACTCAGGTCGAGCTCAGTGCTAATGATACTCACCCCCATCCCTTCCAGCCTTTAAAGTGCTCTGCAACTCCTCCCTTCTGTGGCCACGAGTGAAGCCGAACAATTCCTCGGGGTTTTAAATCTGCAGATCTACACTAGGATATTGGTATCTCACAGATCAGGGCTTTGACAAGTTCCCTGTAAAGTCAGGGATGTTTTGGCATCTCTCTGAAGCACCAGAGATCAGTCAGAGCTCAAAGCAGCAGCAGCAGCTGCAAAGACAAGATTCCTAAGGTAGCAAAACCCCCCTCCCTGCCTTTGCCACTGCCAAGCTACAAGTACTCAAGGTCAGACCAGCTGCTATATCTGTGGAAAAGAAGGATTTGATCCACAGATCATTAGGGAGGGTTTCACTACTGAAGCAAATTCAGAAACTGATGACACAGAGGGGATCAGATTGCCTTTTCTTATGGTGCAAAACACTGCAGGCATGAGGGCTGCAGTCACTGTTAGATTTCCTGACTAACACCGGTTTTACCAGAGCTTCACTCATTTATCCCACGTCCTTCATCACAACATCTTCATGAGTTTTGCAGCCAGGTGATTTATCCTCTCCATACTCTTTCATGCATTATTATCCTCCTCCTTGCCCTGACTCAAAAAAGATTAAGAAAATCAATCAAATCAGAAAAGTGGTAATTTCTCTGAACTTTTCCTAACACCTTAAAGGCTTTGTAGCTGCAGAACCATCTGTTAAAGGAGTTGATTAAGGTACATGAATAGAGTTGAAGCCATGAGAAGTCTATCTTTTGCCCTTGTCTAAGAACCAAAAGGTCCCTTCTTTACAATACCCAGAGAATCCTAGGATACCTCTTGCTGTTGCTAAAAGAACACCAGAGGTTCAATTCTCTAACACCACTTTACAAGAAACAAAACTGAAAAAAATAATCAATTCAATGTCTCCCCACTGCCAATGAACAAATGGAAAATGATGTTTGCACAAAGTGGATTTAACACTGGCATCCAGGATGGGAAAAATTTCCTGTTACTTATGAAGAACAAAATCACTCAGCAAACTGAGCCCACAAAGTGTTATTTATTTTTTGCATTACATCCAGGCAGAATAGTAGCAAGGCTATATAAAAGTATTCCTAATGAAACATTGGTTTTCATACTCTCCCCCAGCCAAAATTGGAGAATTTTATTATCCCCTGTACAAGGCACATGATGGAAGGGCACATTCCTCTAAGCACTAAGTGTGTTGAGTTTCAACTCATAGCAATAAACAGCAACAGGAATTACTACACGGAAGCAGGAGCAGCTGTAAGGGCAAGGACAACAGCCCAATTGCAGGAGCAGTCAGGGACAGACAAGTACCAGAAGGGCGCTGCACATGTTAACTTCTGGAAAGAGGGTCAATGTTTCCTGAGACAACATTAGATGCATTTAGCAGGAGAAAATTTCCAACTAATGAATATTAAATAAGAGAAGAAGTTTAGCAAAAGCTCTGTTTATTCCATATCAACACAATCTGCAGCTGGAAAGCCAGCTCCAGTTCTTTTTTACACTGTTCTTCCTGGTAAGCTGTGCAACCATATGTCTGTCCACAAATTCTCTTGTTGCAGTTCATAGATTTCAAAAGCTAAAAATCTCTAAGGGTTATCTTCAAGTAATATTCTTTATTCCTCACATCCTGGATGCCTGTAAAGATGCTCAGTAACCTCCTCCTGTATGGTTAATTGATGCTCTTCAACAGCTTGCTGTCTCCCCATTAGTCAGCACACAATGATTACTCTACACTGCAAAACAATCTCAGCAGACCACTTTGTATTAAGCAAACATATTGTAAAAGATTAGGTGCCTCAGCATTTTGTGCCTGCCCATCTCTATCCCACAGCTCTGCCTTTCAGTCTCAATCTACCAGCTGGAAGTTGAATTCCCAATTAGGTACGTAGTGCTGTCTGGCAACTGCTGTACATCCTCCCCGAATAAACACAACGTGATAATCATCAGTTCCATTTCCACAGAACCAGCCTCATCCCAAAGGGACCTGGTGCATTTTGAGAAAAGCCATGCCAAAATTAGAGGGAGTGAGCTGATGAGGGATCAGCATCCTCCAACTGACAGGCAGCCTGCTTTGCAGGCAGTACCCATCTGCTTAGCTGGTCCCCACAGCACAACAGGGCAGCCACTTACAGGCACCATCCCCAGGGATGCTCAATGCACCCTGCCAGTTTTCACACTCTCAACACCATGCTAAGTCAGCAGGAACCTCCCATGGCATGCAAGTGTCCTCACCAGCCCTACCAGGGCTGCAGATGAGTGAACATCAAGGCACTACTTCCTATAGATTCCTTCTAGCCATTCACCTGACCTTGTCACCGATTGCTGTGTGGAACAGGATAGTGGCCAAACGGCCCCAAGTGCTCCTAGATGGTTTCCTTTAAAATCACTTCAGTCTTCCAAAAGGTTTTCAAAAGGTATTAAAAACTAAAAGCTAAAGGGGAAAACTATAATAATTAGCATGTTCTAAGGAGAAACCAATGAGCTAGTGTAGCTGCAGACAGGAATATTGCACCTTGCATCACTCACTGGAGAGGGAGTGACGTGACGTGACAGACAGCCTGTGCTGCCCTTCCCGAGCCTGGCACAGCACAAAGGGTTACCATGTGCACAGACACTGCTGTCAGATTCACACATGGGAAGATGCAAAGGAAGAAGCATCAGAATAAAACAAGATTTCTTCAGTGTGGGCTGTAAAGTGGGCAGAGACAGATGGCCTCCACCTCCTGACGTGGTGGAATTCAGCCAGGCGGGATATCCATCAAGCATGACAAGGATTTCCCATCTCCACAGGGACAGCACCATGGCTGAAGCTGCAATTCCAAAAACGTTCGATTTGAGGTCTGATAAGAGGAAAATGGCCAAACCAGAAAAGAGTAGGCCTAGTCCAGAGCTGCAAAGGGGCAGGGAGGTGAGGCATATCCAAAAAACTGGCAGAGCAGGCAGCTCGGCTCAGTCCCCACCACGGTGGATTAACTTCTGCCCCACTGCACAGGAGAGACTTCAAGCCTGCAAACACCTACAAACAAGCAACCTCCCCAGCCCTTCTTCATCCCTACCTTCTCTGAAATTTATTCTAAGATACTACTGGCTGTCCTTTTCATCCCAACAGCTATCTCAGCTATTTTCAGTCCTGGGAAGCTTTTGACTTCAAATAACTTTTAAAGCAATGAGCTCAGTGAGCAAATCATGGACAAGGCAATGTGTTGCACATTTTAAGTCAGCTGACTTCCAGTTTCTTTGCATGTTCCACTGTTCTGAGGCCAGAACAGTAATACCCAGGTTCACCTCCTCTGGATGCCATGTGGCTAGTCCCAGTCTCTCGGTTGCCCATCTTATGCAGGTCCACTTCTATCGAGTGCTTAGATGACCTACACATTCAGCTCATTTGTCCTCTCTTCAAAGAGGAGACCTTCCATCCCTCCACAGCTACTGCTATGGTTTCATCAGCTCCCTCACATTTCCCTGCACCTTGATGGTAATAAGCTTCCCAGAGCTTTGTGTCTCATTCTGCATGGCTCAGACTTTCCCAAGAGGCTCAGTTTTAACATCTCAGTAATGAAAAGTGCAGTTAAAAAAAAAAATCACACACAAAACAGTTCTTTTTCTTCTAAGAAGCAAGCTGGATGTAAACCTATTTGAAGAGAGTTTTACCACATGCAAGACATCCCAAAGAGATGCTAAGAGATCTAGATAACCACATCACATCAATTAAATCATCCCCTGAAACAACCTAACACAAGTGACGAATCTTCCAAATGCTGTAGGCCAACATTTCAGCTTGTTAAAACTTCACATGGCAACCTGAAAGTCTCAGAAAGCAAATGAATGCTCTCCCTCTCAGTTACATACCTGAAGTAAGCCATGAGCTAGAAATAAGTCTAAAATGCAGCAGCAATGAAAGGTCCAAAGATCTATTTTGAGGCAGAGAGTGGAGGGGGCCACAGGAGCATTTCTATTTTATGTTGACCAGCTTGGAGGAAGGAGCAGCAAACCAAATCACTGGAGCTCCTTTTGAAGATGATAAAGACCAGAATCATGCCATTATTTTTAAATTGCAATGTCTTTAAATTATTCTAGTTTGGCAGAAGTGGCTGTAGCAACAGCATTGTTCAGAGAAAAAACACACTGCAGAAGCCTAGAAATGACACATTTCTGCCTATCTGTCCACTCATTCTGCCTCATATTTCTCTTATGAATAGGGAGAAGACTCCATATGTATACAGCATGAGGTACAAATTATTCTTGCTCTTCTGTACAGGTGCCTCAAACTACAATACCTGCCTTTGCTGGAAAACACAGTGCAGCCTGCTCCTTTGTGCACCAAATCACAAGGGACAAACAGAAAAATCTCAGATCTTGTCTTTTTGGGTTGGTGAGTGAAAGGAAATTAGGAAATATAAATGGATGCAATATCCAAGCACCAAGTCATGCTGCCTTTGCTATCAGGGCATAATCACCCAACACCTTTCATAAACTCCTCTAGTTCCTCTGAAAACACCAAACAGCATTTGACTTGCAGAATTTTTTGTTCCTCAAGGAAGTTCATTTCCGAGCTTTATTTTCAAGCTATCATGCCTAAGATAACCCCCTGGACCTGACGGAGCTGGAAAGGGTGACATGAAATATTACACACTTGGAAATCTATGATTAATGAGGAGCCAGGCTGCAGAAATAGGAAAGACCTGCCAGGTCAACTAGTGCACTCGCCTGCCTGGCTTCCAGCAGCTCCCCAGCACACCATGGGCACCCAGAGGCATTCCAAAATTGGAGGAGCTGCCCAGAGGTCTCTGTATATACTGAGCAGACTCTCATTCAACAGACAAGCACCAATTACAGACAAAGATCTGTAAGTAAAAAAGGAAGGCAGGATCAGCACAGAGGTAGTGGCAGTGCAGAAATCCTGACAGCTGAGCGCTAGAAGCCAGGCATGGCAAATCCAGGCTAGTTTAGGAGTTTCCAGACTGGAATCCAGTCTAGGGGCTGAACCTTGCAATTACTGGTCTTTACTCAGTACAAGCCTGAATAACACTTAACAAATTATCATTCCTTAGACTTTCTGCTGTCTTACTGTTTATATCAAGCATTTATTCCACCACCATCCTCTCCCCCACCCCAAGAAAAACCTCGCAGAACTGCAATCCCAGATGATAGTTTATCCGGGGTACTGAAAACAGGACAGAGGAGGATCTGCAGGCTTCTTTTAAGAAAGTCCTTCATGTCAGCACTGAAACAACACCACCAAGTACAAGAAGAAAGATAGCTAAAGGAAATAAGTCAAAGTATTAATACCATGGAAGGAGAAACAGCAGAATCCACTACAGGCATAGTAGAAAGATTTTTAAGTATTAAATAAAAGTAAAATACAATAAAAATAGTAACAGGGATCTCACAATTCCCACCCACAACCTCTTTGTGTTCCTACACAAGAATTTCCAGGCTATACAATACCCATTCTGCACCTTCGAATACACAGAGCAGCACTGAAAAACATGCACAGTGCTCTGTCTGTGAAAGATGTCCAAGTAGAGCTCATCTCAAGCTTCATTAGAGATGGGCAAGAGCTGAACAAGCACAGGCCATTGCTCTCCATGTCTGTCACTGCTTTCTGTAAAGAACAGTTATGAATAACCCATGTGTTTTGTGTGCCCCCAAAGGCATCAAAGTAAAGCATTTTCCATGCCTGAGTAGGGTGAGAGCTTCACGTTTCTTTATCAATAAATAAATAACAATTTGGCTTGGGGGAGGGGGTTGTTTCTTTTAATAAAAATGTTTCTTTCTCTATTATTTTGAACAATCGTGGTGAAGTGTATGGCAATGGCTTTCCTTCCTTAGCTATAGACAGTGACCCATTCAGCCTCAGAGAAAGGCACCATTTCAAGGGATGCTGTGAATGCATAAGTGACAGAAAATCAAACCCAGCAGCTCCTGTTTCAGGGAAAAACGTACAGAGGGGAGGGATGGGACCCTCCAGAGCCTATGAAATTCAAACATTTTCTTAACAGTGACTTCCAAAAAACTCAGACCCCTAGTCTTCAGAAAAACATCTAAAGGCATTTGCTGCCTATACAAAACCTCCCCCCAAGTTACAGCAAGAGCCGTGTCTGCAATCAGCTGTTCTGGAAACACTTCAACACTGAGTAAGCAGATGCTTTACTGTAAAAAAACCCTGCCTTCCTCTAATTTCAAATTCATGTCTTATAGTAGGCTGCCTGAATGCAATTTCAAACCTCTAAGAAAGTTGTAGAGTTAGTACTGCAGCTCTATAAAACCTGTCTCATTGAACCAAGCCTCTTTGCTGTAAGCTTTCAAGGTTTTTAATTTTCTGCAGCAATCTCTACATGCTGAAGAGTAACCAGTTAAAAATGCTGGAAATCATAATTTGCTATTTTAATAGCTGAACACTTCCCACACTGTCCTGCCTAAATGAGGTTTCTTTCTTCTTGTGAGATCCTAGATTGTACACAAAGAAGACTTGATGTTCTTCTGAAATAGCCCATTTAATACCAATCCTCATGCATTTATGGATTTAAAGCCATAATAAACTGTTTGATTAGTCTAACCTACCACAAAGCACAGGCTACAAGTATCTCAGCCAGTAATTCCTGCAATGTTCTCCTACATTTTGGTAAGCTACAAGGTTTTTTAAACACAGGCTCTAGCAGATTAAGATGTTATCTCAGTAGCAAAATACATTTATGCTTAAAAATATGCCCCTTTCACTGAGTTCTGCCTCAGCCATTGGCTCATCTTATACAGTGCTTCATCTAAAGTGTGATACCTCACTCCACTTCTAAGAACTTGCAGAACATTATCCAGCCGTAACTTTGCTTTGGTTAAATGTCACTCTTCTCACCTCTTACAAAAAGAATCAGACCCAGTGATTCGTTTCTTACCTTTCCTTCAGTCCTTTCCAACTCTTTTCCAATCGTGATGGCAGTATAAGTGGGGCCAACACATTTCATTAAGCTCTGAATTGTGATCTCTATCCTTTCTGCCATTTAATGACCAGTAGCAGATAACACCACTGCCAATAGCCTAACAACTTTTCCATGGCCCATTACCATTATACCTTCCATTTCCCAAGGCCATGGCAATGGAGAGGTTTGCACACATCCAAAACTTTATGCTGTAGGCAGACCAAACTGATGTGAGGTACATGAATGTGTATTTCTTACTAAACCCAAGCCCCAGCAACAGTAAGAAGCCCAAATTATTTCTTCTGGCTTAACAATAATTATAGCAGCTAAAGCAAAATTTCAGCTTAATATAATTACTAATTTCTAACATTATTAGCTCAGCAAGAGGAAAAAATCTTGGGCCTTTGGAATTGGTGGCAATATAAGAGAAAGAAGTGACCCCAAAACTAATATTAATGGGGGTATTATTTGTATCATAAACTCTGAAGACATTTTAGAGGGGTTGTAAAGCTGAGCTATAGCAATTGACAGAAGATGTAATTATACAAGCAGCTGCATTCCAAATTTTGCCCAGATTTGCAATTTCCTGCAATTAGAGAGGAATGTATGCATCTCCATCATGTGCATTTTAAGCAAGACATTCTCCACTCAGATGCTAGCTTCCAGGCACACCTAACTGTCATTCCAAAACAAATTGACAGGGAAACCACAGAGAGGCAACCAACCTATTTTATCTAGGAATAGAAGGCCATCTTTAAGCACGGGGGAGGAGTCCTCTGAGGAGAAACTAAAAATACAGTTTTAATATCAGGAAAATGCATAGCTGCACCCAACAAGAACAGGGCACAGCAGCTCTGGGCTTCCTTTTATTACACACTGAATACTGCAAAGCACTTCAGGACCACATCCACACTTGTCACCAACAGAAAGCTTTTAGATGGTGAGCAAGCACAGCAAAGCAAAGTTAGAAGTTAATAAAAGCATTTGAGTGAGATAATTTCAGAAAGAGGAGTGACTTGACCTTGTCTGAATGGATAACATACATTGGTGGGTTTGTTTGGGTGTTTTTATTGCTTTGGGTGGTTGTGGTTTTTGGGGGAGTCTTTTTAAAGATACTCAAATGGCTCTGTATTTAAACTCCTACATCTAAATAGCAGAGTGATAGGAGTCAGAAAAGTCAGTTTAGTTTAAGATAAAGCAAAAGGATTTAGTATTAAGATAACATGAAAATAATAACATTGAGACTTACCAAGGCCTTTACCAGAAAACTACAAAGTATACTTCCAAATATCAGTATGAAACACAAAAGCACAAGACTGATAAAAACATTGTCTTTTTGCCAAGCCTACAAATATTTATCACACATGCAGAGGAAGAGGTAAATTAATCCTCCTAGGCCTAAAAGCAGCTGAACTCTGTGATTGCTATGTAGCTAGTTCATGTGAACACACTTGCTTACCGTAAGGCCTTCACCCACCTCTCCTCCTGCAATAGAGCTGTGCTGGATCCTACCCTTGAAGAGGTGCATAAAGAGGTAGCTGCTTTAAGACCAGCCTTTGAGTTGGATTGCCAAAAGACATACCTGAGGCAAACAGCCCCGAAGGAAGGCAGCTATACTGAAATCCTCATGAGAAACATCCCTCTTCCACAACAAAAAAATCCTGTTGTATGGATGTTTTCTGAACTCTTTCTTATTGAGTTTTTGGCATGAGTAATTTGCTTTTTCAGTGGTTAACATGTGGGGAGAACAACGAACTCAAGGAGGAAGTAAATAAGATGCAAGTAAAAAAATATAATGTGGTTACTATATTGCAACAACCAGCCAGGGACAAATCTCAACGTTATAAAACGGTCTTCAAAGAAGTCAGCAATTTCTGCACCACCTCTGTTCAGCTAAAGGGGACACCAGCAATGCCAGCACAAAAACTGGAGACAACAAGCACCCACACAAGCATACAACAAGACGGTCACAATCACTGTGCTCTCAAGCCAGGAGCTCATCTAAACCTCCTCAGCTACTGCCCCAGAAGGTGTGCAACCTGCCATGCAGTACAGTCCTGCTGCTCTTGGAAAGGCAGGAGCAGCTTGTCACGATCCCCTGTTGGGTTTAATTTGGCAGCAGTTAAACCCCCTTGCTTTCCAACCGACCTCAGACAGTTCTGGGTGGCTGGGTGCGGCTGGGCTTAACTCCTGAGTGATGTCCAATCAAACAGGTTACTGTGAGCAGGTTTCGTATATGCTCAGGAACAGAATTTAGACTCAAAACGGAGTCAAGCGCTAAACTACTTTATTTTACCCACAATGAAATGAGAAAGGAATGAGGGAAAGAGGAAAACACAATAGTCACTGCCATGAGTGCCTGTGGAGCCCCCAGCAATCACTTGTCTGAGAGCTCTGCTGCTGCCTCCCCTCGCCCCGTTCTTATATATACTCCTCTTGCTGGCCCATGCCCAGTACTGTCTCTGGAGGGTCCTGGAGAGTTCTGGAGGGTCCTGGAGAGTCCCTAAAAGTCCATGAGGGTCACAGTCCATCAACGCTGGGCCTGGGCGCATGCACAGAGGCAGCGTATCCTGAGACAACGGGACGTGCAGTGCAAGGCAACAGTGCCTTCAACACACAGAATACTTCAGCACTTTTACAGTAATAATAAAAAACCTCATTTTAACAGCCCAGCCTTTTATCATGAACTTCTGTAAGGAAAAACCTGTTCATTGTTCAGGTGAGGGAGCACTGGAAGGGGCTGCCCAGAGGGGTTGTGGAGTCTTCTTCTCTGGAGACATTCAAAACCCACTTGGATGAGCTTTCGAGGTCCCTTCCAGCCCCTGAGATTCTCTAATTCCATGAATTCAATGAGAAGATCACAGAAATTAATGTAGCAATAGGCATATGTTGAAAATATGTATGAAAATGAGGGCAAGCCACTGTAAGTAATGTAGACACTTGCAAAAAGGTTGCAGTGCTACTTTGAAAGAGACCCTGACAACTACAAATTACAAAGGAAGGCAACAGACAAGTATTGCTTGTTATAATAAATTGCTCACTTATTTTTCGATTTGTTCTTCCAAACTTTTATCTTGGGCAGCAGAGACAAACACTGATGATATGAGATACCATTTCAGATCTAAGTGACTTGCAGAGGCTTGGAAGGCCCCACTCTGTTTCCAAGGCGGCTGCTTTCATGTTGCACAGTGATAAAGCACTGCTTAAAACAAGAGTGCTGTCTGTGATGTGCACTCCTCTGTCTCTGATCCTGCTTTGGGAGAAGAGGATGTGAAACAAAGTCAAGCAGTGTAGTCCTGGTATAAACAACCAACAATAGGAACGTTTATAAAAACTACTCCTAAAATACACAAACTGGAAGGTATTACCACCTAGTCGTATAAATCATAAGGGTCTGGTCTGTCTTATGCAAAGATTATGAGGAAAATGGAAAAGAAAAAATCACTACAAAACCCCTACAACTTCTAGGGAGTTTCTTCACCTCCAAACTGGTTTGGTTTTCAGTTAGAAAATACACCCTTGTCCCCTCCATGGGCTTCACATGACTGCTACAGAACCATCTCCAGCACCCAGTCCTTCAGCTCTTCTGTCTGCTTTTGGGGAAGGCAGGAGCAGAACATCCCAAGCAGCAAAGGTCACTCCAGCAACCCAGTCTGTCCACAGCTATGGCTTATCCAAAACCGTGGCAGGAGGCAAACAAACTTCAACTCTCAGGCAGAGATCTGGCTTCATAAAACATTGTCAGAGTTTCAGTGAAGAAGCAGACATTTTGCTAAAACCACTCCTTTTAAAATGCACCCAGCAGCTTCTTCTGCTAGCTCACAGGTGTGATGGTGAGTAGCAGTGTTAGGTAAGGTGAAGATGCTTGAATGGCCACAGTCAGTCCTGCAGCAGGCAAAGGCCAGGCCCTACAGCCAGCAGGCAAAAGGGAAAAATCAAACAGCTCTCAGGGTTTTGAGAGTGCCAATAAGATGAAGAATTAAAAGTAGTAAGTTCTCAGCTCAAAGGTGTACTCAAGCTTTATTTAGATGCATTTCTGGCTGGGAGGAGATGTGACAATACTTTTATGTCAGCTCTTCTACATACACAAGGGACAAAACCACAGAAATAAGCTGAATACTTCTTTTCCTTATGATCAAGTACTCTCAGTTTCAAGGCAGACACGATAGAGAACAAAGCCAAGGTTTTAGGGATAAAAGAAACTTTAAGTTATGCTTTGAATGCGTGAGCACAAGCAATCCTTCTAAAAGCATCTCTTATCAACTCATTTCAAAAGCAAGCAGTACTGCAAAGTCCCCAAGGCTTGCAACTGTGGCTGGTGGAGGAACGCCATCCCCACAGCAAGCCACATATCACCTGGAAGCTCCTCACCCTGAAAGCTTCAGTAAGACACTGACAGTGTTTCAGGTAGAGATGCTCTAAAATACAGCCAGTGCCAGCCAGAATGAGCTATGTCCTCAAGACATTGCCCTTTGGGAGAACATTTGTTGCAGTGGCTCACCACTTGTGAGAGAGCCTGGTGGTCACAGGTACCTCAAGTGCCACCCAGCAGCTTCCAAGCTTTTCACTTTGGAAAGGCAAAAGCCGTGCTGGGACCCATGACCTGACATACCTTGGCATCTGAGCCCTACATGCATTCCTAGTCTTTGCCCATGTTTTATTGTGTGTTTTAACTGTGAGAACATAAACACTACACTCATTTCCTTAAAATGCACTAAAACATTTACGGTGGCTACAAAACGCGTCATCTGGTTGGAATGGGGTCTTTTTACAGTTTATTGTTAAATAAAGCTCATCTAAAATTTATTGGAGTGTAATTCCTTAGCTGCATTTACTACATGTTTCACTGCCTTGGTCGGTATCCAACATCTTGGCAAATAATGCCAGTGAAATATTAACACTGGTTATTGATAGTGATTCTGTCATCTGAGCAAACAAAGAAAAGGGAAAATAGCATTTTTGGGAAGCAAGGGAAACTTTCACCCACGCTTCCTTCAAACCCCAGAGTTGTGCACACAAACCAGGAGACAGCACTCCAGGTTTTAATGCTTCTCTCTTCCCTAAGGAGCTGGAGTCTTTTAGAATACATAAGCCCCATGAAAAATGTCAGGCTGGGTAATTTATTTTCAGCTCGAGTTTTTGTGTGTGTTTGAAATGTGTTTGCTGATTTAGCAACTGGTACATAAGAGTCTCTGTCTCTCACACAGTTGAGCACTCATTCAGCAATCCGCACAGCAAGTTGTATCTGCAAATAAAGAATACTTCTCTTTTTCATCTCTTTTGTATGCTGCAATCTCAACATTGACTATTCAGAAGTCTCACTAACCCGCACAGAGTTCTCAGAAGCCAGCAAGGTTCTTTCAAAAGTCTCCCCACTCTGTTTATCTGCAGTAACTTCCCACGTGCATGCCAGCTTTAAACCAGGCTAACCAGCAGCTTCAGCTCTAACACAATTGATAGCTCCTGCTGTTAGGAGAACCAATGCACAGAGATAGCTTCTTTGCACAAAAGAGAGCACACTGCCCTCCAGGAACAATCACTTGGATCTCCACCTGCAGTCTCCACGGGCACTTACCAGAAGCAAACAGTCTCAGATCTCCTGCTAGGAATATTGATGAGTGACAGATAAACCACTGTAAGAAAATACATCGGCAAAGAGTGAATACAAACATCAGAATCTTACTTCCTACTGTTTACAGCAGATCTTTCTAACATCATAAATCTGCTAACACTGTGCCAATTCCATCAGCAGCAAACTGAGTCTTTCATTTCACTAATCAAGAACTACACATGAAAGCCATTAGCCTTGTTCCTCTTTGCCATCCTCCTGTCCGTGTCCTCCACTGCTCCTTTTGATGAATGTTGCTGTTCATCTCCCTGGGTTTCCTCCCCCTGCCCAGGCATCTGGGCCCAGCCAACCATGCATTTCCAAAAGCTGCTCTTGTGGTCTTGCTAGTTCTTCAATTTCTTTTTGCATGAAAAGCTCCACTGACAGCTGCTCAGTGCTCCAGATGGAGGTTTACAAACATAAAGTGGAACACAGAAATGCTCTGGGATGGGCAAGGGGCAGGGGAAGGGAATGTGCTGACTGAGGAAGTGCACCAGCTCTGAACCATTCCCTGCCACTTCTCCACTTCCTGCACCCCACACAGCTTGGATAATTAGCTACCCCCTACACTAAGGTCTTCATATTAGCAGAAAGCCCAGAGAACTAGAATAAACAGCAGAAATAGCAAAGATGCAATGTGAATAGTTTGCTTTAAAAAAAGAAGGCTTTTGACAAGGCTCCAGAGAATTCTTCAGTGAGAGCTCTGCTGTCCCTTTACCACAAGCCCTGGGTTTAAGGCAGCAAAACCACAACCCAGCACTGGAGGGAATGCCATCTACCAGGAACCAGTCCAGCCCCACCAGTGCTCCTCACCATTCACACAGTGCAGAAATTCACAAGACTTCGTATTTCCCTCACTCACATGTACACATACACTGCATGTGCCTTTATTTTCAGGGCAGACAAACACACAGCTCAGCCAAACACTAGCAGTGGCTACTAAGATACCCACAGCTCCTCCTACCCCCCTCCAATTCATTAGGAAGCATATATAAAAACCTTTGGAAGTGCATTTGTTTGAGTAAAGAAAATTCAATTGAAGCTTGGCAAGAAAAACAAAAAAACCCCACCAATGTAGGACTATGTTTCAGCATCAGCCTTTGGAGCTGCTTCCCTCCTTCACATAGTGAAGCCTCAAAATAAAAAGCATCAAAACCATTCAGTCTTTTATAAATGTAAGGTCCTTAGAAAAAAGCTCTCTTTTTATTAGACTCTAGAAGGTCTCCAGCAGTGTGCTGCAATGAGCTGAAAGTGGCAAAAAGTTTGAGTGAATCACAGGACTCTTGAGATGGAGTAAAAGGCTCTCTGCATTTCAGCCCCCACCATCTCCTCTTGATGAGGTGTCCCAGGCTATTCCTGCCACCACCACTGACCTCCTCTGGACCTCTTCCCTCCCCAACAAGAGAAAACAAAACATCCCCAATACACTCTGAACCCTAAAGGCATCTCTGACAAAAGGGGCAGCTATCCCATCGCTATCAAGGATGTGAGTGCAAGAGTGTGTGGAGGGCAGTGGTTACTGAGTGGAAAGGGAGGCCACCAGACAGGAGAAAAGTACAGAAAACAAGGCAAAAAGCAGGTTTCAGCGTGCTCCTCCACTATCATTAGGGAAATCTGAGATGGGCCAGGGATTACAATCTTTTTAAGTCTCAACTCTGGATACTCATGCACAGCATGTACCAAGCCTCCAAGCACAGCCACCAGTGTTTATGGAGAGGACTCCAGTGTGGAAAGAGCATATTCAGATTAATGGCTCTAAGTCTTTCTGGGCAGATGTATGCATGAGCAAGCTCCATCCCATTGTTATCACCATCTCAAAAGAGCCTGGCTCGCTTTTAAATGCCAGTGACACAGAGGATCCCAAGATACAATATCCAAGTTCCAACAAAAGCTCAGTATGGTGTGAGCATTTCTGTCAGGAACTCTGATGATCACCATTTGGAGTGAAATACTCTGCATTCCAGCTACTGGATGATGTAATTTATAGAAGGGAATTTAAGGCAAACTGAAATCAAATCAAATAATATGAAATATTCAGAAAGGAAAAAGCAAACAAATAGTTCTCTTCTGGAATGAGGAAATTTAATCTTTTACATTTAATTTTGGTTCCAATAAGAGAAACATTTGTAAAGCTTAACTATTTCACTCAAGTTTTTGATCATTTAAAATCCCTAAGGTGTCATTATTTGCCCAGTCCTGCATTGATAAGAGCAAAGCTAACAATAAGAAAGCCCCTTATTCCGATCACACCTCTGTCATGTGCCTTTTGGCTATCAGTTAAAATGTCATATTGAGCAGGCTTTCACAAATCACCTGAATCCCATGGCAACATGCAGATGTCTTCTAGTAAATGTCCCTCATAGGGAAAATGATTTCAGGGTCATTCCAAGCACATAACCAAAGAGCGAGCTGGGGTGCAGGCAGAAACAAACAAAAAGGAAACAAAGAAGGAAGCAAAAGAAAACAAGGAAAATCAGTTCCTTAATTTTAGAATATTTAATTAAGATGAATAGTTTTGTCTACCAGAATAGACATTGTGCAAATGATCAAGCCTGCAACAAATAGACACATTGCCCCTGAAACCACATCTTGAATGACAAGCAGGTGTGCTTAGTTGTGCAAGACACTGTGGCATAGCAATGATTTAACATAGCTGAAATACCTTTACATAGTTCAAAATCAATCAATCAATCAGAGGCTTGCATAAGTGAAAGACACTTTAACAGGTTTTCAAGCCCTATCTACAGTCTTAGAGCAGGTCCACTTCCTCTTCAGCCATCCCTAACAGTTATTTGCATAACCTGCTTTGTGAAGGGTCCAAAGATGGGAAACTTCACATCTCACCACACAACCTACTCCTCTCTGTCCTGGGAATAAGGATTTTTTTTCCCTTAGTGTCTAATTAGAGCCTCTGTGTTGTCATTAACACACATTCTTGTCCCATTTGCTGAGGACATGAGATGTTCAAAGAATCACACACCTCACCTTAGTCTTCCCATTTTTAACATAAAGACCTTCATAGACCTTACATTCCAGACTTACAACTACTTCATTTTTTTCTCTTCTGGACTCTCTCCAGTTTCTCTCCTGAATTATGATGCTTAAAGCTGGATGTAAAGAATTAACTGTACTTTGTTATAGCAAAGCTCCAGCTAACCCAGCTCTATCTCCAGTAGTTTTCAATAGCAAATAGCTAGGCTATATGTTCAGGACTAGGCAAATACATAACAATGCCTCATTGGAAGATACAACTTCTTAAAAGTCCAGTAATATGTGGCTGAAGGACTTTCTCAAACAGAGACTATTTTCCATATTTCTTGCTTAACAACATTTTAATTTGCTCAGTAATTCCCTCCAGGTTCACCCATCATGAAAACCAAGGAGCACAAGAATAACACTAAAAAAAGTGTTTCCTCTTGCTCCAGTGCAATACCTCCTCTTTTAGCACAGTCTGCCTAGCTTAGGTAAACTTCCTCACAGAGAAACCCTTTCACAAGTTGGGTAATGGTCACTTCCCCTCTCCATGTGCCTTTCCAGCTCAGCCACTTTGTTTGAATTATGACAGACCAGAACTGCACACACCATTCCAGGAATGGATAGGAATATTTTAAGTTTTGCTTTTCCTCTGCTTTCCTGACAATACAATTCAGTTCAGTATTTCTGACCACTGACATTTCCACAGGACCACCATTACAGCCCCAAGCGCTCATTCACATGCTGTGACAGTCAGATCAGAGAAAACACATATAAAATTGATTCTCTCTTCAGATCCATTTTGTTACATTTACCTCCATGCAATTTTATCTGACATGCTACTACTTCACTACTCAGTGCAAGGACCCTCAGCAACGCTTTGCTGCTGTCCTTCAAGTGTTCTCAGGGATTTTATCTCCTCTCTCAACTTGGGCACCAGGCTGTGTACCTCCTTTCCCAGAGCAGCATGAGCATGTGTGGCCGCACTGGTGGCTGCTCCCACAACCAATCCCACAAGTGGCTGTCTCCTCAAACCACTGAAAAGCTGAGAAACTTTTCAGGGACTTTATCAAAGGCTATTAAACAATCAAATGCAATTAAACAACTTCAATCCAGCCTCCCTTGCCCACATGCTGACTGCTCCCTTCAAAGAGCTCCCACAGACTGGAGATACATGATTCCTCTCTGCAAAAACCGTGCTGCCTCTTCCCCGGTATATCACATTTAGTCGTGTGCCATCAATTCTGTTCTTCAAATTGTTTCTGCTCAGTTGCCTGGAACAGACACCAGGCCTACTGGTAACAACAAACATAATTACTCTGTGGATTATCATGGGTTTTGTGAAGTACGAGGTAGTGAGCACAATCATAGAATGGTAGGGGTTGGAAGGGACCTTTAGAGATCATCTAGTCCAACCCCCCTGCAGAAGCAGGTTCACCTAGATCAGGTTCCATAGGAACACGTCCAGGCGGGTCTTGAAGGCCTCCAAGGAAGGAGACTCCACAACCCCTCTGGGCAGCCTGTGCCAGGGCTCCATCACCTCACACTGAAAGAGTTTTTTCTTATATTTAAGTGGAACTTTTTGTGTTCCAGCTTCATCCCATCATCCCTTGTCCTGTTGCTAGCTACTATAGAAAAAAGGGATGTCCCAACCTCCTGACACCCACCCTTTAGATATTTATAAATGTTAATAAGATCTCCCCTCAGTCTCCTCTTCTCCAGACTAAACAGCCCCAGTTCCCGCAGCCTTTCCTCGTATGAAAGAGTTATAATAATCTGTATTGTCCCCCAGTTGGCCATGCTTGTGAGAGCCAAGAACATTTCCAAATGTCTCAGTATTGCAAGATACAAAGTTAGAGATAATGACCACTTGAGCTACTGCTGTATCTTCTCTTTGTTTAAAAATCAATAAATATAGAAGGAAAGATCTGATCAGCTTATTTCTCCAGGGAAAGGACTGAAGGGGGCAGAAACATACAACTGATAGAAGAGCCTGCATTCAGCAAGCATCCTGACTGTGGGGAAAAAACAGAAGACTACAGGCAGAAAGCATCACATCATGAAGCAGCACTACTCAAAGGAAGTGTGGATATAAAGAGGATGATGGAGAATCATCTGACCCCTAGCATTCCAAAAAATGCTCTTCTATAGGGTTACAAAACAGGGTATTCGGAAGAGGAGGCACTTGTGTAAACCATCCTTTTAACAACACATTAAAATGTACTCCATTTGTTACCTACAATCAAAAACACTCCCTGAATCTCAGAAACGCTGGAACTTAACTTGACCATCCTCCAAATCCAATCGGTACGTTTATTTTGAAGTACAATGAAGAATTCATCAGTTAATCTTTTTGGACTTCATTTCCAAATTTAAACATAAACATATTTCAGTGTGATTATTATTCAATATTTAACTGTAGACATATTGTTCTATGTAACAGGAGTCAGAGAATACCTTACTTTGGAAATTTTCTTGTTAGAATTCAAGGTCTGAGCTGTCCTGCAACAGTCACGTTGGTTTTGCCATAAAAGCAACCAAATCTGATGATGTTAGAGACCTGTCTAGTCTAGTACCCCATTACTGACAGTGACTGACAGCAAATACCTAGTGAAGACTATAAGACAAAGGCAAATATAGGCATCTACTTTTTCTCCATCCCCAGGTTTAACAGATTCTCTGGTACCCTTCTTTCCTCTTGATGCCTGGGAAAAAAATCAAGTTTTTATGCCTGCATCTTCATTCAATCTTCTCCTTGTGCCAGTATGTTAACATTCAGATTCACCTTCTACATCTACATTAACAGCTCCTCTATTTATGCCCCACCACCCCCTCTGGGTGCTTCCCAGTGTCTCCCCATCCCCATGTCAGCGAATACCATGTACACTTCCCTCATATCACCTGCTTTCCTCCGCAGCCAGCCTCCCACTGCCAGTCTGTTCTTCCCCTTCTCTCACTTCACAGGTTTTGAATCTTTCTTATTCCTTCCCCCAACAGACATTTCAAAGACTGCTAACTCAATGAAAGATGACAAACTCTGGCCTTTCCCACCGTCCTTCCCCTGCAAATACTCATCTTTATTTTTCTCACTATAACCATTACTAATGCTTTCAACCTGCTGCCTCTATTCCCTCCAGGAGCTGCCATGATTTCATCCTCTTTTCTTCTCTTCCCTCCTCTGCATCCCCTATCCTTTGACTCTTTTCCAAAAGAACACTTATTTTGTTTCAGCCTTCTCTGGGACACAAGCCTACTTTGTGTTTGAAAGAGCACCTGGCATGCTGTGGGCATAAAGAGAGAAGTAAGTGTAGATCTGACACGGAGATTGCAGCAAGGTTGACACAGAGCAGCAATAGGAAGCCTGCCCTAGGATGGGCTGTAGTGAGATAGCTGAAAAAGACAGGATCTTAAACATCACTAAAGAACAATAACAACCCCCTAAAGCCTTACCTGCTCACGCCATGCAGCCCTTCGGTGAGTTACAAGCTTGTGCAGCTGGTCACGGAGAGTTGTCAGATCTCTGGATAACCTGTCAATTTGCCCAGTCACACTGGCAGCCCAGGAGCAGCACGAGGGTGCCTTTGGCAGCCTGCTTTTCTCTGCATGAGTATCCTGGGTATCACATGTGTTTCCCTCTTCAGCCATATTATCTAACACAGTTTCCTACAGAAAGACACAATAAAAGTTAGTTTTCAGTAGAGCTAAAATGGTGTGTCCCTCCTCATCTTCCTGGTAATTCGTAACTAAGAATTCCCTGCTGCCATCTCAGTATGCAGTTGCTCCACAATTTTACAGTTATTTTAAGAGATAACCTCCTCAGTTCACTAGAACATATTTCTAAGTTAACAGAAAACTTATGTTGCTAACCTAGCTTATTTTAGAAACCCTGCATATTGTGAGCTACTTCACTAAAGCATAAAGTAATATTCACACGACAGAGAAAATCAGTACTGCAGAAGCTCTAGATATGCCCCTTCCCCTCAGACTCTGAGGTTGGATGAACTTCTATGGCATTTTGTACCCAGGTGATGACCAGGAAGCAGATAGGTGCTTACACCATTCAGGAAAGCTTCATCTGCCACATGGCACAGTACACTAACCCACAGCATCACTTGTGCCTGTATAAAACTCTACAAGAACTCCAAGAGATCCCTAGTCTAGGATGATCAGGAGTTCCGTTAGCTCTGCTCTGTGACCACCTAGCTAACTCTACAACTAATTCTGCATCTGCCTTCAGCAACAGCAACCATTATTTGAAACACTCAAAAAAGTACCAAATAACTTCAGAATCCTTGAAGTGATTGTACCTATACACCATGGGGCACAGACTCTGTTGAAACACAGTTTTCAGGCATAACAGGGTAGTATAACATAACTAAAGGAGTCAAACCTCCTCACTCAGAGTATTACATATTTATTTCCATATTGTTGTTAAGAAGAAATCAAATAAGAGAGGTCATCATCTCTGTTAAGGACATAATTTGCATTCAAAATTATCTTTAGAAATTGGAGAAGTAATTTGAAAACAGTGAGAGGAAATTCAGCAGCTGAGCAGCATGATCTGCATGCAGGCAAGGAAAAACCAAATGGGTAATTACTGGCTCAGCAGCAATACTGCTGGGAGAGATGTCACAAAGCCAGAAGCCACCAGTGTCGTACTGTTAAAGTCAAGTACCATTTTAGAACATATAAACACAAGGCTCTGTGACAGAAGAGCGCTGACTATAACACTGATATACAGGTGAGATACCTGAAGTTAAACACAGACGAATGGGACAAGAAGTCTCCTATGAGAGCAGCAACCACCATCAGAAATTTGAATGAATGGCCTACAAGGACACTGAGAGAACCGATTTTGTTTAGTCTACAAACAGAGACTGGAAAGGCAGCCTTCATTTATATAGAAGATTGTTATACAGAGGATAGGAATATTCAGTCTCTGCAGGTAGGTTATAAACTCTGACTTCATTCACAGCAAGAGATTTTTTTAGGATCACACAAGAAAAAAACCTTTGTAACTTTTCTGAGAATGGTAAAAGACACCTACAAAACCACTGTCCTCAGCAAGCACCAGCATTGCAAATTGGCACAAAGCAGCTCATGCTGACCAGAGGCCCAGCAGCTCACGACAACACAGACACTTTCTGGGCACCAACAAGCTAACAAACTGTGTGGAAGTAAAGTAAAGCTATTTTGGTTTTCTATGGACAGTTTGTGGGGTTTTTTGGTTTTGTTTTGTTGTTGTTTTCCTTTAATTTAAAATCCATGAAATGATGGAATTTTAAAGTAACATAACTGCAACCACTTCAGTTGCTGTAGTTATGTCATGCTCCCACCCACAACCACTGAGAAGACCTGGCAGTAGCTATGCAAGAATCATCCCATCCATCAGATCAGCAATGCAAAATATGGGTTAAGTGCAAAAAGAAAACTAGTGTATCCTCAAAGCACATCTAATTCCTACACATCCTACAGCAGCTGCCAACAACCACCAGCAGCAGCAAGGAGAGAAAAAGTCAAATTCACCATCCAGCCTATTAAACAATTGAAACAGATGTGCTGGTCAGGCTTTTTGCAAGTATTTATTTAGGATGTAACTCCAGGAAGGATATCGATACTCACAATGCTTCCCCACACTGTACAAACATTTTGGTGGGTACACTGAAATGCCAGAACACTTGCAGTTATATTTTGCCCATTTGAAGCCAGGCTTATGCTGGTGTTGGTGCTTTCCAAATAACCGTAAGATGGTTGACAAGTAAAGGAAAACACATTACAGAACAGCAATTTGAATAGCTTTGCATTGGAAGTACTCAAGACAGGGGAGAGAGTTCTACACTCCTTTGTCTGGCTTTTAGTGTAGAACAGGGCATATGGGCCATTAACAGTCAGCTCACTGATTCTTAAGATTTTGTAAACTCATATGGCTAATGTGGTGCTCCAAAGAATTATTTTCAGCAACTGTGAATGGGCAAAAGTTGTAGAGAGAAGTGAGATGGATGGTACCGTTTATATACACTTGAGATATCATAAGATGCACAGAGAAAGGCTTATTGATTTTCCTTATGATCACTCAACACAGTTCAAGGGGAAACTGGCAAATTCAATGCACTATTTGGCTGGGAAAAAGAAAGTTGTTTTCAGTGTCAGCTGCTTGCAAATTTAGTTGTTCTCAAGTCTGCAATAAAGCTTAGAGGCCCTCTTCTGAAAAGCCACTTAATTTCAAGAAAATGTATGATTGTTGTGTTTAAAAAACATTAAAAGAGATGAAGATCAGACATTTCCATTTGTGTTAACTATATGAAATTCTGCTCTCTGCTCTGCGATTCCTCGGCTTAGTTGAGTGAGTTTTGATGAATAAAACACAGGGATGAAGATCTAAGAAAACACTGCTTACTTTACCAAAGGCATTTTTCCTTTTTCTTAAGAGCTGTTAAACAGTTGGTTTGCAGCATTTACTTTTATGGAAAGAGGCCGCTGAAAATGGACAGCTATGTTAGAGTCAAGGAAACTTAAATCAGTTTGATTCATTACCATCCACTGCCAATAAACTGATTCCAGTTGCTTCCACTCCAGAAAGGCTTCTAGTTGCATGGTTTCAGACTCCAGAAGCTGTAATAGCTAGAGGAAACGAGATAAAGGAAAGAAAGTCAGGTAATGTCAGTCAGTTGTGAACTAAACAGAATGTGTGCTTGATCTGAAGTACTGATAGAGTATCAGTGGTACATGGGAAAACACAGGGTTACTTTAGAAGAACGTTGTAAAACCAGTTGCTGAGATGTGATGTGAAATACTTCTCCCAGCATCACTGATTTTTTTTCCCCTCACCTCAAATGTACAAACACTCTCAGCTTTTCGTATATAAATGTGAGTTTCCATAGTGTTTTGTGAGATCAAAGAGACATAATTCTGATATATTAAGGCCTAGATGCATGACCATTTTCAAATCTTATACACTTGTACAGTACCAAAATAAGCTGTTTCTCTATCCATTCACTTACATCTATCAAAGCTGTACGGTCTAAACGTCTTCTTTTCCCAAGACACATACAGCCTTCTCTCAGCTAAAACTTACACATTTGATCATTGACTGGGCATCCTCATATTCAGTAGTAATGAGCCCAGCTGCAATATACAGGTACCTACTATTTACACCAACTATCTCCTTCCCGTGCTGCTCCACGCCTGTTGAAAACTCAGAACTCCAGTGTTTTCAGTGCCCACTGCCTCCTTCCCCAGAACCTTTCATCCCTTACTCAGGTCAGTCAAACTGAGATAATCTCTGATGCTCTGAAATAGCATGGAAGAACTCTCCCTGAAATGTTATGTATTTTATAAATTGTCTGATCTGCTGTAGGAGAAATACCTCTCAACTGAGAGGACCTGAAGGGGAGTTATGTTCTAGCTATAGTATATATAGCATGTGTAGAATCACACACATATATGGAGAAAGTTCCACGGTTAAGTATTTTTATATATATCAGTAGAAGAAAAGTTCTTGGAAATAATGTTAGATGAAAAAATTAAGTATAAATCAGAGCTTCTCAGTTTAACAATTTCATGCTGGCCATACATTTGAAATGAACAATTTTAACGCCAGTCTGACAACAAAGGCAGTTTTTCAAAATGACATACAACCAGTATATGGTCTTGAAGAGAATGAGGATCAGATCAGTACCAGTGAAACCTATCTTCCTGCTAGCTTGGTCAGGTTTAGCTACTACATAACATAAACCCATCCTCCTGCTAGCTTTGTTTGGTTTGGTTACTTACTACAGAACATATAATTCTAGTAACTGTAAAGCATGAGTTGACTTTGCAATTTTATTCTGAAGATAAAACTGGAAGATAAAGAAATCAAAGAAAGGAACACGATTTGCAAGAGTAACTGCTGGCAATTATGAGCAGTTTGCTCTAACACACTGCTGGATGCAAAATACAATTATTCCACATTTGTTTGCACAACCGACACTTGGCATTATGCTTAATAACTCTGCTCATTTCAGGCTCAGCTGGTACATGAAAGGTGGAAGAATGTATCTCTCTTTCTTTCCTCCTTTTTTTCATAGGTATATTTACAGTCCAAACAGCTTATATTACGGGATCTGATGCTGGCAATAAAACCCATCCAAAAAGTTGATTAAATATTCAGGCAACAGCTAAGTTACTTGATTTTAAAGTAGAGTTTTAACACAGCCATGTGACTGCATGTGACTGCAGTATGAACATGTCTTCTGACAGCTAAAAAGAGATGAAGGTTTGAATTGGCAACTTCTCATTTTAAGTCTTAAAAAAAAAAAATCTTAGTAAAAATGTAGTCATAGTCTTTAGTTTTAGTCTCACTAGAGGCCACTTGCTTTCACACCACAACTGAAAGGACATGGTTCTGAAACCTCACCAAACTTATAAATGATCGGTTGGAATTAACTGATCAAAGCTTTCTGAGAAGTCTCCTCATCTGAGGCTTTTCAAGATCTTTTGCATTTTGGAGGTCTTTTTGTTGCCCTTTTTTATGGGTTGGGGTTTTTTTTTAACCACTCCATTAGTTATACAAAACATGAACGGCTCACTTAAAAGCATTCTTCTGACTCACCTACTTACGGCATCCTCAGAAATATTAGGTCACAACTATATGCTCAATTGTTTCAACCATAAATCAGTAATGGGATGGCTACACTGCACTTTCTAGGAGGACAGTTTTCAACCCAGCTGGAATGTGCTGTGGCAGCCTACAAAAGTTTGTTTCTGCCCCAAGGGACTGAACACTCTGCTCCCGGATGCCAGTATCCTCTGCCATCCTTTATATGGGCCTTGCAAGACTCTGATGTTATTGCAGAAAGAGAATAAAGCAGAACACAATAAAAGCTGATGTAGTACAAATATCCTTGAGATACATTAGCAAAAGCCATAAAAAATAAACATTCAAGGTGGAGATGGAGTAACAGGTTGTATATCTTCATGCCATGAATTTGGTCACAAGGACAGTCTCCATATGACCCAGGGGTGATGGGTTTTCACTCAGACGCACCTGCACTTAGCAAATGAACAGCTATTTATATCAGCCAGCTTCTTTTCCCCAACTTCATCCTTTCCTCAGGCTTCTCATGAGCATGTATTGTTTTTAACTAAACTATGCATTTTTTGCCTTTGAGGTCAATGCCATACATTTTCTTAGGTCACTCATCCCAGTTATACCACAGCTGGTGTTTCAGTTGTATTTGCAGTTGTGGAAACCAAAGTCCAAATTGCACCTCTGCATTTTTTCCCAAATACGGAACATGTTTTTCTTGTTCATTTAGTACCAACAACAGTACACTGAGAGATGCCTTTATATATGTGATGAGCAGTTCCTCTACTGCTGCTACATAAACCTCCCAAAACGTAAGACAAATTTGCAAGCTGCAACTCAAGCTGCCTGCTCATTTTCAGTGATCTAAGGACCCAGATGTTGTCATGTACCTTAATAAAAGACTAACATCTGCAGAAGACCATTAATTCTGTCTCATGAACGAAGTGAAGCAGCAAGTAAAAAAATGTGCCTCACGTGGGAATCTAAGTGGATGCTTAGGGATAACGCATGAAAATTGCCTTTCTCTCCACAAAATTAAGACAATGAAGTCTATTTCCTTCAATCTTCTGGAGGAAGTTATTGCTCTAAAATACTTATACTGTGAGAAAAAGTAATGACAAATTCAAATTGCTAATCTCTGTGGAGAAGTAATTCCATAATGAATGCTAAGAGCAAACACTTTGCAGTAACAACTTCTCTAAACCATTATAAAGAAACCATCACTGATGCAAACAACTTCCAAGCAACTGCTTTGCTATAGAGGCTAAACAGTGCTTAACTGAGCCGTCTCAGAGCAGGCTGCCAGGAAACCTCAAGAGTGATGAAGAAGAATGCAAACTCTGTCAAGAACATGCCTCACTTCCTCTGACACGTGGCTGGGAACAACAAACATCCAGCATCCAACGCAGCTCATGGACCTCAGGAAACTCTGGGAACTTCAGTTGCAAAAGTCCTAGGTGACATCACCTGTGGTTTTGGATGCTCAACAAAGTTGAGTTCTCTTTGGTACCCCCAGATCTAACTCATGCCAAAATCATTCAACGTATTTGTAATTACTTTTTCTGTTGAGATATTCATCTTTTTCATATTATTTACCAGCACATTGCTAAATTCATTGATGCCTGTAGACTTGCAGAAATCAATATGTAATAATTTGCAGCATAATGCATCCTTGTCATAGGCTCAGTTCCAGAGAGCTCTCCGCAACAAGTACGTAATCTCTGATGCCTACAGTTCGTAATTCAACAACCACATCACTGGAAAAAGTATTTTTAATCAAAAATTACTCTGCCCATAATTTCAGTCCATTGTTAAGCAGACACAAAATGGTCTTTCTTATGTTT